>NW_017728950.1:66634683-66665059 GCF_001723895.1 Crocodylus porosus
TCCACCCTTGTGTACAAGCCACAGGAGTTTAGTTTGGTTTAATTCTCCCTAAATTGAAGTGGTGTTTTAAAAAACCACCACTGAAGAGGTAGGTAAGGATCGGGCCTCCACCCTTGGGTACATGCCACAGGGGTTTAGTTTGGTTTAATTCTCCCTAAATTGAAGTGGTGTTTTAAAAAACCACCATTTCAATTTAGGGAGAACTAAACTGAATTAAACCCCCGTGGCATATACAAGCAGCCCCAGATACTCATTCTCTAAATGTTTTGCAGAAGACAGCTTGTATCAGCCCTACATCCCTTCTCTATTCTGTTGCCCAGTAGATGCTTGTGGCTCATTGCACTAAACAGAAGCTGGATCAGGGACTAGACCTATCTCCAGTATATTCATAAAGCAGTAGAGTTTACTATCTACAGAAGTGTTAATTTTCAATGCATATGATTGAGGTTGAGATACTGCTCTCATCAACTCTTTCAGATTTGCCAAGCAGCAAAAATTATGTCAGTTCTTCCACTGTTGCCTTGGAACTCTCATTGTGATTCTACCTGCACAAGGCTTTTATTGATTTGATGAAAGCATTTGATATATCAGGTTGAGGAAAATTGAGGTTGTGTGTCAATCAGACCCTTGAAGAGAGTGTTTTACCGTATCCTTTGATGGAAACAAACATCCAGATGGTCGTGAGTTTACCTACTTCAAAGCATTTAGAATGAACATACCAGCACTGATAGGGAAGGTAGACTTTTGCGTTCCAAAAACTAATACAGCCTGAGGGTTTTTCTGTTATGGCTCTTTTGAATTTAATGTTGTGTTTCTTGGAGAGAAGGGAAGGACTTATGCTATTTCTTGGGACAGCCTGTAGCAGGACCTGTTCTCCAAGGCCTGCTGTGGCAGCCCTAGCAGCCTCACTTGCTCTGAATGGCCAAAGGGGAGCAAGCAGGACATCATACTGATGTCTAACCTGCCACACCTTGATGGTAACATTTGGGAGACTGCACTCACAGGCCAATAAGAGCTTTCAACAAAGCCTCTCTCCCTTGGGGGCTTCAACCCCCCTGGAACTTACAGTGCCTCTCTGTTGTGGGCTCCAATCCATCTGTTAACACAGTATTGGGCTACTGGCCCATCTCTTTCACTGGGACCTATAGGCCCCAGTTATGGCCCTCCAAGGTCTACCTGCCTTAAGGGCTTTAATTATGACCTCCAACTATCCCCATAGCCATCCCCATGCCTTGCAGGTCCTATTCTATTCCCTTTACTGGGGCTTCTGGCCCTATCCTGGTCTTGGCTCTGAGTCTCTAACTCTTTTCAGGCTGCTACCATGAGCCTGTGAACCTCTGGGCTCTGGTCCATGCAACCCAGCAGGTCCCAGAGACTTACAAGATTTTTACTTGTAGAGAGCCAGCCTACTCCTCTATTCATGTACTGGGCCCCTGACTCTGTCTCATCCCACTCTGTCCTAGACAGAGGTTCTATCATCCCCTTATGACACGAAGTGTCCTCCACCCCTGGCATCCCACCCTTGGCTTTCAAAACCACTCCTATGGCCACATCCAAACCTCCATTCTCCTGGGCCTCCAGGTCCCAGCAGCTTCTATTACTCTGCCTGCTGGCTGTCTCCAGCTTCCCTAGATACCAGGGCTGAGTATGTCCCCTGCCGTAATGACTGGGCTCTCAAGAATTCTTTCCTCTCTGCAGGTCTCTCTAGCTCCAGAGCTACGCTGTAAGTATACTGGTACTCTACCCCTTTCTGGTCACCTAACCTCTTACTGACTCAGGGGTTTCTGCTCAGCTCATTATTTTACTTGCCCAGTTCCACTGCAGTCTGCCCAGTGGTCCTTCATTTGCTCCTTTACTACCTTGCAGGACTGCCCTGTACCTTATCACAAGGCATCTTGCTTCAAGTAGCTATTGGTAGCTGTGGAACTCCCTTCTCTCTTCCCCAGTGCTACTTACTTCTCTGTAGCTGGCCCTTGTTCAGTTGTCTACACCACCCTACAGACCTCTAATGCTGCCCTCTTATTCTTGATGTAGCAGGAGCTAGGAAACCCTGATACATAGTCATTAACTCTCTGTAGAAGAGATGGGCACAGTCACTCAGAGGACCCTTGGTTGTAAGCCAGAGGATCTCCCTTGGTTGTAAGCCAGAGATATAAGAATGGGTGGGCATTTGGGGAAGTGGAAAGAGGTTTCTTATACCAAAATGTGAACAGGGGGTGGCATTAGCTGGAGGGTTTGCTTCCAAGGTCCAGGAACCAGAAGTGGGTGGGGTGGGGTGGAGTTTTCAAGTTTTGGGGTGTTTTGGGGGGAAATATACTGTTGTTTTACTTGTTCGTTGTTTGTCATTTACAAACAACAATTACAATATAATCCCCAAATCATAGCCATTCAAGTCAACAGAGCCAAACCCAGACCCTGCACCAGATTTCACAATACCAACCCCATGACAAAGGCTATATAGTCCCTGTTGTTGTTACCTACAGCTCCCAGCCTATTCACCTTAGACACAACATTAATGAACTCCAATCCCTCCTAGAAAATGATGATCATTTCAAGGTGGCCCTGGGGAATAAGCTGTCCAACCTCAAACAGTGTTTCTCCAGTAACAGACTACTGAACTCCTATTCTTACCAAGGCACCAGGTTTTGCAGTGAACCCAGATGCCAGCTGTGGCCCCTCATCACCACAGACCACATTATTATTGGGCCAAATAACATGAATTATAACATGTTCATTCACCTGCTTCTCTACTAATGCCATATATGCCATCTCTTGCTTACAGAGTCCTGCTGCTGTCTAGATTGGACAGGCAGGGAGATTCCTATGTGACAGAATGAATGGACACTGATCTGACATCAAATTCAGAAACACAAAAACCTGTGGCAAAATAGCTCAAACACCTTGGACATTCACTGACCTCATAATTGTTCTTAAACAGCACAATATTAAAAAAAAAAATCACCTTTAATGTAAAATTGCAAAATAAGAAATCGTCCACAGAATGGATTGTGTTGTATGGTCTAAACAGGAACCATTGGGTGATGCCCACAGCGTCATGTGTATTCAGCATTCTGCACTTCAAAATGGTGGCCGGGGCACTGTAACTGAAGCTTGTTTGATGAGCTTTAGTTAAAGCACCCCTGCCACCATTTTGAAATGCAAGGACACTGAATACATGTGACACAGAGGCTGCTAGAGTGTGCTAATTAGCACTCTTCAGCAGACTTGCAGCAGATTAATCGAGTCTGCTCCAATGCATGTTAATCAGCTGACAGCTGTTATGTCCCCCTGGGTTATTGCTTTGTTGTTCTTTCCAATCCCCTCTGCCTCTCTCAGCACTTCCTCCTTCCCCCCTTCCCTGTCCTCTCTATTTAAATAATTCCTTCTATTTGATAGCCTGCTCTCTTGCATATCATTCCATAGCATCTGATGAAGTGAGCTGTTGCTCACAAAAGCTTATGCATCTCCAATGCAATTAGTTTGCAAGGTGTACTTCTTTCCTGCTTTCTGCCATTTCTCATTTGTAAAATGAATGCAATACTAGCTAATCTCTAAAACCGTAGATTTTGTTTTATCGTGCCTGTGTAAAAATGTAATTGTGTCACTGCGATCACAAGTGAAATCAGAGACACAACTGCAAATTTAGGGTATATTATCTTTTTAAGGGGACATGCCCTGATCTTCAGTCCCTAATAATTTAGGAAGATTCAGGGATGACAGTTTATACACTCAGAATTAATACTTCATGTTGATAGTGTATGATTCTAGGGATATGCTTATGGAGATACAGGAGAATTCATAAATAAAAACCTGTGTATGCAGTAAAACTTCAAATATACTGATAAATAAGCATCATGGAATCAATCTGAATATATAATAGTTTCCAAGTGGTCTGTGTGATATATACAGGCTTGCTGCAGTTTAGTCATTCTCACGCCTGGTTTTGCTCAGGACTTAGGTTGTTCACTGTCCGAAATAAAGCACATGGACTTACTGTCTGTCTGAAACATAGAAATGCCGTGTATGTAATCTAAAGTGGCTTTCTTCTGCAGTTGGCTTCTTGTAGTACATCTGTCTGGCAAAAGAACAATAACCCGAATCAAAGAAAACAGAGGCATTTAGGCATCTTCTATGTCTATTGTGCAATACTATATGTGCTTAGCTAGAGAACACATGCTTTAAATTAAAAAGGATGGCAGACGGATGAGTGGGTTCACTCTGAACAGATCAATTCACATCAAAAAACCCAAACATAATATGTTATGTCAGGGTCTTCGTAAATTCATGATTTTGTTACCAATATGTCCTGAATAAAATCTGTACTTATTGTGTCAGTAAGTAGTAATGGACTGCCATGCTGTTAAGATACGGTGGGAAAAATACAATGAGAAAAGCATTAACAATAAGGTGAAATAAGGCATTTGTTATCAATAGACTTTCATACAGATCCCAGCACCCTTGCCTTTAGAGAATATATGTACCTTTTAAATATCACAAATTAATAAAACCTGGAGCATATTATAGTGGCAAACAGTGGTGACATGTAGGGGGTGCACAGAGGTGCACCTGCACCCCTTGAGAGTGCTGGTGCACTCTCTGACAGCCAGTGCTCCCTGATTAGGTGAAAGGCAGGGGGGAGTGCTGGAGCTCCCCTGTGAGCATCAGTCAGGGAGCGGGAGCACCAGGAGAAGCGCTGCTGGTACTTTCGGGAGTGTTGCTGGCACTTCCAGGCTGGCGTGATCGGCTGCAGAGGGACATCCCCCGTACCCCCAGCTTCTGACTGGCTGCTGGGTGGGCATGTGCCCCCCCAACTCGGGAAGCAGCAGTCACCCATGGTGGCAATATGTTTCTGAGTAAAAGCTGATGCATCTTTCTACTTTAGTAGATGGCTTTTTAAAATGTCAATTACTCTACAGAATTTAAAGTCTTTTTATTTATCTTTAAAAAGAGTATTTAAATGTGTGATTTCAGCCATCAATGAGGTTCATAGGGGCAAGAGGGTCCCACACAGTTTGGATCTCAGGAGGTCTAAAAGTAACTCTTCTGCCAGTATACTCTCTAGTTGGCCTGAGGAACATTTTTTTCATTAAAACCAATGTTTGTGAAAAGTGCTAGACTGGAACAACAGGAGGCTGAAGTCATCTATTCATCCAGTAAACAGACAGTGGATAAAGGCAGCTGCTTAGGTTTGCTCACAAGTTTTATAGAAGTATCCCTGCTTTTGGAGAATGTGAGAGTGCAGTTCATCACTGACTGTCACCTGGGCCTTGTTCCTTAGGTACGGCAAACCAACAAGGATATCTATTATTCCAGCTGCATTATAACTGCGGTTTGTATAATATGCTTATATCATAACCAGGACCTAGCAAGATAAAACTGTAGATTTACAAAGGCACCTGAACTTTCAATGGATAGTAATGATTATTATTTACAATATGCCTGGGTTCCTTTATAAACCTTGTGACCTTGGGATGAAAGGCTCTATTCCAGTATCCTGAAGTCAGGAATGTAAAAACAGTGGGCCAGGAACAAGTGACAACTGAAAATTAGTGGGATGAGCACTGTTCATTGAGAACAACTTACACAAGGGGATACTCACAGTAAGTACGATTTAAAACAGTTTATAACAGTACACATATAAAACTATGTGTTCACATTCCATATGGTTACCAAGTGCTTTATAAGTCAATGAGCTGCAGAGTGGCAAACCAACTGTGCAGTCATATATATAAATAAGCAAGGACTTAGTAATTTCTCATGCACTGCTTGGTCATTACAAGCAGAAGGGACCTCTTTTTGACATCTTATGAATACTTAACTGCAGTGAGTCATTCAGACATCCTTGGCCCCCTGAAGGGATGTGACTGATATTATTATGTAATTGGACTTCAGCAAATGCTCCTATAGGAAATGTCTGACCTCATGAAAAACCAAGAGAAGTCCAGAGATGAGAGCACTTGGCTATTTTGCAGAAGGCACTGAGCAACTCACTGAATGAAGCTCCACTGACCTTATTTAAGAGGTGTTTAACTTTTTCAAGTTACTTTTTCAAGTTACTTTGGACCTGATACGCATACCACTAAGCAACTTCAAACTTCACTACATGAAATAAGACCTATGTGCACTCAGCACCGGCAGCATTTAGCCTCTTTTAGGATTCAGAAATCATTTCAACTTCCAAATGTGGACTCTTCCAAGCTGGGAAAAAACATCCCAGTCCCCAGTACCCTGGAGGTCTAAATATAGTGAGTACTAATACAGCTAATATATTCTGAAAATGTGTTTATACAGACTCTAGTGAGGTCTTAATGGGAAAAGTCCCCATGGCTCTAGAGTCCATCACTACTGTTCATGGGGTTTTTTAAAAGTAAAACACAGCCCCTGCTGTGAAGATCCCACAACCACTCAAAGACAAATGGGATTGTATCAGCTGCCTGGAGGTGCAATTCAGTTCCAGCAATGTAAGGCTCCTCCCATTTCACTGAGGCACACAAACAAACTGTAGGAACTACAGGCAGATGCATTTTTAAGTGCTGAACCCCCTTTAAAGACGTCATACCACTCCAAGATGAGATTTAAAAAAAAAGAAATTATGAATATGTAAAGAAAACCGAGGCAAGCCTTTTTAGAGTGCTAGAAACTGGACAACTAATTCAAGATAATGGCATCATATTTTGCAAGCAATCATGCAATGATGAAAAATAAATGGACAGTGGCAGAAGGTTTGCATAGATGTGCCAGCTGTTGAGACCTACTGACTCACATTTACTGTTGTTATCCAGATGGCCTTTTCAGACCCCTAGTGGATGCTAAATCATTAGACCTAATGCTTTGGCAAATAAATCTGAAACATTAAACTCAAAACATGAGTGATAATGAAGAAAAAAGAAAAAGACAGAATAAAACCTTGTTAACTGCCTAAAGTAAATGGTCTCATTTCTTTCCCTTAATTACAGTCAGGGAAGGAAAAACAGCTTATTCAAAGCTTCTAGCACACTCCAGTTGTGTCTTTCATTTCCAAATACACTAAAGTAGTAACGCATCTGCTTTTCTAGGTCGGTTTCATCAGTTCAAACAATGTGACCTTAAAGATTAAATAAAGTTGAACTGATTGCTATAGTGTGTGGGTGTGTGTGGGGGGGTGCTGGCATATTATAAGGCTAGACAACACTAATTTATAATAAACCTTTTATTAGTCTGCTATAAAAATCAGGGACAACACTAAAAAAACAAAAACAAAAAGGGTAAAAGGATCAAATTCAGTAATGGTGTCAGAAAAAAAGTGATTGATGACACTTAAGCTATCCAATAGCATACTTAAAAATGTAAAAGATTGTTTAAAAAGAACCAAAACATTGACTATATTTGAAAAAAAAGAAAAGATATATTTTCTTATTCTTTAATTCAAATGCCTAGGAAGAGAGCCAGTCAGTCTGTAAAATGACTACTATTATATTTGCTGAAATTTTATTAATGAATGCCAGGAAAACTTAACAGATATTTTAAGCAGAGGCAAATGAATAATTTGTATGAATGTTATTGGACAAATTGAATCTATATTTCTGCTTCTCAGAGATAAGGTCACAAATATCTTGATTCATTTTTAAATGTATTCTTAATAATATAGTGATCACAAAGAGGCATTTGCTGCCAATTTTCCGTATATTGGGTGCATCTGCACAAGATGATTAACTGCATAGTAGAGCTAATTACTGTGTAGTAAGCATCTGCATTGACACACGTAAACGCTTTCTGTGCAGTAACTGGCTCTAATCCCAAGAAAATTTGCTACCTACCAATGTAAATAGCAAATTTACTTGAGATTAGTAACTGCGCAGTACTGTACATGTAGACCCCGACCAGAAGCAAACTTGCACCTTGTCAGCTGGGCAGCAGGGGGCATGAGATTGCTCCCTGCCCCCAGGAGCTGCCTGCTGCCAGGGCACTGGAGCCCAGGTGAGGACAATGTCCCCATGCCCCGGTAGCAGGCAGTTCCCAGCCCCCACTCCCCATTCATGATCATGGAGTGGGGACTGGGTAGATTGTTTCCAGCTGCAGCTCCACAATCACGATCACGGAGTGGGGGCTGGGAACAGGTTGGGAGCTGCTACCCACCCCATGATCATGGAGCAGTGGCTGGGAACTGCCCCCATCAGGGGCAGGACCCAGCCTTGTGCCCAGAGTAGGTGATCAAGGTATGAGGCTTGGAAAAAGCTGCAGGGGAGAGGCAGGTCCCCTGTCCTGATCCACTTCTCTCTTCCCTGCAGTTCTTTCCAAGTTCCCTGCCCCCAACCAAGAAGCCAGGGCCAGGAGCTCCCTGATGCAGGGGGGCAGGGGAATATTGTCTCTGCCTGGGATCTGGTGGCAGAGCTCACTCCAACATCAGGCAGCCCCCCGGGGCAGAGAGCAATCTTCCAGCCCCTGCCAGGAGAGAGTTGTCTCCTGGCCCCATGTTCCCTGCCCACCCCTGGGCTAGCACCCAGGAAGAGCCTAGAGCTCCCCCTGGCTGCTGTAGTGGGCTGGTGCAGGACCAGAGGGAGTGGGAACAGACTGCTGCTAGGAGCAGCACATCTGCTGCTACATCCATGCATTTGTAGATGCCTGCCCAGGGTGGGTTTACTGTAAAGTAATTTACTCTAGGATAAACCCACTGTGGACCAAATGCAAATGTTGACACACCCACTGAGTAGAACTATAAGGCCATTGATTGGAACGAAACTCAGTGTAAGGATATGAGTGTTGGGGGTGGCAGAATCTGGCCCTTACTCTTCCTTATGGATGTTTGCTATTTGTTATTTACTATTTGATTTGAACTGATTAATAGAGATTGGTCAAGGGAGACACGTTCCTTTGTTTGCATGAGCAGTGGCATATTTATGGTTAGTGGGGCCCTGTGCACAGCTTCATGTTCAGGCAGTGATGTACTGTTGACCCCCAGTGCCCAGGGGCCAATGCCTACACTTTTGTCCCCCCCCCCTCCCCCAATGATCCAAGCAGGGTGAGGGGCCCCGCCTCCTGCCCCACAACCCATCTGTGGAGGAATTAGTGCAGCACATGGATCACGGGTGGGAGGGAGGGCCACAAACAAAACGTGGGAGGTGCCCTGGCCTCTCCAGCCAGGGGCTGGGTTCCCCCCCTCCCCCCCCAGGCACCAGCAGCAGTGTTGGCAACTGGGCCCTCTGTCACTGTCATTGGAGGCCCCATGCCTCCACACAGTTTGTTTCACGGTAAATCCGCTACTATGCATAAGTACAGTACGACTCTTCTACAGGAAGGATCTGCTGGATTTGATTCAATGCAGAACACTGCAAAAAAATCAATTGTATGAAAATTCAGGTGGCTAACAGCGATCAAACAGTTGCGATCAAATGTCAGAGTTCTGGAACAATTGTATCAAGAAAACCTGAAGCATCATTTTAAATCAAGCTGATTCAAAATTGCAGGTAGGAAAGATTTATTTCCTTGTGTAACCCACACATAATGTACAAGCCATTTTGTACTGCAAAGTGTCTTGTTGTGTATGGTTTTAATTTAATATGAGTGTGTGCGTGCATATGTGTGTGTGTGTGTGTGTGTGTGTGTGCATACACATACAATCGTATTAGACTAAATATGTATACATACACAATGTATATGTATAAACACACACACAATTATATTAGATTAAAACCATACATAACAAGACACTTTGCAATACAAAATGGCTTGTACATTTTGCATAGGTTACACACGGAAATAAATCTTTCCTACCTGCAATTTTGAATCAGCTTGATTTGAAACAATGCTTCAGGCTTTTCTGATCCAATTGTTTCAGAAATCTGAGATTCGATCACTACTGTTCAATCTATAGCCATATATATATTTATCCACTATATACATATCTCTACACTGCTGCTGGATACACACACACACTAGTGAATTGCCTGTCAAGAATGATGGGGTGGTGGGGGGACCAAGCACTGCCACCCACCACCCTGCGCTGCTGCTGCTCTGCATCTGGCCACGCACCACCTTCCTGCTCCAGGTCCAGCCCCATGCCCCCCCACACGCCGCGTCTGGCCCTGTGCCACCCCTCCTGCTCCGCATCCAGCCCTGCACCATTTCCCTGCACCAGCTCCACATCTGCCTGGCCCATTTTGCTGGAGTCACGCCCCACCCATCGTTCTTGATGGGCATTCTTGATGCAGCATTGGCTGGAGACACGCTCCACTGGGAGCCATGCCCCCAAGAGCATTACGGACAGACCGATGAACACACAGACAGATGAACTAAGCCCTTTATTTTTATAGAATTTTCTGCTGTGCTATGTGAACCCTGTTTTCTGTATTTGAATAGCTTGTTTTGTCTCCCTTGCTTGGGTAAGCTGGAAAGGTACAGGAGATACTGCACACAGGCAAATACCTGTGGCTTCTGTTAGATCTGTTGTCTGGGGATACCCCTGTTGTTTGCTGTAAATGTTCGGGCATGGGGGTCAGTCACATAAGTAGGAGGCATCAGCCTGATTGGTTAAACTGGGCAGTGTTCTTTTTAAGTTAATTGGCTTAGAGAAAAAAGCTGAAGGCCTGGCTGACTCATGATGGGATACTTGAAATGATGTCACATGAGGTATATAGGAAGAGGGAGCTGGGGTGAACCCCCAAGGAGGGCCGCAGTTGGAGGAACCAACTTAAAGGGGGCCTCAGGTACGGGGGAGTGAGAGAGTCTCAGAGTCTGGGACTCCTCTCCTCTCTCTTTCTTTGTCCCCTCTTTGCTTTCCTGGGTTTTGGGTGGGATAATACTGCTCATGGGTATTAATCCCTGAAGCAAACCACCAAGATTAGAGCCTTGTAAAGGTGTAGGTCAGGACTTGGAGCCCGGCCCCTATTGTGGCTGTAGCTGTTCTTGTGTCTTAGTCTAGCTGGGTAGCTGAGCCTATCTGCAAATCAGGCGCAGGAGCCAAGGCAGGCCTGGTTCTTTTGAACCTCTTGAGTTCTTTTGCAGCTTTTTTCTCAACTGGAGCTGTGGGATTTGGGACTAGGAATTGGAGGGGGGGTCACCCCCCCCAAAAGCACCATGTGGAAGTAGAGATCACTGCTTTATAGCTTCCTACAGAGCAACAAGGGGCTCCTTGCATCACAGAAGGACTCACGCTCACTAGCAGCTCCCCAAGATGCAGCAAAACCCAAGCAGCAGCTTATAGGACTCTCCTGCTAAGTAGCAGGTATAGGGGAACAGGCCCCTGGAACTAACCCTTGGGTGAGCCTCCCATGTCTCAGACTGCCTGGGCATGGATGGGCGCTCCCCAAAGAGGTGCAAGCTAGAAACTGTACTTTGTAGTTGCTAGTATTTTAAATTGTATTTGGTGTTTTTCTTTGGAGTCTTCCTTGCCTTTGTTGTCTGTAATAAATTTGTCCCCTGCATTTACACTGCTTGAGAGGAGGGGATTTTGTTTGTGCAGGACACCCCAGCCAAATTCCTGAGTGGGGGTTTGAGCTACAGTGAAAACTTATTGGATAACCCCAAAAAACAACCCCACCTTGTTGCTGCCGACTGGTGCCCTGCAAAAGGGTTACACTTGTCTTCTCATAGCTCTGTGCACTTTGTTTGAGTATGGGAGTATTATGATCTGGAGTTATATCAACAGACTCCAGTCTATCAGCATAGTTCAGAACATGAGATTTCACCAGTGCATCAAGATTAATAGCTCTTTATCCTGAATATTTTGGACAAATGAACTGCAGTGCTTAGAGCAAATTAAGTTGCATAATTTAGCTACCATCTCCTTCCAGACTTGCTTTCCTGAGGTTCTTCGTGCACTTAATTGATGCCTTTCTATTAGAATACCAGGTTTTTATGGAGTATTATGTCACTTTCCCATATTTAAATTTCTTACTAATTTCTGACTCACTAGCCATGCTAAGAAAAACTTGGAACATCACAATTCCTCCTTCCTTATTTGATCACAAGCTACCAAATTCTCTTTTTCCACCACAAACCCAGTCTGTGAATTTCAAAAAAAACATCAATGGGACCTGAGCAGCAACACCAAACAGTTATTGCTGATTGCTGACTGCTATTGAGAGGGATCACACTGGACACAATTTTTTTCAGCTGCACAATCATAATAGAGGTGAAGAATGTATTAGGTGTTTTCCTCAAATTTCTTTCCTGTGGTTTGCACAGGTCATGAAAGGTAAATAATTCCCAAGACAGCAAGAATGATTCAGCGTTCTTTTGGCATCCCAAAAGGGACAGAATTAACACTCCTATCTACTGTATGGCATGGTTTTATACTTTTTATAATAAGGGATACATCGGGAGGAAGATAGTCATTGAATTTGGGCATTTACACTCAGATTCAGGAAGGATACAGTCACAAAGTCCTTTTACCTTAACTCCGCCTGAAGAAAGTTTTATCTAGCATCTTCTGTGATTATTATTAGTGTCTCATTATCTGATACCATCAGTTCCTGAGTAGGGGTATGGAGAGAATGTATTTTTGCTTGTTAATTTTTGCTTTTCTGGCCAACTAAATGGAGTAGTTTTAAAAGGCAGATAAGGTTGAAAAATCCGACAGAAAAAAATCTCTGACAATAAACAAACCAAGAAGCAAAGGAATGTAAAACTAGTCTCTCACACCTTCAGAGATAAAACAAAATGAGGTACTTAATGAGCCAACCAATTTCAATAGGAAATTATTGGAAAACAAATTTTTCAAAAGACACCTGAGGGCTTTTTATATCCATCAAACATGGCACTGGGAAAGCTGCAGGACACAAACCGGCTACTCTCACAAAGTGGAATGAGAAGGAGAAGGATTTTGAAAAATGGGTCTGTCAGAGTGTCTAAATCTCACACATTTAGAGTGAAACTGGATCAATGACCCTTGGGTCCCATGTCCTTACATCAGATAATAATCTCACAGGTAATTAAATAACATGCATTATAGCTTCTTTCTTCTACCAATATAGAAGTGAGAAGGTTAGTTCAGGGAAAATCTGCAGCTGGTTCCAGAAATGTGATAGTGGTCACCATACAAACAGAAATCTCATGACAGACTGAGCAACATCTCCCACCAGGCAACCTCCTCACTGGAAATATGCTGCAAGACACTTAGTTTTTGCTCTACATCAGTGGTCAGCTGTCTTTTAAGACTGTGGGCTGGATTGACCTGGCTTTCCCCAGACTACTGCCAAAGCCCCCCACTGCCACCAAAGTGCCATATCTTGAGGCTGGAACAAAAGGTTCCACAACCCAGATCCAGTCAATGGGTTGTAAGTTGCTGACCCCTGCTCTGCATTGTATGTTGTGGGCAGGGTCTAGTAACTAATGATTGCAGAGAAGTGAATTCTGGGAAAAACTTCCTGGGAGAATTATTTGAATATTGACATAAATTTGCTATGGCCATTTTTATTTTTAGCAGGTCTAGACAATGCATCCAGTGTACACAGAACCTAAGAGTTATACATATGCACTCAAGGAACTGAAACAGCTGATGGCCCTTATTCTCCATGTTTTTTCCATAGCCAACTAAACCAAAGAAAATAAGAGAACATAAAATGCAACCTGTTCCAGAACCTCAGGACAGATCAAAGTGCATTTAATGAAGGGACCAGTGCTGGCAGAACCAATGCTGGCAGAACCAACCAGTGCTGATTCAGAATTCCTCCCAATTTATGGCTATCTACAATGTAGAGAGTTACAGAGGGCCATGTGAATTACCAATCAATGACCTTCATCACTGTCAAGAGAGCTTGCATCACCAGAGCAATGAAGTGCACTTAATTGTAGTTAAGAGGCTGGTACTCTGACTTCAATAGAGTTACTCCAACTTAACACTTCATCAGAAAGTAGAATTTGTCCTGTAGTGTTTTATACCCACCGTGCACAAATGCAAATATAGTTCATGGAGAAATAAGCCTTAATTCTTCATTGTATTTCATTTTTTCTGGGCACACTGAAAGAGGGCAGAACTGTTAATGGTTCCCTGATCCTGGAACTATCTTGGTCACCAGCTGGCCCAAGGGCCTAAGGGTCATGTGAAAGTGCTGCCCTTCTACAACTAGCCAGCCCATTCCTCTTAGTCAGTAAATCATCAGCATTCCCAGCTTCGCCTGACACATATGGCACCCATTCCCCACAAAAGTAGAGTTCATGGGAAAAAATCAGAGCATGATTGGTGCTTGTTTCCCATGCATTTGAGGAATGTACTAGGGTAAAAGTCTTAGAAAGGCTATGAAGTACAGAATAAAATTACTGGGGACAGAGTTTTTAGTCTCTCTGAAAGGAGCTTGGGATGGAAGGGATGTTTGTTGACAGATTAATCCAGTCTAAATTCAGAAGGGATCCTGAGATCATCTAGTCTGATCCTCTTTATATCCTAGCCCAGTGATTTTCAAACTATGGTCCATGGACCCGTGGGGGTCCACAGACTATGTCTAAGAGGTCCGCAAATGAAGACTATGATCAATCCAAAATATGTGAATACTTACATTTACAAATTCAAAGGGGTCCACATCTCCATTCAAAATTTGCAAAGGGGTCCACACCTCCATTTGAATTGTTTTAGGGTTCCACAAATGAAAAAAAGGTTGAAAACCACTGTCCTAGCCCATTAAAACTAATGTACTTATCCTTGTATCCAGACCAACAACATTTGGCTAAGCATATCTTACAAAACCTCTAGCCTTGATCTGAAAACAACAAGAGGGGAGGGGATGGGGGTTGTCACTTCTGTTGGTAGTTTGTTCTAATAGTTAAGTACCTAATTTCTAATACGAATTTGTCTTGCTTCATCTTCAACCACTGGTCCTTGTTCTGCCCTTCTTCACTAGAGTCAAGAGCTCTTTAGTATTGAATATTTCCTTCTTGTGAAGGTACTTTTATACTTTAATCAGGTCACCTCTCAATCTTCTTTCTGACAAGCTGTACAAATGTAAAGTCTTTTACTGTAAGGCATTTTCACCTGCCCTTAAATAATTTTTGGGCTCTTTTCTGCGCCTCCTTCAATATTCAACATCCTATGAAAATGTGGGCATCTAGTACTGGTTCCAGAAGTGATAAAGAGGTAAAAGTTGTTGCTTGTTAGCTCATGTTGATTCAAGGGTGGGCAAAATATGGCCTGTGGGCCAGATCTGGCCTACCAGACTATTCTATCTGACCTGCAGAGCCCCCCAAAATTTAGAAAATTAATATTTATCTGCCCCTGGTTCCTATCAAAGATGACAGGATGGTACAGGCCCCATGCTAGCAGTGATGGTGGGGAATGAACTGGGGCTCAGCATTGGTGAAAACAGCCACTCCCCTCCCTGTGGCTGGCACCCCATGCTGCAGCCACTCAGAGCCCATGAAGGGCTGTCTGTGCCTGCTCTCTGTTGCTACTGCTGCTCCGCGGGGCAGCAGTGACTCGGCGAAGAGGCAGGACAGCCCTGCACCGGCTGCACGTGGCTGCAGCATGGGGCACTGGCCACGGGGGGGCACTTTTCCCCCCTGCTGAACACTAGCTCATTCCCCACCAGTGAGCACAGGCACCCAGGTTCAGGGTTGCATGCTGCTCCCTGCCTATATTGCAGGGCTGGGGCAGGTGCACTGGGAGTAAGTGGGTGCGCAGGAGGCAGTGGCAAGCAGGTGGGAGCATGGGGTCTGCACCAGTTTTCCAGGGGCCAGTGCCGGTGGGGCCCAAAGCAGGGCAGCAGGAGCATGGGATCCCAGTCAGCAGAGGCTCTACGGAGCCAGGTCAAGCTCCCCTTCTCCCTGCTGGTGCAGCCCAGCCTGGCTTGGCAGACCCCTGCCAGCCTACAACTCATGCTCCTACCGCCCCACTCTGGGCCCTGTCGACACTGGCCCCAAGACATTGGTGCAGGCCCTGTGCTCCTGCTCACTTCCACTCCCCCTGTCACTTTCCCCACTTTTCTGCCTGCAGGCTGGCCACTATGCACTACATGGCTCCCATACCCACACCCATACCTACACATACACATCCTCAAACCCCCATATGCAATCACCTTTGCATATACACCACAAATGCACACAATCAGAACAAAAATATATTTTTTACTTACATTAAAATAGATTATTATGGGTGTTTGATTTTTAGTATGTAATTTGGGTTTTTTTCCCCCCAAAGATGGCAAACCCCCTCTTCCCCAAAGGTGTACTTCTAGGGGCAAGGGGAGGGACTCCAAGTGGCAAAGGTCAGAGGTTAGGGGCTGGACTTCTGGTCTTAAGATGGTGACGAGGGGGTAGGGCACCTGTCAAGGGACAGGGCTACTCATGCAGCCCTCAACAGCTTGCCAAAACTCGGTAGGTGGTCCTAGGCCCAAAATAATTGCCCACCCCTGTGTTGATTAGTTTGTTCATACTATTATTTCAGGATTGTAATCATTGCTTTCTAGAAAACACTGGCTAGTTTTGTATATATTAAAACTTTTTGCTGAGAATAGCCAAGCTTACCAATGGTTCCACAGGAACATTAGATTTCAGGGGACTTCCTGGGACACTGTCCAGGTCCCTGCAATAACAGGCAACTAAATATTATGACTCCTTTCATAAACTTATCAAGATCTGTACTGAAACAAGTTGTTTTTTTGCTCGTACTACTATGCTGGTTAGAAACCTTCATCCAATTTAAAGTTCATGGCTATTTCTTCCTGTGCCAACATTGCTCTTAAATATTTCTCCTCCCTCCCTAGTATTTACCCACACTGATGTATTTATAGAAAAGTCAGATATTCTCTCAGATGTCATTTTGTTAGCTGACTCTCTCTTAATCTCCTTCCTTTGATCATCGTAGTAGCCTTTCTCTCCAACTGTTTCAGTCTGAATCCATCTTTCTTGCATGTGGGTGAGCAGAATCATACAAAATATTCCAGATAACGTCTCACCAGTGTCTTGTACAGTGACATTAATATTTCCTTATTTCTAATGGAAATATTATGCTGATACATCTTAGATTTATATTTGCCTTTTTCATAGCCACATCACAGTTTCAGTTCTTAGCAACCAACTATTTTACTCAGGTCTTTCTCCTCTGTCACTTCCAACGATCATTATCAAACTTATAGCAAAAAATAATATTAGTCCCTAAGTACCTGGGGTCTTGAATTTTGTACTATTTAATTTTATTCTATTTCTAGTATTTCACAAATTCTTTCAGTTTTTTCCAGATGATATTCTGAATCTCCCCTGTATGGAAAATGCCTCCAGTGCTGTTTCATCAGCAAATTTCATTAGTATGGCCCTATTTTTTGTCAGTCATTAATACAAATATGAAAAGATCAGTTCCAAGGCCAATCTTTGAGGAAATTCAATGACAGCTTCCTTCTAGCCCATTGATTCCCCTTTCAGTCCAACCCATTAGCTAGTTCCTTAGCCATTTACAGCTTTTCTATCAATCTCCATCTTCTCCAGCTGAACAAATGTGGCATACTATCAGACGTTTTAGTGAAGTGCCAGTAGATTAAATATACTTACTGTATTTTCTTTTTCAGGAAGACCAGTTCTCTTGTCAGTGGAGGATGACAGGTTCATCTGGTATCATCTACCTTTAACCTATGCTGCCTTTTATCATATTTTACACTTCCATGTTTTTATTCTTTTTTCCAATTATTTTTCTAAAGCCTTCATAACCTTGAAGACAGATTGATAGAATGTAGTTACTTGGATCACTTTTTCCTGTTCTTCAGTACAGATATTTGCTTTTGTCACATTATATGGTACCAACTAGGATAGATACATTTGATGTCTTTGTCACAGATCTCTGCTACTGGACGTACAAGAGTTCTTGTAGCAATTCATTCAGAATTCTGAGATGGAAACTATCTGATCTCCCCAACTTGAGTGCATTAGGCTCTTGGAGTTTTGCCTTCACTTTGAATTTCCATTTCCATGAGGTCACTCCCATTAGTTATCCCATCTTTGCTTCATTGTTCAACATCACCATCTTTATTCAAAAGTAAGGCAAAGTATTTGTTTCATTTTTAACCATACATGGATTATCTTTAACATATATCTTATGGTCATTTCATCGTCTAACATATTTGTTCTCTTTGCTATTTTAATTTGTAAGATCTATCTCAGCTCAATGTTAGGCTTTTCTCACCTTATCACTTCTTGTTCTCTGAGATGTACCATTATGTGACAGTCTTCCCCTTTTTCATTCCTTGTAGATTCTCTGTTTTTTTCCTAATAAGTTTTCTGAGTTTACCATATTTTGTCACATACAACAGGCCCCCAAATACAATACACAGTTTGCTTTTGAAAGGTGGAATGAAGAAAAAAGATTTTTCTAGAGTTATGGCTGCCTAGTGCAGGGAGAGAGCCTAATCTTCACCTGAATCATTCTCCCTTTCTTGCATAACTGAAGATGAATCCCATTTCTACTGAAGACTCCATGGGTTGATCTATGATTTTAAAAGAGATTAAGAGTCTGCGCTAAAAAGCAAAAGAATCCAAGCTGAGGAGGCTGTGAAAAACAGAGACCAGGAGCAGCTGGAATACAGCAAAATTATCCTAGAAAGGTTAGCTTGATTAGTGGAACACCATTAATGAAGTGGAACACCATTTTAACACCTGTGGAGTGGAGACCACTGAGCTATTAAATCAACTGACCCCCTCAGCTGCCTGAATAGTAACATCACAGCTGCTGCACTGTGGACTAAGAATTAAAACAGAGTCTTTCTATCCCTAATAAAAAATCAATTTCCCTGATTAATACATACACTCTAACTTGGGGAGGCTGGTTTTGGGAGGAAAGGTGCATGTTGTTTATGACAAAATATCATATGTATTTGATTTATAAGGTTGGATACCTTCTTTACAGGTTTTTTTCCCCACTTCGCTTGGGATCTCTCTGTCTGACTGTGCTGCTTTCACCACTGTTTACCATTCCTCTGATCTTTGTGCCATCTGAACATTTTATGAGCAGTGATTTTATATGTATTGCAGATCATCAAATGAAATAGGAAACAGAATCAGGTCTAGTACTGATCTCTCCAAACCCTTACTAGAGCATCTTCATTCAGTAATGATTTCCTAGAGATGATGACTTTTTAAGCTCTATCCTCTAGATACTTCTTAATGCATTTCATCTGGATTCCCTTATTTGAAGCATGGAAGAGAGAGATTAGATAGCTGGTAGACTTGTCCTTTCGAGCATATGCTGGGAAAGTCCCAGGAAGGGTTATGATGATATTGCATAATGCTAATATTTTAATTGAAATATTTTAGAGTACTTATAATAGTGCCTTTGTGCAAAAGTCTATTAAAATGGTAGATTTATCTTTATCATCTAAACACATAATCACCTCAAAAGAATGAAATAAGATTTGTTTGACATGACCTTTTCCATAAAACCATGTTGACTGGCATTCATTATATTCCAATCCTTTTAATTCTTTATCAGTTGACTCACTTATCAACTTTTCCATTATTTTACCAAAGACTGGTATCAGGCTAATCATGGGTTATATAAATCATACTATTTTCCCTTTTTGAATGCTGGAATAACATCTGTATTCTTCCGGTCTTTTGGCATTTTCTTAGTATTTCAAGGTTTATTAAAAATTAACACCAGTGGGTTGGAAATCTGCTCAGCCTGCTCTTTTAGGAGTTGTGGGTACAAGTTATCTGGACCTTCTTACTTCAGGCGGTTTATCTCTGCCACATATAGTTTAAATATCTTAGTTCCTAATTAACTGAAAAGTATCTCATCCTCCTCTTATGATACAAATACATCAGTGTGCTTCTTTCAAAATAAAGAACAGAAATGTTGATTGAATACTTCTGTATTGTTGTGGGCAGATCATTGCCTTGTGTTGCCAAGATATTTAGAGAACTCCTTACTCTTGTTAGTTCTGCAAGCCAATAATTTTTCCCTGTTATTTTTATCTCCCTTTTCAAATTCCATACTTCATAATTTCTAATTTATATTATTGTCTAAATCCCGTTTTTCTAGCTCATATGTGTTGTGTTTTATTTTTTACTGCTGTCATTACTTTGCCACTGAATCAGGATGGGCATTTTAGCCAAGGTTGTCTTCTTTCTCATTTGTTAAAACACAACCATTTTGCCATTTAATAAACGCTTCTTAAAGATCTCTTAAAGTGCTATTTTCTTTCACATTTATGTTTACATGTTTTCTCCTAATCAATTTCACTCCTAATTTTCCTCAGCTTTCAGAAATGAGCCTCTCTGGAGCACCACATCTATCATTTTACAGCTGGGCACTGTCCTTTGCTTCCCCCATATTGCATGTCATGATCACTGGTTCTGAAGAAATGACCAGCTTCCAGCCCCAGGATTAATTCATCACTCTTGATCCACCTTGATAAAGTTCAGAATAAGGATACCTCATCTTGGTTGCAATACCTTTTGCAATACAAGCCATCATCTATATTTTGCAGAAACTGTCCTAATGTTCATTGGATTACGAATTGGTTTAGGGATGCAGACAGTTGCAGAAAAAGAAGACTAGAGTCTTGGAGCAGACTGAATTAGGTTGTGTATGCAGGGAGATAATCAACAGGGAAAAGAACTCTGCACTAAGTGTCCTAGGCAAGGAGACAGACAGATTGGAAGATACACCCTGGGATCACTTCTGTCATCCTTGCAAGGCTTAAGTCAGCAGAAGAGTAGGAGGCTCTTTCTTAGTCCCTCCTTTTGGAAAAAGATAGCAAGAGGTACCAAACAAGAGAGATGGAGGACAGACCTTAGGTCCGGACAAGGCAGAGGAAAGACACTGGATTAAAGTTTTGGGTGTTCATTACCCCAAAAAAATTGAGAGTCCTTTGTTTGGAACAAACTTCCCAAAACAGTACAGGGAAAACAGGGTTATGGCTGTCAGCCAAGCAAGCTACTGCTGGAAGAATGCACAGATCTGGTAAGCAGTATTTCCACTGATGAATATTCAGTGGCCTGGCTGAAAAGAGGTGGTGGTCCAGCTCTAAATAGTTCTGGGCTAAACTTCACGCATAAGAGAATTCAGCATTGCCTTTATTTGCAGTCTCCATATGGACTAACAATTGGATGTGTATGTAGTTGGAATGACCTTCTTTCCCCACAAAGAAACAGCTGTAATTTAATATGGAGGCAAGGCTCAAAGGAAAACTTACGCTGCTTCCGCCCATTCTGTATGGGAGCTCCTTTCACAAGCACAGGAGTAACTAGTCTTCTAAATGAAAATGAATGCATCTAGTAGAAGAGACAGCTAAAAAGTTTGGTGCATTTCTCCTCCCCCAGAGCTAGTCACAAAGACCTTGCTGTGCCCCTGGTAAGCAGCTCCAGAATTTCTGTATCTCACCAGGCAGAGTGGCCACACAATTGGATTTGACAGAATCGATTGTTAAAAGCTGCACAAACTAAAAGCAATGCTTTTTAAAAAAGCGTCCTGCCTTTCTTTCTTTCTTTTTTCCTTCTCCGATGATTTTGTAAATCTTCTGAGTTAGTTCAGCTGCTCATCTGCAGGCTCCTATTTCTTTCATTAACTCTGACAAAGAGATGACATTTCAAGAGAATTCCTTGCAGAGATAAGACAGTATTAAAAATACAGGCAAACCAAAATGTCTGCTGAGATAGAAAAGAATGTTATTATTACAGAGAAGGAAATACACTTCTTAACTGTTTTATTACCCTGATGTTTGTTCCTGTTACTATGACCTGATCTTCTGTAAAGATGTAGTTCATACTGACCTCTTCCTAGTCTAAAAAAAAAAGCCAAAATCACCTTTCTAAAGAATACAAACCCTTCTCATTCTATTTTTTAATCTCCATTTTTCAGCTGGCATTTGTTCTCTTAAATCAGCACAGGCAATTGGGCCATTCTGTCCTGCTCCCCACCCAACCTTTTACAAGGCAGCTATCTGAAATCAAAGACAGTTAGCATGATTTTTCTCCTGCTCATTTGCAGCCTGTATCAACAGGGAATCCAGAGGTACTTAAAACTGGACTCATGTAACTGTACACCACTGGTCAATTCAAGGATTTGTGTTAGTGGAGTTGCAATGCTTCCATAGTTGTTTTCCATTGCAAAACAGTTGTTTATTTCTTAATCCTTAAAAACCAAATTTATAGTTATTGGTTTTCTTTCATTATCTGTGTTGAAGAAAATACCATTTTTATAAAAATGGAATGAATATATGAGATTTAGCTATTGTTTCTATTTTAAATAGCAACTGTTGGTAATAATTTGCATTGAAGATAAAGCAATATAAAGCTGCTCTTAAGCTTACAGGATTTTTTGATAGAAATGAAAATATCATATGTCTGATTAAAATGGATTGAATGGTTCAGTGCACAGAGTGTTCTTTTCATCAGTAAACAGTTTGAAAAATCCAGCATGTGAAAAATGAAACACTGATTAAGCCAAAACTTGAAACCTCTCATAAATTTAATACTAGCTGTGACCACATCAAGTACCTTTTTATTTAGAACTACATAGCTGTGGGCTATAGTCAAAGGCATTAGTAATTTTTCCCCTTTGAAATATAGTATGTTGTCATTAACACAAAGTAAAGACTGTGGTTCTAAGAACAAAAAGAAGAGAGGAAAATAAAACAGTTAAACCCCCAAGAATCATAATGGCAAATAAAACAAAAAAAAATTCCTCCTATATTTCAGTCACTCAGGTTTTGCTTAGCTGAGGATTGTGGTAACAACTTGCTGTCTCAAGGGGATGCATAACATGTAACAGAGCATGTCCCTCATCTTTAATATGGAAATGAAATCCATGCAGACTGTATATTTCAGTTCACCTGGCTCCTAAGTGATTGCTGCTAGCGTCACCCATTAACAAAAAGGTGAAATCTGACATCCTGCTTCTTTCTGAGTAGTATGTAAAGGTTATAGGATGAAGATAGCTGTTGGCACTATTGTACAACTACAAGTCCCTTAATATGTTTTCCTTTGAAAAGGTTTTCTTCTTTCTGATAATATGCATATACGATGATATCAACAGTGAAGAGATGGCAATGAAATGAATGGTTATGTGTGGCTGTTACTGCTTTTATTGAAGGTACTGGCAAAGCTATCACTGACCTGAACACAAAAAAATCAGCCTCTTTGTTAATAGAATGTTACAGTTGCATAGATACATATTGTAGCCAAGCAAATCAGAAATATAGCTCTCATTGCTGCTTAAATACGTCCTCTTTTTCATAAGACTTGTAACCCTTTCACTAGTCAGCAAAAATGACAGGACTCAAAGTAGCTCTGGTTTTCTCTTGATAAATAATCAACCAACTAGTCACCTCACAGAAACCTGAGAAAACTAAACTCGCTCTTCCTGGAAGCCTTTAATAAGCAAAACTTCCCAAGCTACATGTACTGAATGGCTGTGTACAAATAAAGAAATCTTCATGAGGGGCAAGGGAAAACAGCCATAAACTTAGGAACCCATAGCAGCATGATACATATTTAAATGAAGAGTAAAATACTGCCCCCCTCCCTTGTTACTTTGCTATTCCCTTGTGGCCCGCCAATGAGAGCGACCCTTCAAGTTATATACAGGCTCTTGGTTACATCACATGACCCTTCCAACCAAACCCCATTCACATTTTGGACCAACATGATCAGTCATTAAGTGTCTCTGCAAGGCATCAGTACAAGGCCCAGTTTAATGATTCAGCTTAAATCACTGGGTTGGCAAGGCCTCCCTATAGTCATTTCAGCTCTCAGTTCTGCTACTTGTCATCTGAAACATCTGTCATAGGAATAGGCAAGCACACTTAAAACAGTGGTTATTAACCTTTTTTGGACTTGAGGCACCTCTCATTAGACTCAAGACACCCCTCCATGCTGTTTATGAATTCAGCCAATTTCCAAAATTAATTTATATATTACAATGCTTAACTCCTTACAAAGGGGCCAGGTAGTGAGGGTGAGGGGATCAGCTAGACAGGGACAAGCCTGAGCCAATGTGTACATCCTCATACTGCCCTCCACCCTTCAAAGGATCTGGCAGCACCCGATGAAGCCATGCACCCTAGTTAAGAATCAATGACCTAAAACAACTTTGAGCAGAACTCTGGTTACTTGAAAATGTTCTCTCCTCTTGTCTTCCCTAAATTTCCATGTCAAGTCCAAATTAAAGTCCAAATCCAAAATTTCTAAGGATAGTATCCATGTCTATTGAAATTCTTGTCTCATCACCTGAGCAGGGATCAGATATCCCCAATAGCATCTACTGGCCTGGCATCTCACATGCTGTTTTTAGGCCAAACAGACTGTGAAACTTGAGAATTACTTCTTTTTTTGGTAACATGAAGCCTTTTCCCCTCTTGAGTTTCACTGGGAACTCCCAGGTGGGGCATTCCTCCACACCCTCACTCAATTCCAGTTCATACTAATTTATGGTGACTCCCCAAATGACACTAGAGCTAGGTACAGGCATTCAAAAAGCCTGGGGCAGAATCAATCTAAGTTGTGCCATTTTCTATAGGCAGCATAGTTTAGATTGGTAACAAACAGAACAGACATTTGCCCTTTGGTGGGGAGGGCAAACCTTAGACCAGGTTCCACCAGTTTTAAACCAATCTATGTGTGCTGGGTGGCAAAAGGCCACCTCTGTTTCTCCCCAAAAACTCTGCTCTGTGACAATTTGGTTAGGATGGGCCCAGCAGAGGATACACACCTTACCCTATCTCTTTAGGTAACCTGAGCTGGATACATTCCTGAGGGAGAGGGAAAACTGGCATCACATACCTGAGTGAGGGGCTTGGGCTCCCTGGTGAGCTAGAGAACTGTCAGTCTGCCCAGCAACTAGTGATGCATTTCAAATTGGTTGGCTGACAGCCAACAGGTGCTGGCCTCCATTGGACCAGGTAAATGAGGTCATAAGGGCTATATAAGTTAAGGACTGCCCAGGAGGAAGGGGCAGCAGCCATGAGGAAAACTCAGAGAGAGAGAGAAAGAGAGAGAGAGGAGCTGGACCATCTGACACTTGCTCTCTCTCTCAAAACTCATGATCAAGGAACTGCCTGCCTCCAGAGGGAATCTCCACCTGCCTCTGGATGATACTTGTGAATAAGCTACGTGAGATCTGGCTAGATATATAGCTTGCAGTAACTCAGATGCGTGATCAAAGGCTACCCAGCCATGCCAGTTTGCCCTATGGGATTTCTCTGATACTACTCAACTCTGTACCCTATTCCAACCCCTTGTAACCAATAAAGTTCTCCTTTGTACCTAGTGTGGGAGACTTATTGGGAGTGGGTCTAGTTTATGCCTTGGTTCGGCTGACTAAGGGAGACCACTACTTGTGCTTCTGACTGAGGGAAGCACCCCCAAGTTCTTGAAGTGAGTCAAGTACCATCAAGGGCTACTAGGCCTGTGTTTCCCATGGGGCACAGAGCCAGAATCAAGCCCATCCCTGGGTGGTGGCAGTTCAGCATCAGGTTAGCAGGTGTGCTCCAGGATGGGGGTTGGCCAGACATGAGGCACCCCCAGGGAGGCACTCAAAGCCTGGAAGGTGGTCGGGCGCAGTGAGGTGGGTGGCTCAATGCAGGAGCACCCCTTACTGGCCCACCACACACTGAACTTCTGTTCTGTTAGGGGTATAGACCAATTTTGTGTGCCACACTTCTGTTATGTTATGGGTATAGACCAGTTTCTGATCACTTATACTGGTAAAAGTATAATGTCTGTATCTGCTTAGAGGCAATTCAGGTAGATGTAGCCTATGCAAATTAAGCATATTTCCCTTTTCACTAATTGAGGAAATAGAAAGCTCTTTCCCCTCTGAAGCCCTGGCCATAGGTCTTCCTTATTGTAAGATCCCTACACTGAGTATATATTTATTTAAATATGCACATCTTTTTAGCCATCTGCCCAACAACTAAATTTATTCTTAATGGTCTCATCAGTGTAAAATATCTGTTTTTCTAAAATATGTTGGTTTACACAAAATTCTAGATAATGGACAATCAGGCCCATTGTATTTTTTTTTACATAAAAAATATTCTTGCAAAGGATACTTTGCAAAAGCAGCAGGCAGGTCAGGCTGCCACCTTAGGGCACTTTTACATGTGCTCTGGGGGGAGGGGAGGATGCACTTTAATTAGAGAGGCTCCAAGAGCCACTCTAATTAAAGAGCCACAGCATCTTGTGTATCAGCATCCCTGATACAAAATGGGCTTCAAAATGGTGATAGGGATGTTTGAACAAAAGCTCATTCAACGAGCACCCCCACCATCATTTTGAAGTGCAGGGATGCTGATACATGAAACGCAGCAGCTGGCTGGTGCATAGTACTCGATTAATTGAGTCTGCTCCAACATGCTGTAATTACAGCACATCAGAGTAGTTGCAGCACCTCTATAGGCACCCTTAGAGGCCAACTGGGTCAGAGAAGCACAAACTTCCGTAGGCAACAACTTAGTCAAAATGAAAAAGGAAAGAAAAATAACAAATGATATTACAGTTGCCAAAGTTAATTAAAAACCTGACTTGCAGCTCATGTTATTTGTTCAGGAAATCATTTAATTTTTAATAACAGACTCAGTTTTATACCTTTATTCATGCATTCAGGAAATGTCATGATTTTTGCAATCTGCAAATGCTGTCTTGCAATTTATATACGGGTTAGTTTCTCTAGAAGCTCTACCATAGATTAGTTATAGAGATAATTTGCTTAGTTTGTAAATGAAATTAAATTAGCCATTTTTGTTTTCAAGTGGAGATCCTTATCTTCCCAATGCTAAGAAAGTATGTATTTTAAAGCAACCACTGTTAATAGATTTTGCCACTGTTTACTATTATTTGTTCTGCCCAAACTAGAGAGCAACTATTTAATCAACAAAGTGCAAGGTTGCTGTCTATAAGAATTAATGTTAAACCTTGTGCCACAGCTTTTGAACCTCTGATCTCTAATTAACCTAGCTGCCAAGTCAGTAGTCATTCCTCAAAAACTGGCAAATGTTTCTTCTGACAACTGTAGTGAGTGGGAAATTTGGGCTGCTGCACAAATTAAATGCAGAAAGAGAAAGGGATATTTACAATGTATAAAATGCAAAAAATGATCAAACATTAAAAAAGAGGGAGAATAAATTGAAAGGAGAGCCACTGAGCCTTTGGGTTTAGAGTCAGGAATCCAACCATCAGCTACTTCTATGGTGCTTACTTTTCAACGCTGCTGTCAGAAGCAGAGGAAGCGTGCAGAACTGGAGTCAGGAAAGTGTCTGTTATGCACTCTTTATATGGAATGTTCAGGCATGCATAAATCAAAGCCAATTACATTTAAACAAATTATTTCAACTGAAACCATTTTTTTTTTCAAATTGAGCCAGCATACACCCTTCATTAAGCACCACTTACATGCACAGTTTCAAGATTCATATTGCCACTAGTTCAAAACATAAGGGATTCTTGTATTTTTAAAAATGGGAAGGCCAGCCTCAATTTATGCATACATTCTTGTACCTACAATTGGCTGCAGAATTGTTTTAAGTGTGTCTAATTATATGCAGAGAACAAATGGGAGGTTTTTTTCTGAAAATCAGGTCTAAAAAAACTTCATCTTGATGGGCTAATTTTTGGAAAACAAAGAATGTCTGGCTCAGGAAGTCAATAATAGAACTATTCCACAGTGTTAAACATATAAATTGCTATTGGCAATAATATCAAATAATTTCCTTTGGATAAATATGCTCACTCAAAATGTTATTTATCATATTATGAACTGGAAAGATGAATAACTAATATGTACTTTAAATAGGATTGGAGGAATAGTGGGACATATCCCCCAATATTGGGCTCAAAGAAGGACCAATGGAATTAGTGGCATTTGGAACAGCCTCAATAATAAGAACTGTTCTGAACTGATCCATTCATCATCTAAACTGGGGTGAAGCATGGATGTGTCATCACCCCAATTCTGTTCTCCATTTTTCTGACCATCATCCTGATTTTCATTAAGGACCATGTCCATTTCAGCACTGACACTGGAGATAAAGGGCTTTTCAATCTGGAATGTTTTCACTCAAAGACCAAAGTATTCAAAGCAACCATCCTTGATCTTCAATACACAGACTGCAGCATCCTTGCACATGCTGAGGAAAACCTCCAGACTATGCTGTATCTCTTAGTAGAACTTTGGGCGTCTCTATCAATGTCAAGAAGGCTAAGTACTGTATCAGCTTTCTCTAGGCCATGAATGTGACCCCCCCAAATTAACAGTGAGGGAAAGAGCCTGTAGGTAGTCAAGTACTTCCCTTACCTTGGGTAGCCATCTCTCTCAGAGATAACACTGAGGAAGAGATTCAGCACAGGATTCAGTGTACAAGCACTTCCTTTGAGAAGTTGCTATGGCATATTTTTATTGATTGTGACCAATACTGGAAGACACCAATATCAGGTGTACAACTCAGTCATCAGCCCCACTCTTCTCTGCAGATGTGAAATGTGGGTGACCCACCATCAGCATCTCAAGAACCTGGAAAGTTATCAGTGATACCACCAGAAAATCCCTTGCATCAAATGGGAAGAACACTGCATGGGAACGTCAACATCCTTGCTGAAGCCAGTGTTACCAGCAATGAGTTGGTGATCCTCAAACATCAGCT
This sequence comes from Crocodylus porosus, assembly GCF_001723895.1. NCBI lineage: Eukaryota > Metazoa > Chordata > Crocodylia > Crocodylidae > Crocodylus > Crocodylus porosus. Next base: position 66,663,216 of record NW_017728950.1, read on the forward strand.
TCACCAGACCAGATACTGTGTTCAGATACCCAGTTCATAACTCCTCAAGTAAGCTTTGTTGTGTCCTGAGATCATGCAGCAGCCAAAGGAAATACCACAGGGACGTATTGAAATCATACCTCAAGTAAACAGATGCCACCACTGAGACCTGAAAGAAGCTGGCTGCTAAGCAACTCCAGTGGCACTGCAACCTCAACCAAGTGGCAGCCCACTTTGAGGTCAAGCATCTTGCTCTCAAAGCAGAGAAGAGAAAGCAGAGGAAAGAAAAAGAGAGAAATCCTAGCCCACTCTCCCTTGTGGAGAGACCTGCAACTCCTGTGGGCTGACCTGTGGCTCAGGAATTGCTCTCTTAAGTCACCTCAAGATCCATGAATGAGCCATGGTTCTCAAATCAAGGGACTGCCAACACCACTGCCACTGCTGATGAGCTGTATCTGTTCATAAGGGCTATTCTGGAACCTCAGAATCACTGAGGGTTTTGCTCTGTCAGCTGTTGGTCCCTGAAGGAAAATGGAGCTAAGCATGCCACCGAGACTCATCCCCAGTGCCTGACAAGTCCTGAAGTTATGATTTCTCCTTCTTTTCACTACATTATGAAAAACATTACAGTATAGTACACTGGAAGGTTCCCATGTTAGAAGAATCTTTAGAATGGCAGAAAATACTTTAATTTTTTATAGAATATGTCTCATTTTTGCAAGAGTGAAGAAAAGAGATATTACCATAATTATAGATGAATAAAACAGACAGAGTCTAATTTTCAGTGGTTTTACCCTCCTTCCTACTTAGGTTATGGCCCCTGCACCTGCTCCACCAGAACCTCTTATTGAGGCTGCATTTCTCTCCACACTTATTTATTTTTGCATACCCCATCTATGACCTCACCAAGCCCCGGGATCTCCTAGTCATCCTGGCCAACCTCCTCCTGGCCCCGGCCAAGCTGGCCATCTATCTTACCAGGAAGGGCCCTTTTTCCTGGGTCTCCTACATTCCCATCTCTGAGTGGATCACCACTGGGCAGTAGCCGCTGGCTCTCTGGCTGCCTTTGAGTGTTGGTGGGTGGTGTCTGGGGTTCTCTGCTCACTGTCCCCCCATTGTGCACTTTTTTTGAACCTCTGACCCATCTGCACATCCTTTTGTCATTTTTTGTCCCCGTAATCAGTTGTCCCTGTCCTCACTAGCCCCACAATTAGTAGGGGCTACTAAGTAATGTGGTGGGCCCACAACCCCCATGAAGACAAATAGGCCTACTCAGCCTATGAAATAAAGACAGAGCAACCAGGAACAGCTGGCAGATAGCAAAATTGCCCTAAGAAAGTATATCTTGACCAGTGGAACATCAAGACTACTAAAAAGGAGAGAGAGTAATTTATAACTGTGGAGTGAAGAACAATGAGCCATTAAGTCAACTGGCTTCTCAGCTGCCTGAATTGTAACACAACAGTTATTGCACTGTGAACCAGGACTCAAAGCAAAGTGCTTCTATCCCAAGGAAAAAAAGTTTCCAGGCTTAATATGCACACCCCAATTTGGGAGGCGAGGGGTCTTGTTTTTTGGGGAAATGTGTGTGTTATATGCAAGAAAATAAGATATGTTTTGGGATGGATAGATATTCATGTAAAAACTTTGATGAACCTGAAAGTATGAGGCCTTAAGCCTTTCTCACCTCACACTGATCTTGCCATGGAGTAACTCCATTGACCTAAGTAGAGTTACTTGGATCTGTACTGATAAAAATATATAAATAAGTTGTATTGACAGCCAAATCCAAGTGTATCTTCCACTGTGAGCAGGATAAAAAGAAATGTCTGGACTGGAAGAAGGCCAATGTGGTGCCGATCTTC
>NW_017728950.1:66666094-66729882 GCF_001723895.1 Crocodylus porosus
TGACTTCCTGCCTTTTGGGCAGGGGGCTGGACACGATGATCTCCCGAGGTCCCTTCCAGCCCTGATGTCTATGAAATCAATGTCTATGAAAGTCTCAAAATCCTGCTTTTCCTACCTTTTGAATTTCACCTTTTGGTTAAAAAAAAAACAGAGGTAAACATTTCCCATTTTAGAAATGCAAGTTCATCATTGAACCAACCACAGTTATACCACAATTAGTTCTGGTATACGTTTAGTGGCTTTTTCCATTTCCCAAACAAAATAAATGACACATGATTGTCATTTATTCTCTTTAACGTGATTTCATACCTGAGTATCATTCTAAGTGGGAAAAATATCTAGAGCTCATATGCCTGCATTTAGATACTGAGTATACAGTGTTTGGTAGAGTGATATGGTGAATTTTGTTGCTAGAATTCATTGCTGCAAATCAAGTTCAGGTAGACTGGTTGTATCTATTAAGGGAATTGGAAATCTCAGTTTCACATTGCAAGTGACCATACCAGAATCATGCAATGAGCACATATTGCCACCTTTCTCAAGCAATACAGTCACTAAAATATAGAGCTGAACTTAAGACCAAAGGTACAGGAACTTGAAACATTGTTCCTCAGAGTATTATACCAGGCAATGACTTGTAAGAAAAAGATCTCACATAGCTCAAAAAGAGCAAAGATCACATTCTGACCTTCTAGATCTCTTGCAATTTTAAGCAATTTTGCCTTTGAGAATTTAGACTGCAAAAGTGGTGGGGAAGTGGGTATTTTTCACATATGCTTCTAGAATAAATGGGGAAATACAATGTCTGTGAAGCGATTTTAAGGTGCTGTAATGAGAACTGGCCAAGATTTTCACATGTTAGTTTGGTTTCGGCATGCCCCCAATTCTGCTTCACTGTAAGCCTGGGAGTGTCTATGAGGATGGTTGTTGCAGTCCAGCCAAACTAATTTTCTTTAACATTTCTGAATAACCAACACCCCTTGGGCCATACCACTTAAGGAGAACACAGCTTAGCTGGCTTACTTTGTGGCCCTAGGGCTGGATGTTGTGCTGGGGAATGAAAAGGCATGTGTTTAAGCCTCCTGCAGTGTTTCTGGCTGGGCAGAGGGCCCTTCCTGGGGCCAGCCAATTTTTTTTCTTTTCATTTTGGGTTGCTGTGACCCCTTGGGCCATACTGCATAAGGACTCTGAGAGAGCCAGCTGGACTTCTCAGGGTTTCCAGGGTCAAAGTGTCGGGCTGGCAGGCAGAAAGGCACGAGTTCAAGGCTGTCTGTGGAATGCCCTCCTCCTCCTGCTGGGCAGAGGGGCCTTCTTGGGCTGCCAGCTGTTTTTTTCCTCTCACTCCCCAACCAATGCCTAGCTCAAATGGGATCTTGAGCCCACCTGACCAGTGGCAGAGCTCCAGGGCACAAAAATTTAGGGCTTGGAGTGACATGTAAATACTGCATTGGGGTTTAAGCATGGCATGCCAAGCCCCAAATTCTGGCCCTTGATTCAAGCTGAGCCCTGAGTGTCTATAAAGATAAGTGACTCAGTCGAGCCAAAATCCCCCCTACCCTTTTCTTTCAATTTTGGGGCAGTCAAGACACATCAGGCCATACTACGTAAGGAGATGGCAGTCCAACCAGCTTGTTTAAGTGTTCCAGGGCTGGGCATTGGGCTAGGAGGCAGAAAAGCTCCTCCTAGCCCAAAGGCTGCTTGAAGCCTCTGCTGGCATGCTCTCTTCATGGGTGGAAGCCATTTTTTTTTTCATTTTTGGGTTGCCGTGACTAGGGACCTACCAAGTTTGCGATTGTGCAATTTTGGCAGAAGCCGCAAATTTGGGCTGGCTCCACAAAAAAGGGTGGGGTCTGCAATTTTGGCAGGCTTGAAACAAAAAAAAAAGACTTACTGGCAGGCAAGCAGAGAGTCTTGAAGCAAAGGGGGAGGGGAGAAGGGGCAGGGAGGAGTGGGGCAGGACTGCTCGCAGCAGGAGGTGCTTTCCTCCCCTCCCCTCTGTCCCCTCCCTGCCCATGCTCCAAGACTCTATGCTTGCTGGTAAGTTTTGGGGAGCTTTTTTGCAGCTAGCCCACAAAAATTGTGGAGGCCATCTCTAAGTGCTGAGTCTTCGACTTAGAGATGGCCTGAAACAGTGACTTAATTGTCCTGATTAAGCCCAGGGAAGCCATTAATCCACAATTAATAGCATGTGGATTAATGGGGTGGAGGGGTAGAACTGCTGGGGCCTCTCAGCCAATCAGAGGCATGGGTGGGCCCCACCATGCTCAGACCACGAAAATGGCAGCCAGGCCTGGAATCTGCCTACACAATCTGCCGGCCACCTTGTCAAATTCAGTAGACCCCTAGTCATGACCCACTCAATAGTCACTTCTGAAAATCGTGATCAAGGGACTTGGTTTCAATTCCTGGTCCTGCCACAGATTTCCTCTGTGTGAATTGGGGCAATTCACTTAATTTTTCCGTGACCCCCCACTTGTTTTGAGCTACTTCTAGTGTCTCTACCTGATGCTGCATTGCACCAAGCTGCCGTGGTCTCTGTGACTAGAGAGAGAAAGGGGAAGTGAAACTGGACAAAGTTTGGGAAACTTGAAAAAAACATCTATTGTAACATCTACCTGAATTAAACTTTATTGACCCCCTCCATGCAGACCTCTTATCCAAACACAGGCCACTTCCCGGGAAAAACACAAGCTACTCACACACATTAGTGTGATCTTCAGGAAATAAGCTTGTAAGAAGAGCACACCTTTTTTTGTACTAGGTCTCATTTATCTTTTCTATATTCCAAGTGATAGCTCAGGAAATAGCTAAAGCCGTTTAGCAGTTTTTTTCCCCCACATATTTATATATAGCAGAGATTCTTAATAATCTCTCTCTCTCTCTCTCTCTCTATGCATGTATACATTTGATTAGAAAATAAAAAAATCAGGCTGGAATGTCTTATAGAAAGCGATGGGCTATGAACTGGTGATAAAATAAACAGATCGGGTACTTAACTCTTCCACATTTGCTGGCAGTCTTGATGATAAATATGCCCATTATCAATCTAGTTCTATGAGAACCACCATCCATTTTAAATGGTGAGGTTAATGGATGTAAAACCTATTTATTATGTTGTTATGTGAAAGGAAGTAAAAGAGAGAGAATACTTGAATGCAAATGTGATCAGATGCATTTTTAAATGGATCTACATTGTTTGGTTTATCCTTAAACCCTTGAAAGTTCTCCAGGTAATCTTAATCTATGCCACATTTCATCATGTTAAACTGTAATCCTAGAACAATGAATTGCTAAGTGAATAAAAATGTAGTTGAGTTCCAGGGACACTACTAGGTCAGCTTTTAACAACAAAGCATGCATTTGGTACAAAACGCTTCTACAAAGTCAGATACCAAAGGAAATGTTTATATTAATATTAAATATCTGATGTACTGAATTATTTTTTGTCTACTTAACTTGGGGGTGGGGGGTCCAATTAAGTGCTGGTGTCAGATTAACTCCATCCAAAATGGTTTACTTTTGCCAAAGCAAAGCCACGTTGGCAGCCTTGGCTACCAAAATTTGCTGTTTTTCCACAAAACAAGTAATAGTATCCCTGACGTATTCAGACATGCCTCAATCCTGACACCTCCCTGGATGGTGTTTGGCATCACTATGCAGAAACACTAACTGACATTTTGCTAACCTCTCGCAAATGTGCACTCATAGAGGCTGAAGGGATGACTACATAAACAGCTCAACATGAGGTAAGCTAAGGTGTAAGTAGTAGCACATCACTTATTCCGTGGTAGCTGCTTCTGGGCATGTTTACCTCATACATAAAGTAAATTTCATTTTCACTTAGGAGCAAGCTACTGCAGATTCATCACAGAATAACAGTGTGTACTAAAAACATTTATTGCAGAATAAATCATATGTTGTCCTGTAACTTAAGAGTTCACTACACAGGGCCAAAAGCTGACCCTAGTAGATCCAGGTATAATGGGATGCCTGGCTAGTCATACAGTCACAGAGAAGTAGGGGATCACCTCCAGAGGTCATCCCCTGCCTGAGGCAGGATCATCTTTATGTAAGCCACCTCATACAAAAGATAATCCATCTCTACATAGATTTCATAGACATTAGGGGCTGGAAGGGACCTTGCACGATTGAGTCCAGCCCCGCTGCCATAGGTAGGAAGTCTGCTGGGGTCAAATGATCCCAGCAAAATATGCATCCAAATGCCTTTTGAAAGAGTCCAGAGTAGGTGCTTGTGCCATCTCTGTGGAGAGTCTGTTCCAGACCCTGGACACTCAGACTGTAAAAGAGTTTTTCTTTATGTCCAGTCTAAATTGGCCTTCCAGAAGTTTGTGGCCATTAAACCTTATTATCCTTTGGAGAGCAACTCTTCTCCCAGATCTTGGTTGCACATGCCTTATATATTTATAGGCTGCCACTAAGTCCTCCTGAGCCTTCTCTTCTCCACACTGAAAAGCCCTATGTCCCTCAGCCTCTCCTCATAAGGCTTGCTCTCTTGGCCTTTGATCATACAGGTGGCTCTTCTTTGGATTGTCTCACGCTTATCCATGTCCCTCTGAAGTGGGGGGCCCAATAGTGGACATACTCTAGCTACGCCCTCACTAAGGCCAAGTAGAGTGGGAAGATCTGGTTTTACTTGAGATGCATCAGTGGATGAATGCCAGAGTTTTGTTTGCTTTGCCGGATACGGCATTACATTGGTGGCTCATGTTCGTCTTTTGGACAATAAAGACCCCCAAGCCTCTTTCTGCTGTGCTGCTAGTAAATGTAGCACTGCCAAGCCTATAAGTATGATAGTGGTTATTCCTCCCAAAGTGGAGCACCCTGCACTTCTCTGCATTAAATATAGATTGCGAGCCTTTCCAGGTCAACCTGTATCCCCAGCCTATGCTCCAGTGTGACTGCCTTCCCCCATAGTTTACTGTCGTCCATGAACTTTGCCAGTCTGCATCTGATGCCCAAATCCAGATCATTTATGAAGATGTTGAAGAGTATTGGCCCAAGCACTGAGCCCTGAGGGACACCACTGGTCACCTTATGCCATGCTGATTTGCTCCCATCAACTAATACTCTTTGGGTCCAACTTCAGAGCCAGTCCCCAGCCATCAGACTGTGAGATGGTTGAAGCCACAGTTCTTCAGCTTAGCCATGAGGACATTATGGAAGACCAAGTCAAAGGCCTTCTTGAAATCCAGACAGGACATCAACCTCATCTCTCTTCTCCAGGCAATGCATCACCTGGTCATAGAAGGAGATGAGGTTGGTCAGGCAGGACCTTCCAGCAACAAAGCTATGTTGACTAGCACTCAGAATGTTGCCTTCCATTAACCTGCTGCTGATGGAACCCTTGGTAATTTTCTCCATGATCTTCCCAAGGATAGATGTAAGACTGATTGGTCTGTAATTCCCTGGGTCTTCCCTCCTTCCTTTCTTCAAGATTGGGACCACATTGGCTCTTTTCCAGTCCTCCAGTGCCTCTCCCAAGTGCCACAAGTTCTCAGATATCTTCGCCATAGGGCACACTATGATGTCTGCCAGCTCCTTCTTGGGTGCATTCTGTTGGGGCCTGCAGACTTGTGGATGTTGATCCTCTCAAGGTGTTCTCTTACTTGATTTATGTCAATTGTGGGCCCATCTCCCGCCCCCTGGATGTTTCACACTCTATCTGACAGGGTGACCCCTTGGAATGGGTGGAAGACTGATGCAAAGAAATTGTTTAGGAGATTTGCTTTTTCATGCGCGTCAAATGTCAAATGCCCCTTTTGATTTAGCAGGGGTCCTTTGTTTTTCCTCTGATTTCCCACATACCTGAAGAAGAATTTTTAGTTGTCCTTGATTCCTGTGGCTAGCCTGAATTCCATTTCTGCCTTGGCTTTTCTGGTCCACTCTCTACAGGTGCAGGCAAGTGCTCTGTAGTCTTCCTTGGTAATGACTCCCAGTTTCCATTTGGCATAGGCTTCTCTTTTTAGTTTCAGGAGGTCCAAAAATTCTCTATTGAACCAAAAGGGCTTCCCAGCCCCTGGACCTCCAGAAACTACATGAGACTACCATCAACTGTCAGGACACATTTTAGACCTAACACCCTAACCTGCCATAAGTGAAGTAGGGAAACCATGGCAGCCAAAGTTCTGCTTCTACAAAATACTGACAGTATACAGTCAAGAGGTCCTGGGTAGAGGGCTATGAGCCCCACTACAGAAGGTGGCAAAACCCCCCCACAGTCGATACCAATCTGACTATAGGGTAAAATTCTCACCCTGAGCATAGGGGCAAGATCCTCTATCTAGGAACCTCTGGCTCTACTCCCAGCAGGAGCATTAGCACACCCCAATCAAAGTCCCCAGCCTCAGTGGTAGCCAGCACCCAATGCCTGTCAGAAGGTTTAAAAACACTTTACCACATATAGCAGGCAAGGGGGGGCAGGAGTGGGGTGGGGGGAAAGGGAGCAATGACCAAAGCCTAGAACCATGGGATATACCCATGGTAGAACATAGGCATAGCTATGCCTAGATCATCCCTGACCAGTGGCTGTCCAACTTCTTCTTGAACACCTCCAGTAATAGAGAGTCCACAACTTCCCTAGCCAGTCTATTCTACTGGCTTACTGTTCTAACCGTGAATAAGTTTTTCCTGATATCCAATCTAAATTTACTTTGCTGTAACTTCAAGCCATGGGCCCATGTCCTCCTCTCTGCAGCAAGAGAGAAAAGATGCTTTCCCTTGTCTTTTTGGCAGCCCTTCAAATATTTGAAGGTAGCTATCATGTTCTCTCTTAAGTGCCTTTTCTGCAAACTGAACATGCCTAGTTCCTTCAGTTTCTCCTCATATGACTTGCTTTCCAAGTCCTTTATCATCTTTGTTGCCACCTCTGGACCTTCTCCATGTCCTTTTTAAAATGTGGAGTCCAGAACTGCACACAGTACTCCAAATGAGGCCTAATCAGTGTTGAGTAGAGAGGCACTATCACCTCCTGTGTCTTGCACCTAATGATTCTGTTGATGCACCCCAAATACGCATTCATCTTTTATGTGTCTGCATCACACTGCAGACTCATATTGAGCCTGTGGTCTACCAAGGCTCCCAAGTCCTTTCCCATAGAGCTTCCAAACATCCAGGTGTCACCCATTTTATATTTGTGTTTTTCATTATTCCTCCTGAGGTGTAGTACCTTGCATCTGTCTGCATTGAACTTCATCCTCCTAGCTTTAGCCTAACTTTTCAGTCAAGATCATTCTGCGTTGTGCTTACATCCTCTAGTGTATTTACAGTCCTTCCCAGTGTCATGTCATCTGCAAACTTGCTCAAGAAGCTTTGTATGCCAGCATCTAAATCATTAAAATTAACATGTTGAACAGCACTGGCCCAAGACAGACCCCTGTGGGACTCCACTTGAAACCTCCTGCCATTCTGACATGGACCCATTAATAACTACCCTTTGCTTGTGGGTATTGAGCCAGTTATCTATCCACCTTACAGAAGTTTTATTTAGTTCATATTTCTCCAATTTATGAGAAGGTCATTCTAGCCAATGACCTTCAGAAGCCTCACCGAAGTCCAGATAAACTATATCCACAGCATTCCTTTCATTTCTCCAAGTAGTTATTTTGTCAAAGAAGGAGATCAAGTTTATCTGACATGATTTATTTTTGATAAATTCATGCTGGCTGCTTGTGATCAGCTTTTCTTTCTCCAGATGCTTACAAATGGCCTGCCTTAGGATATGCTCCAGTAATTTCCCAGATTTTGAGGCAAGGCTAACTCAGGGATAGGCAATTACTTTGTCAGGAAGGCCACTTAACAAGTTTTGGTGAGCTATTGAGGGCCACACAAAATCTTTTCAAAGATACCATTTTAACAAATTATAGATAAAAAAAAAATCATACACTAAAAATCAAACACCTGTTGTAATATATTTTAGTTTTATTAAAAAAAAAATTGTCCTGATTTGGGTTTTTTTTTGGAGTAGCTTATAGAGAGGCAATTGAATAATAGCTCAAAACAAAGTCTTACTTTTGTATATTGGGGGGGGTTGGGGTGAGTGTGTGGGAGGACGTACAGTGTGTGTGTATGGGGTGTGGGGGTGTGGAGGGTGGGAATGTGTGGGGACATGGGGTGTATGTGGGAGTGTGTGTGTGGAGGTGTGGGGGGGGATGTAGGTGTGTGTGAGGAGGTGTATGGGGGGATGTGCATGTATATGTGGGGCTACCTGCACGCTAACTCCCAGGAGCTAGCCGGGGGTGAAGGGAGGGAGGGCAAGGGCAGTGGGCACGTGCAGCAGAGCTTGCCCTGGGGGTGCAGGTTCAGTCATGGTCTGCCATCCCTGGGCCAGACCATGGCTGCCCCCACAGCACTCCACATGGGGCCAAATCCTGCCTGAGGCAAGCTGCGCCATGCTCCCACCTGTGTCTGCCAGGTGCAGCCCTGACCCCAGGCAGCACACACAACTTCCCAGTGGGGCTACTTCCAGTGTGGCTGCAGCCACGCAGGTGCTGCTTGGCTTCTGCTGTCTACAGCAGCTCCTCCTCCTCCTTGCCCTGTTGTGCTGCTCTGGGTGTGGGGGTGGGAGGGAACCTGCAGTCAGGTAGCTCCTGCACCAGCTCAAGGGGCTCCAGCTCCCAGCTGTCTTCCATCTGCTCGGCCACCCACAGGTGGCTGCCCACCACACCAGGCAGGCAGAATTAGTAGAAGGTGGCTGGAAGCTGGAACTGGAGCTCCATGAACTGGGGAAGAAGTCTCCCAGCTGCAGCTTCCCCTCTTCCCCACTCAAGTGGTGCAGCATGGGCAGGAGGAGAAGAAGAAGGACGAACTGCTGGAGGCAGGAGAAGCTAAACAGCACCTGGGTAGGTGCAGCTACACAGAGGACAGCCCTGCTGGGAAGCTGTGTGCACAGGTCAACACTGGGGCCGGGGCCAGGGCCAGCAGGTGCAGGTGGGAGCACAGTGTGGGCTACCTCAGGTGGGACTGGGTACGTCTTAGCCCCATACAGAATGCTGCAGGGGCAGCTGCAGGTCAGATAAAATCTATTAGCAGGTGCCCCTCCATGGGCTGGATCCAATCAATTGGTGGGCCAGTTCTGGCCTGCAGGTCTTCCTTCTTGCCTTTTTTAAAGAGGAGCAATACATTGGCCTTTTTCCAGTTCTCTGGTACCTGGCCCATCTCCCACGACTTCAGGGGCTCCCGAATCTCCTCTGCCAGTTTCTCTAGGATGCCGGGATGAAGTTTATCTGGCCCTGGTGACTGGAATGCATTTAGACTGAGTACAAGGTTTGACAGTCTCTTTTGTTATCTCTTTCCCCAACTTGCCCCCTTCCTTATCCAGCTAATCCCTATTAGGTGCCTGGCAGCAGCTTAATTTTTTTGTGAACACCAAGGCAAAGTAGCTGTTGAGAGAGGTAGGTCAAATGCGGGTGGACACGATACATTGCTACCTCATGTGCTGTTAGCTAAAGAAAATGGTTCAGAGAGCTGCTGAACTTGCATGGTACCTTGTCTTTTCCTGGGTGTTCCTCTAGCCTTGTAGATCTTTCCCCATGCTCTTCTTTTGCCTTTCCTATACACACCTGTTCCTTTTAGTCCTACAGTTAAAGCAAGGGATAGGGTATATTAACTCAGGAAAGGAAAATTAAAGAGATAAGGGATGGTAGAGTCTGCACCAATCTTCAGCTTGAACAGTTGCACATTACACACACACAGAAGAAAAAAATACAAGCAGCCAGGAAATTGTTCCCAGACCTGTAGCATCCAAAATGGAGAATGTTGCCAGTAGCTTCAGATCATGGAAAACTCCAGTTATTTACCTTTTTTTTTAAATGAATGCATTGGGAAACATTTTCCAGACTTGATTTTTTTCTCTGGAAATAAATACCGAAAATCAAATAGCCAGTCTTAGCCTTGCAAATTTACTTGGTACTTCCCAGTCTTTTTGTCAAAAAAGATACAGTCTTGTGAAGGTGTTTTACCACTCTCGTTAAACCAGGGGGTCCATAGAAGAATGAAGCAAATGGAACCTCAGATTCTTCTTTGATGAGACCTAGCTAATGACTAAAACTTTTTTTTTCAGATTGATTAAAGAGATGGTTAGGCTTCAAATCTCCTATACCTTTGTCTAACAACTATTTACTGGTGCGAAGGGAAATATCTTTAGGATTTTACAAAACATTATGTCCAAACCAAAAGTACATAACCCTGCTTAGGAAGTGCAGCAGTGAATGAAACAAATGAAGGATAAACCTAATTAATCTGTAAGTGTTCTTTTCTCTCTTCCAAATATAACACAGAAGGAGGCAAAATCACAGTGGTAGGTTATAGGGCAGGAAGATATACAGACCTTTATAGTGCTTTTTATCATCTCTGAGAAGCAGGTACCACACCAATGGCAGGGAAAGATTTCTGAAAGGGAGAACAGTTGTTTATACACTTTTCCTTGTACTCAACCAGATCAGCATGAGGGAGTAAGGCCAGATAACAATAGTAGCAGGAAGAACAGACTCAAGGAGTAGTAGAAACAAGGTCTTTTATGTCCTTGCTCTCTGCTCAGCTGGATGCAGCAAATGACAGCAAAAGGGAGATTTGTGTTTAACAACACTGGAGACATCCTCAGTTGGCTTTAGTTCAGACAGTTTCCTGTTGGGAAGTGCAGCTTTAATTCTCTTTGCCTTTCCTTCACCTGGAGACAGCATCACAAGAGCGACTGCAGAGTGGCTGAGGCTCAGGTCTGAAAGCTCTAACATTTAAATGAATATCTCTGGTGTTTATAAAGCTCATTTCCTACCACTGAATCCATGGAGGCATATCCAAATGGTTATGCATAGAGCCCACTGAACTCACTGGGACTCCACACAAGCACCAGAGGACTTAACCACAATAGTGTGATGCTTGCTTAAGAGAATAGAGAGAAATATGTCTATACATTTGGGCTAGGGACAGACATTCAAAAAGCCTGAGCCTAAATTGATTCAGTCTTTGCAGGTTAGCCTAACTTGCAGAAAGTGAACTGGTTTGTAAGTGGATAGACGTTCAGCACATACCTGCAGTAGAGCTGCAGATGTGGCGTGGAGCTGCAGGGACAGAAGCAGCAGGGCAGGCTCCTTGCCCTCAGTACAGCACTAGCTGCCTCTGTCATGGCTCCATGCCATGCCTGCAGCTCTGCACTCACTGAGGGAAAGCCCCATGCTGGACTCTGCAGGAAAGCAGGGGGTGAGGCTCCCTCCACTCCCAGCACAGGGCAGGACATGTCCCGTGGAGAGTGGGGGAAGCAGCTGGCTCCAGTGCGGGGCTTCTCCCACTGCAGGCTCAGGAGCGGAGGCGCAGGGTAAGGCAGGCTCCACTCCCTCCCCCTGGAGCCGCGCCTGTGCTGGCCACAAGCACCCTGACCTCCCCTCCCTGCTCGTTTTGCCTTAATGGGGCCATGCCGGCCGGTGTCTCTGCTAGGGCCAGTTCCTGCTCCAGCTAGAGAGCAGCGGGGCAAGAGCAGCCCTGCTGGAGCAGAGAGCTCTGCCCAGCCCAGAGAGCATGCCAGGATGCTGGGGGTGTCTGATTTATCTTAAACCAGCAAGGGGTCTGGGACAGACATTGCATAAACCAGTTTGAGCCAAATCAGTTATGTCTGATATACTACATTCAACCAGGTTTATCTCAAACCGGTTTCAGTTATTTTCAAACTGGTTTATGTGCACTGAACGTCTGTTCTGTTGCAGAGTTAAACCAATTTCTGATCACTTCAACCGGATTATGTGTAATGTCTGTCCCTAGCCTTGGAGAACACCCCTAACCCCTTAAATATTAGCTTAAGCATTGTTTCAGGTGCTTCCTTAACACATGATTCCCAAAATGCTGACAAAAAGAGCTGGAATGAAGAGCTGAGGCATGACTTCGAAAAAGATTGCCTAGTTAAAGCTGGATCAGTTCAGTTTTATTACACATTGAAGGTGAATGTTTAAAGTGGGGCCAACTACAGACAATAATCTGGGTGCCCTAACAGCTCAGGATTTAGATATTCAGTTGTAATGACCACATGGATTCCCGTAATTACAAACCACTACCTATCTAGCAGAGTGGGATAGGCTTTGGAATTTCCATTTCTCAGAAAATTGAGACCTTTTAATATTTGTTCCTGTTCTAAAGTAGGATATAATTTTGATTTTTCTCTTAGAGTGAAAACATTGAAATATGCTAACTTAGAAATACTGAAACGTTTTGAGAATTCATAACCTGTTATCTAGGCACATACAAACACAACACTTGCACACAGATACCTGCATATAGTAGACATATATATATATATACACACACACACTGTATCTCCTTTTCAAAACCGTAGGTTTAAGTAGAATAATGAGTACACTTGCTAGTCGTTTGCTACAGAATGTATTACAATGGCACACAACTGATTAATTAAAGATTTAAAAACTGTAAAAAAAAAAATTGTAAAATAGTACTTAAACCATAGAAAATTAGGCCTGGAAGACAGCTCAAAAGGTCATTTAGGCCAACCTGCTGCTCAAAGCAGGACCATCCCCCACTAGATCATCCCAGCCAGGGCTTTATCTAGCCAGGTCTTAAAAACCTCCTTGTGCAAAAGTTTTTCCTAACATCTAACCTAAACTTCCCTTGCTGCAACTTGCAATCCTTGCTCCTTGTTCTGTTTTCTGCCACCACAGTGTAGCTCTATCCTCTTGGAACCACCCTTCAGGTACTTGAAGGCTGCTATTAATGCCCCCTCCCCCAGTCTTCTCTTCTCCAGATTAAATAAAACCAGTTCCCTCAGCTTCTCCGTATAAATCCTTATAGCCCCAGCCCTCTAACCATTTGTGTTGCCCTCTGCTGGACTCTCTCCAATTTGTCTGCATCCTTTCTGTAGCAGGGGACCCAAATCTGGACACAGTACTCCAGATGTGGCGTCACCAGTACTTCATTCACAAAGGGCCAAATCTTTACTTCAGCCCTCATCTCTGGAACACACAGAAGACATCCAACTGAGACTAAAGAGAAGGAGCTTGCTTCACAAGTGGTTCTGCAGCCAGTAACTGCAAACACTGGACTGGACAACAATAGCCTGCAAGATAGATGTGCCTCCACTGAGGAGGCAGAGAGGGATGGAAGAATACTGATAAGGCCAAAATTTTTGGATTCACTGGCTTCTGCTATGTACATTCCTCAAACTTAATAACCATTTGTAAATGTCAAATTACTTTCTATAAGTAATTAAAGACACCCATTGATTTTCTTTGTTGTTCCAAAATTATTTCTTGAGGTATTTTGTCCAACCTTTATATTATTGAACAGCATTACTCTGATGAGAAAGGCCACCTGCATCAGTGAAATCCCTACTTTGTGGCTCTATTAACTATTCCCCAGTTTTCCACTACTGACAGCTCCAAGTTGTAAGGCTGTTGATCATGATTCATTCCAAAAAGCAGATGGCTTCAATGGTTTCAGGCATGCATCTAAAGAATGTTTGGACAACTGGGGAGAACACAGCTACAATCCACAGCCAGTTAAGGAAAGCAGTTTACAATCCTGTACCATCCCTGTGATCTGTGAATGTGGTCAGGCAGTCTAAAATAAGGAAAAAGACAACAGCAGCTGGCAAAAACCGGGGAGAAACCATATGTGGCCCTAGTATAGCATGTTTATTCAGCCTCTCACATGTAGAGGTTTCAGGAAAGCAGGATGCTAAAAACAAACAGTGGAGTTGTGATATCTGCACTTTTAAAATGGGTGACTCCAGGCTTTTCTTTTCAGATGAGTACTAAAAAGGGCAGGTTTTTACTGAACTATGCAGCTCAAGGGGCAATCAATCAAGAGGTGCAGGAACCAAGAGAGTTCCTTAAAAAGAAGTATCTGCAGATTGTCAGTTTATGTTATAACTACTATAACATAAATGTCCAGGAAACACAGACTTTATGGGCTTGCTGAAGACAATATGAACCATCCATAAATTTAAAGGAGTTAAAGAAGCAAAATTAAAAGTGCCAGATTTAGCATCTGCAGTACTGTTCATAACAAGCATCAAAATATTCAGGAAGAGAGCTGAGAAATGAAATGTTACTGTCAATTTTATAAACTAGAGGTGACATCTTGGCATCTATGAAGTCGATGAGAATTTGGCTGTTGACGTCAATGGGACCAGAATTTCACCATATTATAGCATTATAGATGATGATCTGAAAATAAATAGTTTCAAATGATTAATTAGAGAACCTCAGAAAACTTTCCAGATACAAGAGTATTAAAAGTACTGTGCGTTACTCTAGTCACCCATGTGACTAGATGTGCTATATAATTAAACTGCTGAATACATTTCTTCTACCTCTTTGGGGTGAGTATACTCTGCATTCAAAGGTTGATGACCTGTTGCTGTGAAAGATCAGCACACCCTAGACACTAGACTAGATAGTCTTGGAGGGCCCCAGGGAGATTCCTATTGTTTCATATGCAATCATATGACTCTTGGTTGATGAGTTGGTGATGTATCACCAGTATTTTCTCTAAAACTGATAGCATCTAATTTTTTTTTACTTTTATGTTCCACAACTGAGCTGGAGATTTAAAATAACATGAAATTCTCTTTTCATTTTCTAAGTTTCTTTATCAATGACTGTCTCTGATTGCTTGTGACGTGAGGCAATATCTTGTAATACTCATATGTAATCTATAAATAAAATGTTCTAAAAGTCTCCTCATACTATTACTGTCATCTTCCAATTTTAAGAATGAAGCAGCAAAGATATTTAAAAGAAGTGACAGCAAGAAGCCTAAAGATTTTTTTCTTCTGCTTTGTAGTGATGGATAAAAAAGGTTTAGAAAAATGTTATAACTCATTTAGTTCACAAGACCTCTTCTGGAAAACACAGGCTGTTCAGAGGTAAAACCACACAAGTAATATTAACACTTCATATAGCACAAGACTAAGTAATATTAACAATTCATACAGAATATTAAGCAAAATAGACCAGTTTTTCTAAGGTCACCATTTGGGAAGCAGGAGCACTCTGGCTCCATCCTATCTGGCTGGCCTAAATATCTGAGCAGAATCTGCATGGCAATTCTGAATGAGATACAGCAACTCAAACAGTGGAGCTGTATATAAACCAGTCAGTGCAGTAGGAGTCAGTAAATCAGACAGATGAAGCAAAGTGAGTAAAGCAACAGGTGTCTGAAGGGTGATACTGTACCACTTGCATTAATTAGCTTTCATTCAGACAGGAAATTGGCTGGTCAGTCTTAGAGCCCTGCTGCTTCTTTTGCCTGCCTATTATTTTCCTCCCACAAGTCCTTTGCTCTGCTTGAAATGAGTCACTCTGTTTTTACAATAAGCTTATTCTTTGTGCTTTTAATGATCAAAAAATGGCCATTTGCTGCTTAGATCCACCTTTTAATCTCCTGTTCTCTCTCACATTATGCCATTCCTCCCAGTCTGTACAGGTCTGCAAAAAGATTAAGCGTCAGACCTGTAACAGGGTCAGAGGCAGGCAGGAAGAGTCATTTGTGCTAAAAGGGGCTGCAAAAATGGATGCTACATGGAGACTTGAACATCTTTTTCATAGAGAATTGCAAAGCTGAGGGCCAGCTTTCTATATCAATGGTCAATGAACAGTAGTTCATATCCTGGATATGAATCACTAAATATTCCTACTGACATGGTATAGTTCTAGCTAGACAACGCTCTATTTTATTTTAAAGAGATTTAGGATTTACACCTATTTATTTAAAAAGTCACGCTAACTCTTATTGTCTCCGCTTCTTAGAGTCCAGCCTGATAATTCTACAAACCAATTAGCAAAGGAGCATCTGCTGCTTCTACTGAAAGAGCATCCAGTCCAGACGTGTCTGTGGCTGGCATCCAAAATGAAAATTGCTCATTCACTGGCCATCTTTGAAAATGTGTGTCAGAACTACCTATTGGAAAGTATGTGTTTGTATTAGTGTACAGGTTCTAATATTACACATGATTACACAGAAGAGTGGTCTGCCCAGAAAGCTGCTTGTTATCTTTTATGAATTATACCAAAAAAACAGAGCATCTGCAGAGCAATGTCCCTATCTCACTGAAGCATATAGGAAAAATCAAACAGGCTTCTTGAGCTATTTGAGATGCAGTTTTCCAACCAAAAGCACCTTTTCACAAAGTAAAAATTTCTGTGAAAGAAATTAGAGCCTACTGAGACAATTGATAAGTGGGTAACCCAGTTACAGTGAAAATAAAAAGCAGTGCTTTCCCATTAGAAATGACATGCTGTGAATGGGTTTAAACTGAAAAAAACAAGAAATATTACTGCCTGAAGACTATTTAGCCTCAAAAAAAGTCATTAGAATAGCCAGAACACATGAAATATCCAAACAGCAGATGAAATACCCGTCCAGCACTTGTCATGACATCCACATGATGAAGCGGAGAGGTATGACCAGCAATGGGAAACACAAACAAGCAAGAAGATAATGGCACAGCAATAGGGGACCATCAACATACAGCATGAAAAGAGAAACTTATAAGCCAGACACAGCAGGCATGCTGGAGATATGGACTGTAACATTCAAAGCAAGAGAAAGGTGTAGTGCTAAAGAAAGATGCAAGCAGCAAAAAACAAACCATTTTGCATAAGCACTCTACAAAGGAAAACATAAATGTGTGGGGTGTAAAGCTCAAGCTATGGAGAACACCTTCAACAAGAACAGCTCAACACCAATGACACCACAGTCTTACTGGCTTTTATAATATAGAATAATGAAAAGGATAGTGTTGAGTCATACATAATTATATGAATTTCCATAAGTAATACTCAGCTCATAACATTCAAAATTTACACCACAACACAAGTTATCTTCATCCCCCAGAACAGAATACAGGAAGTGTTTTGACTACACCAAAACACTAATATTTAATGAATCATCAGGAGTAAAACAATAGGGAGGGCATCCATCCCATATAATGAGAAAATGCACTGATAAATATAGATACAAGGAAATACTTTGACATACAGCTTTTGACTTACCCAGCAAAACAGTACCAAGAACAAGTCTTAAAATAATTAAAATAGTCTAATGAAAGTGGAATCTGTAAAAAACTATAAAATTAGAGGCTATTAATAAAAAATGTCTTGACGTGTTTGGAGGCATAGGACAGTCTTCATAGATATTACAAACGGGGCTAACATGCTATGCCAGCAGTATATGTAATGATTGCCATTAACAGTCCTCAAGTGGAAGAGGAGCTCTAGTGCAGAGTACAACTGGGTATTTAACTGAAAAGGAGGGGGAATAGTCGGAATGGATTAGCTGCATTAGGAAAAAAAACCCACTAGTGAATGTGGACATGCTTGAACAAAAAATAATGTGGGGATATAATAGCCAACCCACCTTAAGCTCCAGTACATACAAGCTCTCTGCAGCAAGGTCATTCATTGTACTAGACACGCAAATCCAGAGAATGGCAGAACTGACTGATCAAGATAATCCTTTTCAACACTCCATTGGAATGCCAAGATAATATACCATGCTGCTCTTTGGTATATTATCTTCACAAGAAATATTCCAAAAAAAAGCTGCATCAAATCCTATAAGAACTGACAGGTATCAAAGTAATTGGTACTTATATTTTAGTACATGCCAGCACCAGAGTGGAACGTAACAGAAATAGTAGCACTACTCACAAGATGCAGAAAATACAACCTAAAACTGAATCACAGCAAAATGCAAATCAGCATACATCAAGTAAGGTACTTTTCCCTTTCTTAGGAAAGGGAAGCTTCAGAAATGATCCCAAAAAAGAAAGCAACTAAAACCACCAAACACACATAAGAACTGGAAACAGCACTAAGGATGGTAACCTATTTATCAAGATTTATACTAAGGATGAAGTTGCACATCACACTTGGCCCATACTTAATCTGTGGGATGTTAAGCAATGTTAAAGTTAGACACTGCTGTGAACAGTTGCACATTAAATGTTAATACCTTTTCTTACCTGCACAGTTCTGACTTGCCACTAGAGGGTTGGTGAGCAGGGGCACAACTAGGAGCCAGGACACCTGGGCTCTATCCCTGTTGTGGGTTGGGGGGGGGGTTGGGAGTAGTGCATTCTGGGATGCTGGAGGAATGACTGCAAATTGCTAATTTATCTCCATGGGCAAACTGAAGTCACCCTAACATGAGCTAGGTAGCACAGCCGAGAGTTAACACTCTTCTGAACTGGCGTAACTTTGAGATGCTCAGAGGGCACTTACCATGTGTTAGTGAGCTTTAATCTGGGGATGCTCATGTTTTAAAGTGCCCTTAGTATGGTCAGAGTGTAACATGTAACTTTACTCTAAGATTACCAGCAACCAGAATGAGAATGTTGATGCAGGGGAGGCACTGATTGATAGACCACCCAGACAACATTTTTTAAAAGGTAAAATACACTATCACCCTTGGAGCAAAACTAAAATGTTATGATGAATGTCTACTATAGGTAGACACTTCACAAGTACCCGCTACAGCAGCTGAGGTAGCACAAAAGCAAGAAGAACCTCCAGGGGTACATAGATCAAGAACAGTGATACCAATACAACATTATGTTGAAATGGAAAGGGAAGAGTTTACCATGTCACTGGATGTCAGAAAGGTTATTAGTACATAACTGGTTGCACAGTAACAGCTGAAACAGATTGCAAACCCCTAAAATAGAATCAGGAACTTCACCCACATTAAGACTAAAGAACAGAAGGCTCAGATCAGTAATACCGGTGCAAGAGGCTCTTCTAAAATGTAAATTATGTATATAAAAAAAACCCCAGAATTGATGGGTGGAAAAAGACATAAATCCTACTGTAATAAAAAGCTGGAATAACAAAAATTCTCACAAAAAACCCCAACATAGATGTTGTGAATTTTAAGCGGTTGGTGGTATACTGTCCTGGTAACCAAGCTGGTGAAGCAACCTAAGCCATGCATAATTCAGAGAAAGGATACTTATATGGGCACACACTGCTCTTGTAGTGCAACCAGATTCAGATCTAGGATTGGGCAAAGAAGGGTTTGAGAGCGCCAATTTATGGTGCAGGAATGGCTGCACCTCTCACTTGCAGCCCCTCCACGCCCGCCAGCTGCCCAACAACCAATGGTGGAGGCACACCAAACAGGAGGACCTCCAGGGCCTTTTTCAAGCCCTGAAAGCAGATAAGAGTTTCACCACTTTTCTCTCTGTGGTCTGAGTCACACCCTCTCCTTAACTCCTCCCCTCCTTTACTACAGTAGACACTAGACATTGCTTTCCCTGCTGTTCTGGGAAGTGGGGGAAGCTTCAGAGCTGCTTCTGCCCACTCCAGCCAGGTTGTGTGGGGGCTGGGCTCAGCTGGGAATGTGAAAGAACAGTGGCAGCAATGATGGGTGCGGGCATGGTATCTCCTACCCTGCCTGGTCCTCTGGGAGCAGGTGCGGAGAGGGGGGATCCACTACCATCAACTCTGTGGCTGCCGCTCTCCCAGCTGAGCCCAGCCCCCATGAAGCCCAGCTGGAGCTGGCATGAGTGGCTCTGAATTTTCCCTTGCCCCTGGGACAGGGGGAGAGCAGCAGTAGCAGGAGGAAGAGAGGGAGTAATAGAGGGGAGGAAAAGTGGCTCTGAGCCCAGAAGGGAAGTGAGGAGGGATTTGCACCTGCTTTGGGGACTTTAAAAAGTCCCCAGAAGCTCCTGCAGCATGGTCCAATCCAAAAAGTGCATGTAGCCACAAACTGCATCCCCCTGGATCTACCCCTGGGTGCAACCTGACCTGAAGCAAGCACAGTGAGTGAGGGCAAGAATGAATTGTGATATCAACAAAACATTCAAAATCATCCACTGTAGAGACAGAGAGCGAGGAACTCAACTTTATTACAACCAAAACATGAAGCCTACCGGATGGCACACATTCTGTCCGTACAAGGAGCAACACTTCTGATATGGGAGAAAATCCACAACCAAAGAGTGGAAGGGAAGGGTTATGATAGATCTTAAAGCAGTTGTTAAGCAGTTAATATAATCTCTAAGCTCCTCTTGTTTACTAGGGAACATATTGTATTCACACATAGTTAAGAAACTGATGACTTGCATCCTTAAGACAGACACAGTCAATGACTCCAAGATGCTGCGTTTTATGACTGCTTGGTCTTTGGACTGAGCTGAGTAGCTGAGGATGGAATAGTTCTGCATAGCCTAGTAATAAAATTTTCCTATCTTGTGCGAATCTCCTTTTTTGTCTAAATTAAGACAACGCAAGTGGCAACAACAGAATCTAGCCAGTTCAGAGTGTAGACAAAGTAAACAGACTTTGTGTGGTCCTGCTTGGATTTACCATTTAAACATTTATCTATTTCTTATTTGCCTTTATTTTTCCATAATCATGATTATTGTCTCATCTCCTAAGCAAACTGCAGAATAATAAAACATGTTAATCCTGCAAAAGGAAGAGAGATAAATGGAGACCAACTAATTTGCCTTGCTCCTTCAGTGAGGTGATTCTTCCAAGTGCCATCTGCCCGGGAATTTAGGGAGAAATCAGTTGGATAAAGTCAAATTTACGGCTGTGATCTTGAGTGGTGACTTCAGTGGGATTTGCTCCAAAATTCCTCACAAATGAGGTTTTGAACCTCTGACTAACTAGTAAAGAGGGACTTTATTTCAGAGCTCATACCTGTTGAATTAGAAGAAGTGGCTACAGGAGCTTTGTATGCTATATTATAAAGATGTCTTATGCCTGAATGGGATGATAGTTACAGCTTCTTTTGAATAGTTTTTTTCTGGATAGGGAGCTGTATCCCCAGCTTTCATGCATATTCATCAGTTTGATAGGATATTATTCCTGGCTGGAGACACAGTGTAGTGCTTTTGTCTCATAAGATGGTGGATTATGTGATGCTCTCTGGCTAAACTAACATAAAGTATTCCCCAAGCGTAAAAGTCAGTGCTAAAATGTGGTATGAAGTAGAACATCTGGTACCTTTCTTGTGGAAGGGAATGTTATTCTTGGATCAAGAGGTGTGCCAGTTTATTAGAGTGTATTCTACATACTTATTGCTAGTTATTTGAGAATGTAGTTGTGGAAGTCTGGATATGAAAAAGGCTACAGGACCATGCCAACCTTAAAGGTCTTTCCTCAAAGGATTTAGAGAGAAAGAAAGAGAAGAGAGAGACAGACAGAGAGAGAGAAATGAATATTACAGCACAACTGCCTCTTTGTAAGAGTTGTTTTTACAGGCAAATAGAAAAGGATTTGGGAGAATGCTAATGCTCAGGAGTCCACTCTGAGTAGCTGCCAACATGAAAGAAAAAGACTGGAAACTGTATAACATAAAAATGGGTGCCACTGCCCTCATATGTAAGTAAAGAAATCCAGTAAAACCTTGCTAATCTGCAGTTTGCTAACCTGCACAAGAAGCTTGGCTGTCTTACCCCACTTTTCAGTGAAGATTTAATAGCAAGGAGTTGTCATAAAGAAATAATTTTTTTTTTACAAAATATGCTCTAAAATGTTTACTAGCACATTATGATAGATCAACATCAATTGCTAAAAATGGGACTAAGAAATCACATTAAATAAAGTACATTTTGTGACACATTAGCACATCTCTTATCTGTTGCATTCATTTACATGCTAATATGCAAAATTTATACCTTTGCACAGGTTCCCTCCTGCTGTCAATAGATAGATGTATTTGTGTGGTATTCTGAAAGATTTGCGTTTTTTGGCACTTTGCCGGATGGAAAGAATCCTATATGCAGCCAGATATATACAGCACAAATAGAAAGGGTCAGACTTGCAAAGAAACTGAGCTATAATTTAAACAAGCTACAACTCCCATTAACTTAAATTGAAGCTATGCTTGCATGTATCTGGGCCAAATGTAGTCCACTGTGTTTTTCTTTTTTACAAAAATTGGTCAGTAGTAATGCATTATATAAAGCTCTTGTATAATCCTGTTTGCTTCACTGTCATTATATCAGGGAGGAATTTGGCCCAGGTGTTTAATAACTATGATTATGAAAGAAATAGTTTGTCAGAAGCCACCAAATTCATTTCACGTTTGGACTTCAGTAGTCAGTCACTCCATAAGAATGATTTTCAGTGAGGAAAGCATTTAAATTGAGCCTGTCTCTCTTTCATGGATCAAATAGCAAGTAAGAAATCTATTATGCCACCCAGACCACCAGTACTATAAATTGATTTCAAGATACTGACTGCAGGATGCATTCTTCTCAGGCACATCCAGGCAGATGTCCAGAGACAGCAATAATATAACCAATTATCCTTTTTTGTTGTTGTTTTGTTTAGAAGGGCTCTCTTACGCTAGAGATATCCTTTTCAATTTCAAATATTTAACTTTTTTTCTTTTTTGGTGGGTACAACGTATACATGGAAACTTGACAAGTGTTTCAATGTACAAAATATATTACCCGATAAAAGCTTGCTATAAAAGCTAGAAAGCATCCAAAAATCTAAGACATACCAAAGGTACAGTTTCAAGAAGGTGATGCTTCAGAATCATATTTTTACTGATATCAAACTGGAGTAGTAGTATTACTGGAGAAGTATCAGTAGAAGTACTTCAGCTTCACACCAGAGAAACTCCAGGGAGAATTTGCTCTCCAATCACATGCTTCATAGCACATAGTTCACCCTCTGACACTAGTGGCCAAGATTTTAAAGAATGGTTAATGATGTTGTGTGCTTGAGATCCCTTACAAGCCCAATCTCTATTGAAAATCAGACCCAATCATGGCATCTTCAACTGTATATCTAAAAATGAAGGCATCCCAAATTATTACCCTCTTCTGAAAATCTTGACATTAATAGCAAACTATGAAGAAACTGCACATATTTTCTGCTTGCCAGAGTGGGACTGAGGATTACTTCTTTTATTGGCGAAAAAAGGCAGAAGGAAAAATTGTGAACTACAGAAAATCTAGCTTAATGTCCAGAGTGATCCTGTGAGGAAAGGAATACTTACTTGGTTTACACTTCTCAACCCTCTCTACAAGGGCCACCCGTATGATCAGAGACGTGCACAGCAAGCCATATGAGGAAAGGCTGAGTGACCTGGGACTCTTCAGCCTGAAAAAGAGAAGGCTGAGAAGAGACGTGATAGCAGCTTACCACCACATCAGGGGAATACATCAAGGGCTCAGTGAACAACTGTTCACCAGGGCACCCTTGGGGAAAACCAGGAGTAATGGCCAGAAACTCCTGGAAAACTATTTCAGGCTCAACTCTAAGAAAAACTTCTTCACAGTTAGACTGTCCAGATTGTGGAATAAGCTCCCTCCAGAGTTGGTGCAATCACCTACCCTGGAAATCTTCAAGAGGAGACTTGATAGTCACCTCGCTGGGGTCACCTGACCCCAGCTGTCTTTCCTGCCTGTTACAAGGGGCTAGACCCAATGATCTTCTAAGGTCCCTTCCAGAATCAATGAATCTATACTTCTTCTGTAGGAATGAAAATAGGGCCAAACACCCCCAAAGTCATGACAGAGTACAGACGTGAACCCCAACATATTCCTTTCTTTCTTCAAACTTGCTGAAACCATTCTGCGGAAGGGGATTCATGGACTTAGTATCTCAAAGGGTGGAGGAGAAGGGGTGTCACCAGAGAATGTGAGGACTATGGGATACTCTCAGAGAATCTATGGAGAAAATACCTGTGAAGGATTACTGCTTATCTGACAACAATCATCTTCATGGAATGTCTTCTGGACAGTGAAATCATCTAGGAAGAAGACCTGGCGGCAAGTCATTGGTAGAAAGGTACCTCCCTTCTGAGCCAAGAAAATATCATGGAGAGTCTGTTTTTGCTATTGTATGCATTGTTACCTCAGTCCACTTTAAATTACTTGGATATTGGGTTATCTCTAGGACTGGAAGTCCACAACCTCAGACCACTCCCCACATTCCAAAGCTGTACTCTACTGCGGGCCAATTGATTACAGTGACATGGTATGTTTTGCCCTGACGCTGGTTATCTCATAGGTTTGTTGTGGCAGGACATCATGTGCGCCTTAGCCAGGCTGCCTCATCTGCCATCCCTACAAGTAGATTCAAGAAGGAAAGCAAAGGGGTGAAGTGAGTCTCTGAAGTATGTGAGTGTAACAAGGAGCCAGGGTCTTCTGTGATTTTAAGGGAGAAACTGCTGCTGGGATGCCCGCAGGTTTCGGAAGACTGTACATTATGGGCTAGCTGCAGGGGAGTAGGTAGCCAAGGACCCATATGCAGCAAGTGCCTATTGTAGTATGATGACCCAGAGGTGTGGGTGTTTGAGTCTGAAGCAGCTGCTTGGATTTTTCCTCTAGTTTATACCAGAGGACTAGATGTCACTCATAGAGGAGGAAAGGAGGCCACAGGAACACATAATGTTTTCAGCCCTGTCAGGGCCAGGGGTGCAAGAGAAAAACAGGCTGAGGCCCAAGCCTGGAGGAGGTAATGCAGGCTGAGGGGGCTGAAGGGGTTGAAGCCTGAGCCCAGAGTGGGCAACACAGGCAACCAGGGGTTGACCAGAGGCTGAGACTGGAAAAGCCAGGCCAGAGATAGTGGGTCTAGGCCAGTCACAATAACCTGTAGGCTAAGGCTAAGAAGGCTGACATCTATACAAGAAAGCAAATAGTGACCAAGTGACATCTGCGAAGCATGCGTGTGAAGGAAGCCACGAATAGCCCTTCCGGTGCCTGGTCCCCTGAGGCACTAACAGAGTTAAGGGACTTGGTTGAAAATCAGGACTTGGGACCCCAGCAGGGTACAGAAGAGATCCACTGGCACAAAACAGGCTAAGGCTCACTCAGGGACCCTGGGGCAGCTTCTCCTATACAACAGAAAATAATTCTTTCAAGACATGGCAGGCGAGAGAAAAAGGGAGGGTAGCCCAGGAAACCAGAGGTGAAGCAGCAGCTGCATGGCCACTCTTAGGGCCTGGTCCTACTACGGTGCGGTTTTATGGTGTCTAGATGATGACCTATGAAACTATACAAAACAAAGAAAAGAATAGAAAGTTGGATCTATCAGCGAGTCTCTTCACTATGTGATTGTAAGAAAGAGAAAAGCTATTTTTATTTTCATTAAAATTCAGTATGCATCAAAGTTGTGAAATAAAGCATCTTTCTTCATGGCTGGAAGCAAACAGAACTGATGATTTTTAGCATCCTGCAGTGTGTAGCGAGGAGCCTTTTACGGTAGCACATTTCCCTAACAGACACAAGCATATACAAAGATGAATAACAGGATTGTAAGTAGGATTACTTTTGAAATAGGACCACTTAAAGGAAGACAATCAACATTTAAATTCCATTTTACAGGGAAGGAGACATTGTCAATGTTTCATGCAGTGTCTTGTGAACACCGTTTCTCTGTGATATGATGGGATTTTTGTCTGAATCTCTTCTTTGAAATTCTGTCCTAGTACTGATCTCATAATCAAGTGTTCAAACTAAATAAATTATACAAAATACTTGGCATAGGAGGGCAAATTCTTCTTAAATTACTCAAAAAGTAACAGCCCTACTTATCTGAGTTATACTCTTATTGGTATCAATCAAAACTGAAGTATCTCCGCTGATGTGAATTGCAGTCCATCAAGGTGCTTATATAACATCTTGTACATGCTTTACTTTAAAATAAACATATAGGAAGCCTTTAACATGCTATTGGGATATATTTTACATTAAAGTCAAAGTCCCTTGACCATGCTGCACAGTTACAGAAAAGCACATCTGGTCCCATGTCTGACATTGCCAATCAGTGCTTTTTAAAGCATTACATCTACAGTGCTTATATTTAGTTGCACAATGCTGCAGCTGGAGATGTTCCTGCATGTCTGTGTTAATAATCATGTCATAGGGGCTGATTTAGATCTCATCTTTACATCATTGTAAGTCCACTGAACTACTTCTGATTTATATCAGTGTAAGCAATAATCAAACACTGAAGGATAGATTCATCGTTACATGGGTATAAATCCAGAATAATTCCTCTCTGGTCAGTACAATGATACATGTGGAAGTGAGAGCAGACTTTTGTCCAGAAGTCTTGATTCTGTCTTTCCTGATGCCAGAGCACATCGTGAGTAACTGAAACTTGTGGAGTTACATCAATAAGAATCGGATGCCGGTGTGAGGAGAATCAGGTCTATTGTATGGGAAGTAATGAATCCGTTTAGAAGTGGATAGAGGAAAGCCATAGGATAATGTCTTATTTACATACATGAATATCATATTTAAAATACTGGCTGGTGTTTACGCAAAGACTTTTTGTTTTGTGAATGCTCTTCTTTCTACACTTCAGAGCCTTTTACTCCTGTCTGTGAACTTGGATTCTAATTTAACCTTCTGGCCAGTGCCTAATCTCAGTTTATCAGAGGCATCAGTCTTCATGATTGTATTCTGTGAAGAAGCGGTGCTCTCCTGGAATGTTAAGGCTCTCTAGCCCGTGCTTTCACAAGGGTATTGAATTTTTCTCTCACCGGTGGTTGAGGAAAACTAATGTTTTTTCTGGGGATACCATTTGCAGATAAGCTGTGTGTGATTAGAGCCAGCATCAGGAATGCAATGATAAAAACATAGATAACTGAAAAGGAGGCATTATAATTTTTTTAAAATATATAATCCGTGGTTAAAAATCTGTTTATTATTAAGTGTCTGCACAAGACTGGTTTGCAGTACCTGCAGGGAGTTTGTCACTATTGATACATTGTATTTTAAGAAATCTACAGTGTGCCTTCCCCCACTGCTTTTCACAATTCTCATTGAAAGCATGAAATGAATTTTCTAGGTATAATAAATGTTCCTTTCTGATAAATGAAGCTATTGTTTTGTTTTATAGATTACATTTGATTTTAAGGTATCTGTAAATCTTTCCCAAACTAAAAGACAGATTGTCACACTGTATGCAAATAATATACTTGCTTGCTCTAAAAATTTAGGATTGACTTTGAATTGACCCCATGCTTTATTCATCAGTGGAGATCTAGGAAATGATATTTATAATACTTGTGGACATCTTGCATTACACCAATGGGAGTTTTCTTCATCAGTGGATTAATAGCAGAAACATGGCCAGACTAGAACGTGGCAGATATATGCAAAAGACCAACTGAATCTGATTTATTTAGCAGTCTATTACTTACTCTAGTTCTTTTTGGTCGCTTTCTTGGGTACCTGAAATGGCATTATTTCCTGTAAAAGTAAAATATAAACTTGGGGAAAAAAAGAGCACACATAATAAAATACCTCTTGAATAAAAGAAGTTTAAATCACAAATGTTATTTCCTGGTTCCTAAATATTGTATATTTTCATGGAAACAATTTCTATTGTTATCAATTCCCATATGAAGGAAAGTAACTGTTACTATTTTAGAGCACCCACAAGAATGCCTGGCACTTCCCAGAAACACAGAAAAAGGCAGGACTCTGCCTTGAATTTGTAGGCCAGATAATGGACAATTGGCAATATAAAAAGTCTCAGACAAGGGAAGCAGAAGGAGGTGCACAGATTACAGATAAGATTACATAGATCCCTAGATAGAGAAGGCTATTCTTGGAATTGCATGTTAAACTGTAAAGCATTTTACCCTTTCTCCCCAACAAAATAAACAAGTGGCAACAAAACCCTGTTAAATACAGAGGCCTGACCTGCAAAAAAAAGCCTTGTGCTAAATCCTCAACTGATGTAAAACTGCAAAGCTATGCTGAAGTCAATTTGTACCACATGTGGTTGAGGACTGTGAGTCTGCCATAGTTGTAGTGCACTCTAAATGAATGGGAATGAACAGCCAAGGCTTTTACAAGTAAACAGAGAAACTACTCTTCCCCTGTAAAAATGCAACATCCCTGTTTTCAGAGCCTGCCCTGCTGGTTTTACAGAAAAGTCCCTCTCAAGTGGAGTGGGGGTGGGAACCACTTAAAGGAGCTGTCAACTAACCTGGTGAATTGGACCCTTGGTGGCAGGGACCTAGTATCACCTGCTAGGGATGTGGGATACACAGAGATTAAGGCCAACATTTCTAACACTGGGTAAACCTCTGGATCGAAAAATGTCCTTTGTGACTTGATGAAGCAGAGAGAGGTTATCAGTGTTCGGATTGGGATTAGATCCTTCCTTGATCTTGATCCAGTTTGTCTTTCATGGCATTGAGTTGTCCTTACCTTGCAACCAGAGGTCACACTAGTTTATAGCAGCTAGCTGGTAGCAAGCTCTTTGCTGCCCTACAGACTGCATTAATAACAGGGTGACACCCCTCTTGAGTCCTTTGAACTTCATCTGGGATCCTTCCAAAACATGTGAGACCTATGAAAAAGTCCATCCTGGAGAAGTTGGGAAGGGACTGTAAATAGCTGGTCATTTAAAAGTGACAAGTTTTCCACCCAAGTGATAGATTAGCAGCAGTTACTATGAAGCTATCTGTGCGGAGACTGTTCTCCTAACAGGCTTCACAGCTTACACACACACACACACACACACACACACACAGATGTATTCCCTATACTTTCAGGCATTAGACCAAGTGATATAAGAAGACAGACACTAACATCATTACTGGCAATAGAGGCAAGAGAAGATGAAAATTACCTGCTCCATCAACTGTTAACTGAAGACCCAAAAAGATGGAGCCTTTCTTAGGCTTAAAAGTTATAGACCATTTATACATGAAGCCCACAAACTCTTAGAATAGACTGGGGATGCTGAACCAAACCTATGGGTAGGTACAGAGTGGGCTGCCCACTAGGAAAGGTCAGATCTATTCCTACAGTGTTTTACACCAGGACCAAAAAAGTTCCCCCACTGGGCACAACATTGACAGAGAAGCATGGGTCAAGCTGAAAAGACTGAAATCTGGATATGGACCCTTCAAAACAACATTGTACAAGATGAACATCTTGGACAGTCTCTGTTAATATGGTGTTCAGCAGACAGTACAGCACTTAATTGAAGGCCACGATCTTTACAAATGCTCAGATGGGACAGATGCAATCCACACATTGAGTGATAATACCAGGCAGCGGCTCATAGATTTGGAAGTTACTATTTCACGTCATCCGAAAGAAGAACTACTATGTCTAAGGCTATTTACTTGGAAAGTGCTAGAAACATCCCTTTAAAAAATGAAAGCTTGGATTTCTTTGAAAGATTTTTTGGTTCTCCATAATCAGGCTCCTCCAAGCCAGGAGAAGTTATTTGGGACTTTAGGAGGTATAGCTTCTGCAGAGTGGAATGGGCTGGTTAGACATCAGATTCGAGCAACTGAAAATAAGTCTGGGGACACACTTAGTACAAGGAGTTACAAACACTATTCAGTGAATTTGAGAGTAAGGTCAGGAAAGAACTAGGGCAAGAGTTGGAAGGCAAGTAGAAGACAAGAAAGGTTGTAGTTTTGTTCTAAGAGTAGACATTAAAAACAAATGTGAGAAGATGGAGACAAGGGAGGTTAATAATTAGAAGAGGATAGGCCTGATGAGGCATGTAAAAAGGACAGAGGGCTGCAGACCAGAGAATTCATTCTTACTGGTATGAATCCAAGTAGGGTTATTCCAGGTATTACTAGTATAAATGAGACCCACTAATGTTTTTGTTGCATGTAGCCTTCTAACTTTCATTTTGGCATGTTGTTATGATTACTTCCGAGGATTATTTGCCGTTTCAAAAACTAACAGCAGTACATGGGATTGGCTTCTTAAGCTCTGGGGTGCCTGCCCAGGTCAGCTGAAGAGTACAGGCAGCTTCAGGCTGTCCTCACTCTCCTTCCCTAAAACAAACAGACAACCACCACAAAAGAGCAGCACCAATTTATACTACCTTTTGTCATGGTCAAAATTTGGACATTTGTGGGACAACAAAGGGCATGGACATCTGTTTGCTTTTGCTTTGTGTTTCCATAAAAAAATGTTACAGCAGAACAAGACAACATCTGTTTGCAGCCTGAAATACCTTCATATATTTTAGAGGGCATCATTTCACTATTAGCCATTTTTAACAATTCATAAAAATATACAAAGGATGCTTATAGATTAAAATATGAGTGTCCCTTTTAATTTCTTCACTTATTTTTATATATGTTATTTCAACTGTTTTGGTTTTGGCTGAAGAATAACACGGGCTGTGGCACTGCAAGTTTCCCTACACACAGGTCTGCCCAAGTGCTTCAGACTTCAAGGGTACCTTGGATCTAGACACCTTGGTACTTATGTTGAAACTGTTAACAACAATACTAAGGTAATTATGCTTTTTATTCTGCACACACTGTGTACCTATTTAACAGGATCAGGCCAAATAACCAACTTTTCACACACACAACATTTATCTATCAGATAGTAATAACTTTCAAATAGAACTGTTGAACGCCACTTAAATAGGACGTGAAACCAATCGCTGAATGTGTCTCACTACCGACCTACTCTGTGTCCTCTTATCCTTTGGAAAATTAGGTAAAATTTTCCTCACCTATTGCATTGCTCACTCTTTACACAACAAACATAGTATATAGGAACCACGTGTATACCAACCCTGCAACCCTAGGAACTGGCATAGGGAGCTGGAAAGGGAAGTTCCCACCTTTCCACAGGGATTAGAGTCACAAGCCAAGGGGCTAAAGGGAGGGGGGACAGACACAGGTAAATAAACATTACCATTAAGATACATACACTTATGATCTGGGTAACAGGAAGTAAATAGTGACACTGAGGTGAAATCACCCAAGAACAGGTAACCAGTAGAAAACGCTAACACTGTGAAATATATACTTGAGAACCTTCTCACAACGCTGGAGGGCTCCAAACCAGTCTCCAGTCACATAAAGCACTTAGGGCACATATACACATGCCAAATGTCTGCTCTGGTGCGTGCTAATTAGCATGTGTCAGAGCAGACTCAATTTATCAAGGCACCGATTAATAGAGTCTGCTCCGCTGCTGCTTAGGTAAAGCTCCCCCACTGCCAGTTTGAAGCATGAGATGCTGAATAGACGTGACACTGTGGGCACTTTAATTAGAGCGGCTCTCCCTCAGAGCTGATCTAATTAAAGCACTCCCCCCTTGGAACGTGTAAAAAAGCCCATAATTGCTGTTTGCCTGGGCTCCCTGTCTGAACCCCACTGTTGCAGCTCCCAGTCCTAGCTCTGCCACTCCTCCTGACTCTCTGGACATGCATCTCCCTCTTTGCTGTGCAACCCACACTCTGATTCTACTACTTCTGCTTCTTCCTTCCACCTGCCCCCTTTTGGGAGTTGTAGTGCACATTGCAGTTCATTCCTCCAGTCCTCTGAAGGCTTCTGAGAGTTGTAGTATACTCTACAGCTCCTTTCTCCAGTCCTCTAGAGGCCTCCGGGCATTGTAGTTCACATTACAACTGTCACAGGATGGGGACCCCAGGAGTGGCCGTGATCTCTCCTGGCGCCCCTGCCATGCCAAGTTGCCCATCTAGCACCCTCGTTCTCGCCCACCATGACTTTGATGGTTCTATAATATTAAAGGGAGGCTGCCTTTACTTGACCCCTTGGGCCCGGTGCTCTTACCCTTCCTGGTCCCTGCTCTGTATGAATAGATTCCGGTGCACCCAACCCTATGGGCGGCGCGTAGCTCTTACCACCCCTAATACCACGCCCCAAGCCTCTCAGTTGTCCCGGACGTTATCGCGTCTATGCTCTTTCCTTAGTGGCCCCCTCCGAGGCCTCCACCCATATGCTGGGTGTCTACTCGTATGCTCGCCCTCACCAGGCTCCTGATTCCGGTACTTGCCCTCACCGGGCATCTTAATATGCTTGCCTCAGAGCACTTGTCCCTATCGGGGCTGTCCCGCACTCCCCACACGCTCACCCCCACAGGGGCCTGTTTCGTATTCCCTGTGCTCACATCGCCCGCACTGGGGCTTCGTTTCCCGCGCTTCCCACGGCTGGGTTGCCCACACTGGGGCCTCGTCTCCCACGCTTCCCGCGGCCGGGTTGCCCACACTGGGGCTTCGTCTCCCGCAATTGCGTCACCCACACTGGGGCCGCGTCACCCACACTGGGGCCTCGTCTCCCGCACTTCCTGCAGTCAGGGCTCAGGTGGCCGTAGCCGTGCCTGGCCCCCTGACCCTCCTTCTGGGTCTTACGTCCAACTTGGGCACCTCACAATCGGGCTCAGGTGGCCTCAGCCTTACCTGTCCCTCAAGACCCCTTTCGTGGGACTGGGGTCAGTGCCCCCTGAACGTTGTGCCCTCACTGGGCTTCTTGCTTGCATACCCCTCCCTAGGGCTCTACTCGTGCTCACGCCCACACTGGGGCCTGTCTCACGCTGCACGACTCTGCCCCACTGGGGCCGGGATTTGTACAAACCCCCAAACGTGGCACCCTCTCTGGTGTCAGGAACCCCCACTCTACTGGGTAGCTCGGATGAGGCCTCCTCCAACCCCTACAGCCTCACCCGGTCCTCCAGTGCTACACAAACAACCAAACAGAAAATACAAAGCCATAAGCCAACCGGCTGTAACACAAAATAAGCCTCCTAGCTATAACATAAATTCTGCGCCACCTGGCTCTCTTTCATACCTCCCTGTCAGGGTTCTATCCACCCCGTACCGTCATGCAGACACTCAGGCTGCCCTGCCCTGCCCTGCCCTGCCCTGCCCTGCAGCAGAGCTCCCGTTGCTCAGGCTGCCAGAGGGGAACTGCCTTCTGGCCTCAGCCTTGCTGCTTATAAAGGCCAGGCCCTGCCCCCTTCCGGCCAGCTGACCAAATTGATTGCCCTGGCAACCCTTACCTGTGCTGCCGTATTGACTGGCAGCTAAGCCCATATCACTATCGCCAGTAGCAAGCACCCTAGTGCCTGCTACAACAACATTATAGTACATGGCATTTAACATTACAGTCCATTACACATGGATACCATGAGGACCAAATAATTATTCAAATACTACATGTGCACAGTATTCAAGGGCTAGCTTCCTATGCACACTGCTTTTCTGGCTGGGTTTGGGCACCTTCTAAATCATAAACTGTGGTGAGAACTACTAGAAGTCTCAAAAACTATATAACGATTTAGCACCCTACCAGCCACAGTGCTAGGGGGCTTTAGCATTTCAGCAGCAGGAAGGCTCCTGCAGTGAGGGCAGCAGCTGATGGCAAGGAGAAGCAATGGCAGTAATAGTAGCTGGGTTGGAAGCCCAGCCCACCTTCGACCTAACCTGGGTTGTTCTATCCCACTGCTCATAAAACATTACTGTCCACTGTTTCAATGGAAACCATTCCTATTCCTATTCATTGCACTTTCCACTATAAATCTGCCTAAATTAGGAAACATTAAGCATGATTTTTAACAAATGAGTTAGCTGACCACAACTTTGTATTCAAGTAGACAAGAAGCTATCATGTTCAGTGTCATGTCACCTAGTCACAGCTAGACCAATAACTAGCTGACGTGGTGCTGAGGCACAATTTGTCCTTCTCTAAATAGATGATAAAATCCTGGTCAGTTCTGTATCACAACTACTAAGTTGTTAAAAATAATCTTTAAATGTAATAAAATGTCCTGATATAGACAATGCCTAAGAAGTTATACTGCATTAACTTCCTCATAACCTCAGTGACTGACCAAAAAAAAAAAAGGGGGGGGGGAGTATGTAATTAAAATGGCAAAAAAGAGGCAATGAGAGATTTTATTTCCTAAGAGAAAAGGGTGAAATTATCTGCCCTTTGATTATTTTAAAAGGTGTCATTTGGAGTTCAGTTATAGCTAGCCAGGCATGTTTTTAATAGTAGTTTTCCTAAGTTTAATAGAATCACAAGAGAGGTAAAATGGCTAAAACCACCCTGAGGCTACAATATAGTATTGAAATGAATAGGGCAGATTTTAACATGGTAAGATGCATGCTGTATTAAATAGAATTTTCAACACTAAAAAGGATTATGTGAACTACAGAAGTTTTTAGAGGCATGTAGCAGCACGAACACAGCCAGTTGCCAGTAGTGGATAAAAGAACAAGCTGCAGTATATTGCATTTTTCTTAATATTTTTCTCTCAGTTTAATTTTTTTCCAGGTTCCTTGAGGCCTCATTCCCATTTACTCTTGGAAAGGAAACTGGAGTTCATAAGTAGCTCAGAAATGCTGGTAGGGAACCAGTGCTTGATGAGTCTCAATATTCTGTCTGGTTATTTATTTTGAAAAAAACACAGTTGATGTGGCATGGCTCAGGCTGTAACATAAGGAATTTGTTATATCACCGCTGCAAGACCCATGCACCCTGGAAATACACCCTAGGGACTCTAGTCAAGACAAGGATAGGATTTGCAGCTTTATAGCATGTGTGAGGTGCCTGTTTTAATATTTGTAGAGGGGATATATAACCTCAGGTTGGCCCTGCATGTCGGCACAAAAACATGGCCTCTCCAACTCAGGAGGAGAATCAGGAACTGAAGCCAAATAGTCTCCAGCAGCTGGCAAGCGATAAGAAGCAAAGGAAAATACTGATGCCCTGCTTTTAAGTTTGTCATAAAATCTTTCAGGATTGTTGGTTGTAGCCATGTTGGTCTAAGGACACAGGCAGACAAAACTCTTTGAGTAGTGGCAAAATCTTTTATTAGACCAACTAAATAGTTGACAAAAACAAATTGTTCTTTGCAAGCTTTTGGGCTCACACACCCTTCATCAGGCAAAGGAGAAACTGAAGTTGTTATGAGTTCTCCAAGGTACAAAAGAAGCCAATTTGTAAAAGGCTGCCCTGTGAAATGCAAATGTGAAGTAGCTTGGGAGGACAATAGCTGGTAAGAAACAGGCAGATTACCTGTGGTTTTCAGATGGCAGGCAGGATGTAGTGTGCTGTAAATCCGATGCTAATATTTAGTCCAGGCTTGGAAAAAGTATGTTGATGTTCAGTTTGGCTTTTTTCTTCTTCACATTGTGAAGTTTGCATTTCAAATAGCTAAATGCCATATCTATAGTGTTTCAGGATTATTGATTGTAGCTGTGTTGATCTAAGGACACAGGCAGACAAAATATTTTGGGTAGAAGCAGTATCTTTTATTAGACCAACTAAATAGTTGCAAAAGGAGGGAAGGAAGGAAAGAGGGAGAGAAGGAGGGAGGTCTTTCGGGAAGGGGAGATTTTTTTTATAGTTTCTGCTGCACTATAATGGCAGTGGTTGTCAGAAACAGATGTCATATCTCTTGCCCCTTACCTGTGGCCTATGCCCTCTGCTAAAATTGCTATTTATCCTTTTGCCGGCTGAGCTCAATACATGCCATTGATGCCTGTTTACGTCCAACTGCTTGGGGTATCTATACTTAGGCTCCAATTTCCCATGGACTACTGCATGGCCCTATGTCAATTAGGCAGATTAATGATCCCATTGAATGGGACATATTTTCTTAAAAGCCCAAGAATGAGGGTGGGGTTGGGGGTTGGCGTCTTGACTGTGCTCCAGGCTTCAGGAGGGAAGAGCTCCAGGACAGCTACAACCCCTGTATGGGGAAAGGTGTCATGGGGCCTCCCTGCACCTCCTCCTCTTCACAACAGACACTGCTCCAGTCTCTGTTGTAGTCCCGCATGCACATCTACTGGATGATGCACCTGAAGACGCTCTGATTTGATGCCCTATCTGGAGCTGGCACTGGATTTGTTCCTTGGCCTCAGATGGTGATGAGATCCTTTATTTCCCCAAACTGCCACTTGTATTCTCAGGCTTAGCTAGTGGTAGTAGATGGATCGGAAGTGGAAGTCTGGAAGGGTGGATGGAAGGAAGCAGTGGTGGGTGTGCAAGGGTCAGGTTCTCACTTTTACTTCAGGCTTTGGGTCCCTGCTCCCACATCAGTTGGTCTCTGCTACTTAGGTCACCTCCAGAATCTCAAAATGTCCAGGGGTCTTCAGCTGTCACCCCGTGATTCTGGCAATGCCACGCGCCCCACCCAGGCTATAAAAATTAAGGTGCCATGGCCCATGTGGTCCCTTAAGATCCACGGTGGAGTGTGTGCTCACTCAGCTTGGAGGTTCAGTATCCCCGCACAAACAGAACTACCTAGCTGATCATCGACTAGCTATCTGATCAGTGAGGAAGAAGAGGGGGTAGTCAATCTGCACTGAATTGCTTCCCTCCGAAAGAAATAAAAAAAGGGATGGCAAATATTTAAGGCCTACTCACCTACCCTTACTTTACATGCCTACAACATCAAGGACTTTAGTGTAGTAGATTGTATTACTGGCATGTTATGAATTTCAACCTCAAATAGTACTTGACAAATTTTATTAGATTTCATTTCTTCACTTAAACTTTTTCTTTCCCCACCCTTTACTGGCACTGTACAAAGTCCCTGTGTGGAGGAGATTTTAATATACATAAAAATGTCATAAGTGAGAAGGTACAAAGCAACACATTATCAAGTGGTTGTTTTTCATTATTAAATCATTCTGATATTTAAAAAATAAATAAATACACCTAGATATGCCATTTATAAACCTGAGCAAGGTGGAAAGTTGGGACGATTCCTGGTGTCAGATGCAGTTTGGAAGGGCATAAGATTTTAAAGGGAAGAAGACTACAAAGGAAGTTTGAGACAGAGATAAGGAGAAATCCAGAAAAAGTTGTGGTTTGGTGTTCATAACTAACCTAAATCTCAGACAAACACAAACTTGGTTTGAACAAGACACTGTTTGCATCAGGACATTACAAAATACTTCTGAGTATAAGCAGTCACTTATGACATCAGATGCATCTGAAATTACTTGGGAGAAAGCATGATGGAGGGAGTAGATATTATGGATTGTAGGTACTGAAAAGAATATTTTTTGTTATTTTTCCCCCACAGAAGCCATCGGATGGAATAAGAAAGTGGAGTGCTATCAAAATACTTCAAACAAAATTTTACTTCCCAGTTTACTCCCACACACATAGTTGGCTTTTCTTATTTTCTTTACAGATGTACAGAACTTAGCACCTTCACCTGAGAAGCCTTGGTTAGCTTAATTCATCTCTGAATTTGCTGTCTTTTCTTTCTGCTTTCCCCCAAAGTAGATTTTTTAAAAATATTTGTAACTGTTTTTAGATAGGCATCTGGCTGGTGTCATCGAACCCAGCGCACTTTTCTGCCTATGCAGGGGGTCGGACTTGATGACCTATTAAGGTCCCTTCCGACCCTAATACCTATGAATCTGTGAATCTATGTTTTTAATGATTACCCAGCCAGGGATGGGATTTTCCTCAGCTCAGACAATTTCTGTAAAACATTGCTAGGAGACAAAATAAGGGAGGGGCTAAAGATGTACATATTAGAGTAAACAGTGTAGTACAAGGGCCCAATTCTGTTCCACCTGAAATCAGGGGGAAATGAGCCCAATTTCATATTTAACTATTACTAGATTTCAACAACTTGTATGTGCCTGAAGGGCTGTGTGATAACTTCAAACCTCACAGCCCCCAAAGTTCACTGCAGCATCCTTTAGACTAGTTCAGAAAACACACAGTGAGAGTGTTATTGCCCTGAGTGTCTTTTAAAACATTCAGAAAATTTCATGGGAAATAGTGTACTGTCCTGGCCCTGCATCAGGGCTCTGCTGCCTGTCCTGCAGGCACACAGCACCTCCTACTGGTTGCTAGGCTGCTGACTAATTAGGTCATTAAAAAATAACTGATGGACTTTTGACACAGTACCAAGTACCTGGTCATCCTAAGTCATCCTTTCTAGGGCACAAGCCAGCAAATGTGACAACCTGTCTCCACTCATTAGGGCTTCAGAGGGGTGGCGCTGTTTTTGTGTCTCTTGGGCCATTTAGAGGCATGCCCACCTTTTTCTAAACCATGTTAGCTGATTTTCATCACACAGCTTGAATCATATTTCAATTTGTATTAAGGGTTAATAGACAATCACAGACCATCAGGGAGGTTCTTGTGCATTCCTACACTTCTGCAGTAAAGATGGCAGGGGGCCTGGACACTGTCCACCACCACAATGAGGGCCACAAAACTGTGCTCACTTGCTGCACCTAGTGGTGGGCACAAGCAACAGCAAGCCCTGGATATGTGCTGTATATAGATGTTAATTAACCCAGTTTAAACTACCTCATTTGGGCTGCCCTAGTCTGCCTTAACTTTAATAATCATTCAATGAGGATCGTTAATTTGGGCTGAAGCCAACTTTAATTCAGATTACAGACGTCCACGTATATATAGTGATGACTGTCGTCCAGATTAAACCTAGAAAAACATAACGTCTATAAACAGCATTGGCGTCCTAAATAACATGCAGATTTTAGGGAATCTACTGGGTTCACAGGGGGTAATAAAATCACTGCTGCTTTTGCAGGCAGCAGATTGGGATGGCAGGGAAAGAGTTTCCTCTCCTCTCAGTGAAGAATGTGAGGTGCTTCCTAAGGGGAACATCACAGACAGTGTGTTTCAAAGGGTTTGTGTGAAAATGCTTAGTGGCTGTAAAAAAGGAAGGTGAGCAAGCCCACTGGATATTATTATTCATACAGCCAGGAAAAGTGACAGCTGTAAAATGGTAACTAATAAAACAAACAATGTGGGAGCCTGACAAAAAAGAGTTTCTGGAGCTAGCTGCCCTGTATGTGTATCTGTGGGACTCCCAGTGCCATACCTCAAACTCTGTAACAGACCATCGGAACCAGTTTTTTCCCCCGGTTCCAAGCCATTGCTTAAGCGACCAGGGTTATTAGAAATTGGCTGTAAGACATGAGAACAGAGAAACACTCTTTGCTTCTTTATGGGCCACTGAATGCATCCAAGGTTTCTGGGACTTTGTGCCTGCGAGCTGGACTCCTGGGTTTCTAGTCCTGCATCCTGTATTGAGCACAGGCAGTGTAAGTGCTTCTCATAATCTACATTTTACATTTGCATTTGGATTCCCCAGACAAGTCAGAAAGCAGTGATGCTACATATTAGTATGCGTAGGTGTGCTCATGTACACCTTTTGGGCATGTTCAAGTATATTTTTTACTTCCATTAGGGAACCTGGCCATTGCCATAAATCAGTGTAAATTAATCA
Organism: Crocodylus porosus; assembly: GCF_001723895.1. Lineage (NCBI taxonomy): Eukaryota > Metazoa > Chordata > Crocodylia > Crocodylidae > Crocodylus > Crocodylus porosus. The sequence goes on from NW_017728950.1 coordinate 66,705,072, forward strand.
GTTCTTAAGACAGGCTAACTGGGAGCAGAGGCAAAATAGCAGCTGAAGCACATTCAGCACGCTCACCTGCACCCATGACAATAAACAATAAGAGAAATTCAGCAATAAGCAATTTTCTTTGTGTGCATGGATCTCTGTTAACCAGAGGGGTCAGAGTGGGGAGAGGTAAGCCTGAAGGGGAAAATGGATCAAGCCAAGACATCAAATGAAAGCAATGACTATCCTTGCCACGACTGCACCCACATGGTGAGTCAACAAGTCCAGATGGAGAGAAAGGACATGGGCCTGGGAACAGAGGCTTCGCTGACAGTGACAGGCTGGGGGTGGGGTTGACCTGGCACTTAGGCAGAGGAGGCAGGCTCTGGCCAAGACTAGACCACCACTCAGTGACGTGGGGATGAGTGGGGGGCTGCAAAGCCCCATGGTTGCCGGCAAAATGCAACCTACTGTGAGTTGTGATGGGATTTGGTACAGATGTTCCTTACAGCACTGTAACCTACAGCCCTGAAGTCTGACACCACATCCACTAGAAGCAGAATCCACCATTTTTACAGCATCTGTGTCCCTGACTGTCTCTTCAGTTACAACTGCAGAGCACTTTCTGCATGCCTACCATGCAATAAGTGTAACTTCTGTACCTGGCCCTTGAATCCAAATTGGGCAGCAGACCTGCAAAGCCGCAGCTGGGTTTGAACACCCAGGCTGCCGGAAGAGGGATCACTTCAGTTTGACTCAGCTCGCTCAGTGTCTGTATATCTCATGCACTTCAGTGGGGTCATTTGGCACTTTTATGTAATAGCTGATTGAATCAGCTACTGATGATTGAATCAGCTATTAGATAAAAGTGCCAAAACACCCCCTGAAGCACCTGAGCTATACAAACTCTGGGGGGCTGGGTCAAACTGATGCGATTCTTCTTCTGGGCATGTGCTGGGGTGTGCCAACCTGAAAGTGAAGTGCACGGGGTTTTTCCCCCCACATTTGTAAGCAGCTGTAGATTTTTATGGTTAAATTTATTTTGCACCATTTTCTTAAAAATAAGAAAATGAAAAAAATCAAGGAAATGTGTACAAGGCAAATTGGACCAGGCCAATGTAATATTTATTTACAAATCCAAGTCACCCATTCAAATGTGGACAATACCTCAGTAGTGTTTATTTACTTAGGAGCTATTATTTCTTTCGTAATAATAGGTCTCTGCCCTAAACACCATGCAATCTTAGGGTAAACAAATAGATACAGGATGGGAAAGAGGATGTGAATATACAAAGGTTTGTTTGGACTTTGGATCCATTAATTATGCATGATTATTTTCTTCATCTTACTCCCTCTGCTCTCCTATTCCTCTTGCCATCTTGATCAGATTGTAAGTTTTCCCTTCAGCTATCACCAGACCTTACTAACTGGGTGGGTCTCAGGCCTCTCTGCCCCACAACTTATTTTATATGAGAAATCAGCATCTGCTACTTTCACAAGTTATTCCCACATAAAATAGCACACAGATAACTACCGAGCCTGGGAGCAATAAAAGTGTCATTTCCTTTGCTTGTTTGCTGCAGTCTCTTCATTTAGTGTGGGCCTCATTGAAGGGTCATTTCCTTAGAAAATGCTGCAGATTTTAGTTTGCAAAAGACTTTAGAGGGCAGAATGGGCAGGCCAGGAGAACCCATGTTCCTAGCACACAAGACTATAGACACAAAAAATGCCTTATTTTTAAGGATAACTGGACCAACATATGCAAATGTAAAGAAAAATGTGCACATTTTCTCCTGCTGATGGGGAAGCCTTTCAACAAAAGCAGGATTGCTTTGAAAGTGATCAAAGCATTTGCACTGACAGCATGTAAAAATCCATGTTCTTGATGTGCAAACAGCCATTTTGTTTAAAGTCTTCTTAAGCAAAATCATGGAAAAGGAAATGCCAAGGTCCAGTTTTTATTCTTTTGTTTTGTTTTGTTTTCCTTTTTCTTGAATCCAGAGCATATCATCCTGACATGTAAATGATGCTTTTTCATGCAACATTAAAAAAAATCTAGTTTAAAATCATGATTCAAACAAAAGCCCAACGGATGTGCCTTAGAGCAATCCTACAAAATGACAAAAAAGCTACCAACCTCTGAGAAGTGGTTTCTCCAAACCAAAAAAATTTTTTACTGACACTTCCCTCAAAGTTGGAATTTATCATTTAAATTATAGGTGGTACACAGAAGAGTCTGAAAGACCTTTAACTGTAGCACTGCTATCAAGTGCTGCTCTAATTTATGCACAGATACTGATCCTAATTAAGTAATAGCAGAGGTTGTCTTCAAATTTACGAGGCTATAATCAGCTCCCTTGTGCTCAATAAATGCCGTAGCTACAGACTGTGGTGTTAATTTCACACTACAGTGGGAGCTGGTGGTTGTTGCCAAATATAATCATAAGTCACAGGCAATTTGGATTATTACTGTAGTGTACAGTGCATCGAGAAATGAGTTAGTCCATAATCACTTTCTAAAGTCATTACCAAGCATTTGAAAATTATAGCTCTTCTATCTTTGCGGAAACGTAGTATTTCTGCTGTTTCTTTGCTTGCAAGTGATACACAGAAACAATAAATGCTCATGCTTATTGTTACAAATAACGTTTCACAAGGTTTTCTGTGACTGTATTTTTGTTAGCTTTTAGGATTATTATAGATCGGAAGGCTGCATTCTCTCTTTGATTAACTCTAAATGGGAAGTTTTCATTTTTAGGCAGAAAATCTGACATTAAGTCATTTTAATCTGGGGTTTCAAAGAATGAAGAGGAAACTCAGAAGTAAGAAATATGTTTATGCTCTTCAATTCACTCTGCTCCTTATTTGTGATGCCAAACTGGCTACTCTCACTGTGTGGTTTATGCTGGAGGTTTATTAATAAAAGTGTCACAAAGAGAAGGGGACCTTCCTGGGGAAGGTCTTTGAAAAAATTATCAAGGGCCACATTTATGAGAGCCCTGCAGGGGAAGTGATGTTGAGGGGTAACCAGCATGGGTTCGTGCCAGGCTGATCCTGCCTGACTAACCTGGTCTTTTTCTATGACCAGGTAACAAAGAGCTTAGATGGGAAGGAGGAAGTCGATGTCATCTTCTTGGACTTCCAGAAGGCCTTCGACACAGTGTCCCACCCAATTCTGGTGGGCAAGCTGAGGAACTGCGGCATCGACGAATGCACAGTCACATGGGTGGCAAACTGGCTCCACGGGCGCACCCAGAGGGTGGTGGTGGACGGGTCAATGTTGACCTGGGAGGGTGTGGGTAGAGGAGTCCCCAGGGGCTCGGTCCTTGGGCCGGTGCTGTTCAACATCTTCATTAACGACCTGGACAAGGGTGTGGAGAGCACCCTGTTCAAGTTCGCTGATGACACCAAGCTGTGGGGTAAAGTGAATACACCGGCAGGCAGAGACCGCATCCAGGCAGGCCTGGATAGGTTAGAGAAGTGGGCGGATCTGAACAGGATGCGGTTCAACAAGGACAAGTGCAGGGTGCTGCACCTGGGGAGGGGGACCAGCATTATGTTTATAGGTTAGGGGCTGACCCTCTCGGCAGCACAGAGGCAGAGAGGGATCTTGGAGTCAGGATTGACTCCAGGATGAATGAGTCGCCAATGTGATGAAGCAATAGGCAGAGCCAACCGCACCCTGTCATGCATAAACAGGGGCATCACTAACAGGTCCAAAGAGGTCTTGCTCCCTCTCTATGCGGCGCTGGTCAGGCCACAGTTGAAGTACTGCGTCTAGTTCTGGGTGCCGCACTTCAAGAGGGACATGGAGAACCTGGAGAGGGTCCAAAGGAGGGCCACTCGTATGGTTGAGGGCCTCCGTGGCCAGCCCTATGAGAAGAGTCTGAGGAACCTGAATCTCTTCAGTCTCCGCAAGAGGAGACTGAGGGGGGATCTTGTGTCTGCCTACAACCTTATCAGGGGCCACCAGCAGGGACTTGGGGAAAGTCTGTTCACCAGGGCCCCCCTTGGAGTCACCAGGAGAAATGGCCACAAGCTGAGGGAGGATAGGTTTAGGTTAGGTATTAGGAAGAACTACTTCACTGAAAGGGTGGCCAGAGCCTGGAACAGGCTTCCCAGAGAGGTGGTGCTCTCACCTTCCCTGGAAATCTTCAAGAGGAGACTGGATAGGCACCTGGCTCGGGTCTTATGACCCCTCCCACCCCCAGTGCTCCTTCCTGCCCATGGCAGGGGGTTGGACTCGATGATCTGTCTAAGTCCCTTACAACTCATTGATTCTATGATTGAGAAAGAAGATAACTGGATGAAGCCACTCAAATCAGTCAGGGTGGAAACTTTTATCCTGTCTTGGAAGGATACATCTTGGTATTTGACTAAAAAGGAAAACACTAGAATAGTGACTTCTCATATTAAAGTAACTGTATTGATTTGCATGGGAGTGAATCTGCATAAATGAAAGAAGAATTTTGCCTCTGTAAAAGTATAAGTGATGCTGTAACTGAGATGGTACAGAAATTATGCAAGAGGCAAGGATTTTGAGGGCAATATCTTTTATTGGACAAACTATGTAGTTGAAATAGCATTAGACAAGATTTTGAATGCAAGATGCTCTTCCTGAAGAAAGAATATTCCACATTTTGATATGACCAGTTGTCATCCTGCCTTATTTAGGGGGGTGTTAGATATTACAATACAACTGTATTGAATGTTAGGCGGTATTAAAGTTAGCATATGCTGTGAGCAGTCACGTATTAAGGGTTAATACCCTCTGTGACCAGCTCTGATTTCCTGCTAGAAGGCTGGTGAATGGGCATGGCTAGGAGCTGTCAAGTCTGCTCCATGGCTGCCCAACTCTCTGGTTCCTCCTCTGTGGCTCCCTGCCTTCCTTGGGGTGCCTTCATGGTTGCCTGTCTCCCCCAGAGCTCCCCCTGGGTGCTTGCTCTCCAGTAGCTGCCTTGATCTGTGGCTCTGTTGCCCAAATGCCCAGCTCTCTAGCTCTCTGTCAGTCTATGGCAGTAGGGTTTGGGAGAATAGATCATCCATGTGGGAGGAGAGACAGGAGTGGTGCATCCTGGGATATGCTGGAGGACCACAAATTGCTCATATTGGCGATGTGGGGCAGACTGATGTTACCGCAACATAGGTTCCTTAACACCAGCTGAAGATATTCCTCACTTGAAGACACATAACTTTGAGATGCTCTGAATGCACTTAGCTCATCTTTTTTGTCTTAACACCTAGATGCTCCTGGCTTAGCGACATTTGACGCCTGGAAAGTGTAACATCTAAACACCCTTCCTCTTTCCCATCCATACCATGCCTTATAGCTCTCAATCTTCCTTTGTCCCATGTCCCCCTTTGCCTGTTCTGCTCATCATCTTTACAAAATCCAACCCTGCTGAATCCACCCCATTGTCTTACCACTCCATTGACCTATGTCAGTACTACTCCTGTAATTAAATAATTCTATGTTTTGGGAGAAATATATACTACTTTTTGAGGATCTGAAAGTCATGGGTCATTTACCGTAGTGACCATCTCTATACAGGGGGTTTATAAAGTCCTTGTGCAACTTTAAACTTTAATAACTTTGGATGTACGCATTTTAGAAGCAAACTGTAAATGGCAATTGAAAGCATAATTCATCAAGTTTCAACACAATACTAATTAATAGTTTTCCTAATTAAAAGGGGTTTAGGGTATTATTGGACCCTTCATATTGAAAGTAGCATTGCTTTTTGTATCCTTTAGCTTATTGATCAATGTAAGTTCCATCAGGGTGACAACATTTCCTTCAAATGCCACGTGGGACAGCTTTGGCTAGCATTTGACTTGCGGATGGCTCAAAAACCCAGATAGTAATAGACTCCTAATAGGAATCTTTCTGACTGAAACTGGAACACACAACATGTAAACAAATTACAAAAAAAAGATCCTTAACTAAAACCCCTCACACACATTTGAAAATCCACCCTGTGCACCAGCTTTGCCCATGACATCCTTGGAGGATACGATTTCCTACTCTTACTTCAGTTTTGGGCTGTCTCAAATCTACCAAAATAAATGGAATGACACTGGCAAAAACCTTGTGCCACAGAATGAAAACACGTGGTATGAGGATGAATTTAACCTTGTTCATGTATAGATATTTTGGGTTAAAACAGCAGTTATGTATGTCATGATGTAAGTTACATCCCAGGATTAAATTGCTCAGACAATGTGTGGATAGGGGAAAGTGGTATAACTAACAGTGATACAGCAATCAGCATTTATGCAAAACAAGCATAAGGCCATAGGACTGCAAGAAAAAGGGATTGTAACACAAAAAGCATGCAGAAGAGTCTGTAAAACTGTCCACATAAGCAGAATAGACTTAAGTTTAATGATACATATTATTGTATTGCAAGCTATATACATAGTTTTATCTTCAAACAATGATAAATGTGTCAAATAGGAAGAGATATTAATGTTTTATTCACTCGATCATTGTCATACTGGGTGCCTGTACACAGTTTGCACTTGTGCGCTTCTCGGTCGCTTGTACATGTGATGGGGTTTTAGTCCTTAGGGTTGCATGCTATGCCCCCTAAATTGAAATAGAGAGTTTTAATTGAAACAGTGGGTTTTATTTTTCCATCACTGTATATATGTTATTGTCCTGGCAGCCACAGGTGCCCGCTGAAGACAGAAGGGGCCCAGTCCTTTTTTTTTTTGGCTTGCCCCTGAGGCAGTGCAGGGAGGTGGCAGGTGGGTGGCTTGGTGTGCTGGTGGCCAGAGAAGGTGGCAGGGATAGTATACAGGGTGCTGGAAGCCTGGGTGGACTCGAGGAAACTAGCAGCCCACTTGAGTGAGCCTGTGCAGCATCCCTACCACCTTCGCCAGCTTCCAACACACCCAGTCTCCCTCCTGCCACCTCCCCGCGCTGGCCCAGGGGCAAGCCAATCCATTCCCATCACCCGTACATCATGACATTGTAATATGTACAAGTGCCCTCAGTGAAGTCACCTTGTGCCTAAATTAGCCAATGCAGATTTAATTTATTTGTATTTGTCTTATCTGACCAGAGTAATGAAAGCTTGTGACATCTGAAAGCAAGGAGGAAAAATAAAATGATGTGTAGCAGTATGCACCAAGACATTTTTTGGTAGTGGGTAAAAGATTGTAAGACAGAAGTTTTAATGCCCTTCCTGCTTAGTATGCAGAGCCCGTGCCAGTACAAAAGAAAATGAATACAAGAAAACTGCTTATTCACAAACTTCATTCACTGAGACCACTGTCTGCCTGTAGATACCTACTAATACTTCCTGCAGTACTGTGATATGGTCACTCGTGGGTCTCTCCACTGAAGGAAAAGAATCATAGCAATGGAAAGTGCACAAGGAAGAGTGGTCATAACTGCTATTTCCATTCAGATAAGGTTTCACAGGTATCCATTTCGGCCTCCAGAATTAGAGGCATTGACTTAGGCAGGAAAGTCAAATGCTGTGGGATGCATTTAATTAGTGCATTCCAGCTGCAGCTACTGGAACCCTAGCAGAACTTGAAGATGGCTACCTAACTTAACCACAAAGGCTAGACTTCAGCAAAAACACATATGGGCTTCTTCCAGGTATTCATAATCCTGGGTCACAACATTTATTAATGGTGCAAAAAGGTGCAGCTGTCACTTGCCTGAGCCAGTTACATGAATCGGGCCTGTTATTGCTAATAGACAAAAAACACACTGGGTTAAAAATGACTAAATACCAATGTCCATCTGCCAGCCCTCAGACCCCAGGCAAATCCTCTCAGGTCAACAGCGCAGCAAAATCAGAACAGAACCTGGTCCTCAATTTATTTTATTCAGACCCAAGTTACTATGGGTAGTAGGTGAGAGATCAAAATCTTAATCATGGGTGGATTAACCTTTGAGAGAAAGCAATGGATGCCCTCTTCATGGACAGCACTAGAGCTGGGTTTTAACAGTACATCTGGTCAGGAGCTCAGAGTCATGTAGACAGCAGATGTGCACTGCAGTGGCCTCAGTCTGCACTAAAAGCAAACCTTTGGTGAGAAAGGAAGGAATAATGAGTAATAAAAATCTACCTCTAAAAATAAGCTCGGCTTTACAATAGACCTTTTGCTGTGACACTGTTTATATAGGCAAATTGCTTGGCAAGGTTTGCTTCAACAGCACTGAAGTGAGCTTTAGCCTGCTATTTCTGAGCCACCTATTCATCACAGGAGCTTTATTAAGAATGTACTCCCCATTCTTCAGAGAACAAATATGAAAATCTGCTCCCTGAAGATATCAAACTCATTTATTTTTGAAGCTGGAAGCACTGACTATAAGCCATGCTCTGAGACTAGGAGGGAGGGAGTTACAATTTTTCAGAACAAGGTTTTTTTTTTTCTTTTATCCACTGGAAACAATGAAATATTAAACATTGTATAAAAAAATTAAAATGTTTTGAAGGAAAAAGAAAGCAAACCATGCTGTCTGACTTGAATCCACCACAGGGAACCTCTCTGATGCAAAGGGAGAGGCATCAGAGAGAGCAGTCATGATGCAGAACCCTCTGGATTTATATATCCACAGGCTACTTCTACCACCCAGCTTAGATGCTGAAGAATTTTGTATCTAGGTAAGCAGCTTCTTTGCCCTATGGGCATGTTCTATGATACATTTCCAACAGAGTAGCCCCTGAATGGTTGTGTGAGCACGTGTTATGTTCAGCAGAGCATCTCTTCACAGACAGTAATATAGAAATACATCTCCCACATACGTGCCCACCTCTTGGATGGATAGTACAGCTCCAGCTTTGGGAAGTGAACTCTGCAATGTTTTATCCTCTCCAAAGTGATTTTTCAACAGAGGCCATCGTTGTATCATTTAAATGGGATTGGGGACTGTTTCTACTTCTATTCAAGTCAATGGAAAAATTCCCCTTGACTTAAAATGATACAGGATCAATATTCTAGTTTGTTGACCGCTGTCATCCCTATGTAGTGCACCCTTGTGGCCATGAGCAGTGTAGAAGAAAACAATCCTTGTGAAGTCAGCTTCGCTTGATCTCTTTAAATTTCAGAAATAAGACAACAAAAGAATATAGGAATAGGTGGCATCAAAGAAACGGTTTGCAGCTGTTCAACCCCCTCAAAGTTTTACATACTTCATTACAGCTGAGGACACTAACAACACACCCACACCAATATCCTGGAGTTAGAAATGAGATTTGAAGCGTATAGAAGATGTTGATTTCTCTTGAAGAATCACAATTGCAAGAACACCTTGTTCAAATCTACTGTTTAATAGTCCTTGCAAGTTTTTATTTCTTATCAGCAGAGGATGAAGTCTAGATTACTTATGCTGGGCTAAAATCTATTGCATCAAATATAGCAAAACCAACATAAGAATTTGCTAAAATATTTCATATACATTGACTACAAAGTACCTATGCCTCAATTTTTCATTCCCTGATTTCCATTTAGTCTGCCAGATTAGGGCTGTCAACTCTGTTTGACTCTGTTCCCAAAGGTTTCATCACGCGACAAAATGACATTAATGACTTTACGTCAGGAAGGCAAATGCACATTACTATTACATTTTAAAAACCTACTGGACTACTGTATAAATTGGTTTCAACATTTAATATTTATTTTAATGAATGCCCTGTCATTTATCTCCCAGGTGACTCTTAGAAGCCTCCTGGATATTTATAGCTAATTCCTGAAGACTCCAGGACAATCCTGGAGGATTAGCAACTAGGTGTGTATGAAGTAGGCCCTATTTGATTCAGATTTGGCCTGAATCAGGGACAGTGATTTGATTCATTGATTTGGATCACTGTCCCTGATTCAATTTGGCTGAATCTTAATCTGAAGATTCAATTCTTATTCAGAGAATCAGCCACAGACACAGCTTTAAAATTTTTTTCTACATACCTCAAGGTACTAGGCATGGCTGGTGAATGCTGTGATGCTGGGGCAGATGTAGCATCCCACAGGAGCGTAGGGAACCACCATGTGCTCAGCAGCAAACTCAGAATCCAAATTGAACCCATTTCTGAGTCCACTGGGGAGCATGCCAGGGGCCTCCACACGGCCCCTTGGCTTGGTGATAGGCTACGGGGTCACCCCAGGTGCCTCTCCACCCAGACCTAGGAGGCACCAGTTGCCGAGCCAGGGAGGCTTGCCCACTCACTCTCCAGCAGACCTGAAAGTGGACTGGAAGTGCTTCTGGGTCTGCTGCCAAGTGCACTGGGGAGCCCCCCGCGCTCCTGTGGGATGCTCCATGCACCCCAGCATTGCAGCATTCATGAGCTGCCTACTACCTTAAGGTATATAGAAAAAGTATTTAGAGCTGTGTCTATGTCTGAATCACCAAATCTTTCTGAATCTCTCCAAATCGATTTGGAGGGTTCCAATTTGATTTGGAGAGATTAAAGGGTCTTCTGATTCAATTTGGATTCAGAGATTTGGCCACTGAATCGGGCCAAATCTCCACTGAATCGAATCAGGGACTGAAGCTACACACAGCCCTATTAGCAACCCTAAACCAGATGCTGATCCCATTTCAGCATGCTGAACTTCAACTGGCACAAACTTCCATGCTTCACTAAGAACTCTCATGTGTTGGTGGGGCTCTTCCAGATGTATACTAATATGACAGAAATCACTCTGTAACTCTTATGAGATAATAAAATAATGACCCAAACTGTCCTGGGTCACAGATTTTCTTCTATTGATTTAAAGGGATAACCAACCTGGATAATGGAGGACAAAATTGATCCTACAGGGCCTGCACTGATACAGTTAGATACTTATGTGTAAGTGTAATAACATCAGCTTACACAATATTACAATACCAGGCATGGCTAGGTTCTTGAAACATGTTGAAGAGAAGGGATGATTTGGTGGATAAAACAGACACCTAGAGAAATCCCTGAAAAAAACCATATGAGCCAAGCTTCTCTCTCAATTATGCTGCTATAACTGAAGACAATGAGATTGCATACAGGCACATCTGAGCAGAAGGGGTACAATTCAGCATAGCACACAATGCCATAACTAAGCCAGCTCCATTTAACAAAGTACTTAAGACATGTTTAACTTTAAGCATATGGTAATGACATGGGTGGATCTAGAATTTTGAAAAGAGGGGTGAAGATGGTGAGGTGCATCACCATATATAAAACAAACATATTTTTCTCCAGTTAAAAATAAACTAGAAGTTTTACTAATATCCAAGGGGCTTTAGGCTACATTATTCATTTTAAGACAGATGCAAAAACAAATATAACTTCATTGGAATTAGTTTAAAACAATCTGCAGAGTCGTTAAACAGGAGTTTTACTACCAGGAGCACCTACCAGACAGCAGATTTCAGAACAAGGGATAGCTTGGAACATCAAGTTGATTCAAAGAGAGGGTGAGACTGCTGCGTATGAAAACTGAAAGCTTGGACATGGTCTCTTGCACAAAAATGCAAGAAAATGCTGGGGCAAGACTGAATTGTGGTAACAAGTCTGCCACAAGAAAATCAAACTCCACTAACGGCTTGCAACCCATTAGGCATCAAGACAGTGGAATGCTTGCAGTACCCAATACCAGACCCATGCCATAAAATCATAAAATCAATGGTTAAAATCTTTGGCAGAGACCTGACACACTCATCACACGTGTATTTCGAAGCTAAGAAAGCCAAAGGAAAGGCTGAGCCTATGAAGACAAGGTAACTACATATGCATTTCAATTGAACTAGCAACTAAAGAAGACAAAAAACTGAATATGGATTTCAAGAGAAACCTTTAAAAGGTTATGGAAAGATGTCCCATACATGACAAATGCACCCTGCTCACATTTCTCAAAACAGGCATTGAATGTCTAAGGTGTTACAAGTGTCTCAATCCTTCAGTGTGTGTCTGGAGTTTTGTAAATAGATCATCACCAGTATGAGCTATTGGAAATTTGCCTCACTGATAAACAAATACCCAAAGGTCCAGTAACACCTCTAAGCATCCTGTTTGAACACTCAAGACCCATCACTTGTACTTGACCTTTAATTGCAGGGGCTGCGAGAAATACAAGTCTTCACACCTAGACAAATACAAAAATTGGAGCCAGGCAATTTAACAATTGTAATATGATGGTCACCATTTTCCTCCTTTTTTGTTTTGACTTTTTCATTTTTCCCCGGGTGCCTCCCCACCCAGACCTAGGAGGCACCAGTTACCGAGCCAGGGAGGCATGGTGGGCGGGGGTGGGGAGGGCCCATGCACTCTCCAGCAGACCCAGAAATGGACTGGAAGTGCTTCTGGTCCACTTCTGGGTCTGGTGCCAAGCATTTTGTTCAAGGAAAAATGCTTTGAAGCTATACAATTAAACAGTATAAAGCAAGACTGAACTGCCATCAAGGTGTGTGCAGTCCAGGGAAAGACCAGAAGCTATCCTGCCACCCAGCCGATAAGCGAAGGATGCACACCGTGGGGCTGTACAAGAACTGCTTCCTGCCTGCATTGGGTAAATCTCTCTTTGCAGCTAAGATAATAGCTCATTTTTAATTGGGAAAGAGTATTTTTCTGTCATTTACTTTTGTAGCTTGTTGGTAGTTATTAAAGCAAGCCTTTCTGCTATTCAGCAACAGATTGTTGTGTCAATTCCTAGAGCACTAGGTTTCAAAACCCACTTTCTAAGTTTAACAGAGAGGGTAGTTTAACAAATGTGGAATGAAGACTTTAGAAGGGATCAGCTAGAGAACAATGAGCCATGAACTCAACTGACTCCCTTAGCACTGCCTGACTAGAAATGCTGCTGCCAGGCACTTGGTTTTAAACTTTGGGTGGAGCAGGAATCCAAGGGGGATGACCAGTGCAGGCCCCCTGGATCTCCCCCGGGAATGACATTGGTCACTGGGCCAAAACCCATTCTTAAGACTTGCTAAATCAGTACCTACATGTTTAGAAAGTGATCCTGTGAGGGGCTGAGTTGCCCTCGACTGTTAGCAAAACCTGAGGCGCTTAGTGTTCTTACTTTTTTCTACTTACCTGTTTTTTTAAGACCTATAAGTGCAAAAGCAAAACTAACTTACTGGTAGAGTTACCTGACCCCTATTTTTAATTATTCAATTCATCCTAGCTGAACTCAAAAATCAACTGTGTTGTAGATTATGCATTCATATATAACAAATCACACACATGACAGAGATGGAAAATTCAACCCATCTATTGATTCATCTTCATCATTTGGAAGACAGAAGGTGCTTCTTAAGAACCTGACTCTTCCCCAGTACAGAAACACTATATAAAAGCACAAACAACAGCTAAGCATAACAGTGTCCTTTCATCCACTGAAATGGGGATATAGAGGCATTTGGCCACCTCAGAATGGTATGCATGTATCTGTGTAGTGAGCAGCTGAATTAAAGTTTGGCAATTATCAATATGGCAAGGAGTAGCCAATATGACAAGTTTAATAAAAATACAGTGAATATGAAGACAAGGTTCTTTGGGTGAATCTGATATCTTTTATTAGACCAACTTAAATAGTTAGAAAAAAAAATTTTTAGCAAGCTTTCGGGTTTAAAAACCCTTGTCAGGCTGAGGAAGTTTCTATGAAAGCACAGCTATTGTCTGGATATTCTGACAACTGGAACTTATTAGTGAAAATGTTCTTAAATCCTGAAAGTTTCCAAATTTTTTAACAAATGAGGAATCATCTCAACATAAATACTGGAGGTGTGTGATTCAATATTTGCTATTTCATTATTCATTGTTTGCTATTGCTTATTCATCCACTCATTGTTTCTTGCTGAAAAAGTGTCAGCTATCCAACCAGACAGAAAATATAGTACTGTACAATCAGAGATGTCAAACCACATATTACAAATAACAAATAGTAAGTAGACAAAAAAAAGTCATAGTGAATATTTTGCAAACAATCTACAGGTTTAAGTTGATTCATATAAATTCGTCTGTAAATATTTGTAAATTATGAATACAGTTAGTATCATTTTGCAAATAACTTACATTAAAAGTTAAATTGGTTGGCTGTTTAATTTATTTATTTACAACAGATCTGACCTGTTGTACTAATGATACAGCTCTGTACGTTTAACATGTTTTCAGAGTGACCTTCTTTCAAAAATAGACATGTTATGACAGCTATAACTATAGAAGCAAATATGTCATACTGCTATAATTGTCATTCCAGACAGTGCAATTTTACTGCCAGGGAAGTCCATGGTAGAACTCCCACAGCACTTCAAAAGACTTCAGATGAATCAGGACTGAGCTCTTAACATGACTCAAAAATGAGCAGCCTCTAATTTAAATCTAACCTCAGTTTGAAGCCTTTTTCCTGCTGTTGCATGAACCACTGTCATGCCAAGTCCAATCTACAGCTAGCATCACTGTTGCCTCACTGTCCCTCTAAATGGCATGGTGAACACCTCTGAAATTGCAATTAAGCTCCCTAAGGGCAATGATGCAACAGGCAGAGTTTTGCTGAAAGACCTATTTTCAATAATTAGAGGTGAAGTTTCATAGGTGACTTAATGTTTTTCTTTGCTTTTCTGCTTCTCAGTTTTGAGCTTATCTTTGGGCACATCTAAATGAGACACTTTACTGTGCAGTAGACTAATCTAAAGGTGCACAGCATTTACGGCACAGTAAATTAGTCTACTGCACAGTTGGCTACTATCTGTAAATACAGGTAGTAAATTTGTTGTGCAGTAGCACACACGTAGACAGCTGTCCAGGAGCAAAATGCTTCTGGTCAGCCCAGGCAGAAGGGGGCAGGGGAATGGTCCCCTCCCCCAGGCAGCTGCCTGCTGCCCAGCCCCCCACTCCAAGATCAGAGCAGGGGCTGGGCACCAGGGACCTGCCTGGGGCTGGGAGGCAGCTACCCTGAAGGTAGGACAGTTCCTCTGGCCCCCCGGAGCACAGGCGGGACCTCAATGTCCCCTGCCATCCTAAGGCTGGCACCTGGGGGAACCTGGAGGTCCCCCTGGCTGCAGCAGGCAGGAGTAGCCCTGCACTGAACTACTCCCGACAGGCACACATGAAGACGCCCTTCCAGGGAAAGCTTACTTCTCAGTATTGTATGCTGGCAGCACATTAATAGCATGTGTAGGCATGCCCTTTGGCTTGTAAAATATTGTGAACAAAATAACTTGGTATTCTGTATTCTATATGCATGTACATATTTTTGCCCTGTATATTTTGATTTTGTCTTTATTCCCTTATCTACTTTACCTTGTTGCCTTACCTTTTTTATACATAAGGTTTTTTTTATTGATTTTGATGTATTGCCTAACACAACTGTTTGCCATGTTACAGAAGCAATGCCAAAGATAATTCATAATATCATAGTATCATGGTACTTAGGGTTCAAAGGGACCTAAACAGATCATCCGGTCCGATCCCCTGCCCAGGGCAGGAACGGGTGCAGGAATCATATCACCCCAGCCAGATATCTGTCCAGCCTGCTTTTGAAGACCCCCAAGGTAGGAGAAAGTGCTACCCCATTTGGGAGCCCATTCCAGAGCCTGGCAGCGCAAACTGTAATTATAATACTATGTCTTAAAAATGAAAAGAAAAAAAAAAGGAGGCACAGGTAAGTTGTTACCATGGCTATACCTGCACATGGTATTTGTAGGGAGGTAAGGTAAAGTTAATATATTAGTTTAGATTCCCTGATCCTATAACCAAGAGACAAGTTGGAAAGTAACACATTTTTCTATTAACAGATGAGACACTGTTAAATAGGAATCTAGCTGTTAGCTAGCTGAAACTACTGGGTCAGTCAGATTTGTTTAGAAAAGAGTCTGATAATTTCAATTGAACAACTCCCAGTAGCAAAGTTAGTTAAACATGCATATGAGTGTTTGCAGGATGGGAGTGGTAGTTACCATTATAGTTGACCTATTTGCAGCAAACAATTTATAGAAAAAATGAGCCCTTTCATCTCTTTGCAAATTATCAGCAACAAACCAATTTTTACAGATTTCTGAATTCTTGGGAATGCACTTGAGCCAGACTATAGGCTTTGATGTTGATGGTGGGTATTTAATTTACTGTTGTTTGCTTGATCCTCATCTAAAAAAAATCACATGGAATTGATTCTGCTCCCAGACTGAATAGCAAACTTTATAACTGGGGCAAACACTAATACAGCCAGGGCTTATAACAAATAGTAAATGCTAAATTACCATATCTGAAAGAGAAAATAATTGTTTGTATGTTGTGGGCACCTACTATAGTTAGAGGTCCCCCTCAGGCATGGGTGATTTCTGTGACGGTTACTCACTCCAATTTCAGTGCATATAAAGAGCTACTCATATGAAAAACATCTGTGGAAAACATCTACATGAACAATTAATGTGACCAAATAAACCGCAGAGTAAGTTGCACTGCTATAAACTATTCCTAGACACATCTACACAAGCACCTGGGACAGCAGCAAATTGAGCCAGGGAGGAGCAGTTTAGGCTCGTGCCCTTCTCTGCCCCCCTACAACAGCCAAGAGGAGCTCCAGACTCTGGCTGCAGCTGCCTGGGTGCTAGTTCTGGGCTGGCACCAGGTACTAGGTCAATCCTAGGCTGTGGCTGGCAGTAGCAGTGGCAGGGGGCATGGGTGGTCACGCCCAGGCAGCAGGTGGCTCCATCAGCAGAGGAGCTGACTGGACCACAAAGTTTCTGCAGCTGCTGAGCCATGTGGCTAGACAGCAGGGAGGAATGTGGCCCCCTGGTGGCTGAACTGACTGGGAACATTTACTCTCAGGTCAGTGTCTACATATGTGTTGCTGAGCAGTAAATAACTCCATAGTAGGGTGGTACTTATATTTACAAGTACTACCCTGCTGCAGAATTTATGTTTGCTGTGGCATAATAGTCCTGCACATAAGAAGTTTCATGTAGATGTGCCCACAGAGAAGGTGCCTGTGATATAAACAGGGGTGAATCCAAAATCAAATCAGATGTTGCAGAAATGTTTACAAATAATTTTTCCCACTGTTCACCAACCTGTACCATTAATGCTACTTTTTGGAAGATAAGATAATATATGTTTTGGAAGATTTGAATCTAGTGTTATTAGATTAGTTATATCTGGGGCCCTATCAGTACCCCCTAAAACTGAAATAGTTTGCTATTTAATAGTTTGCTATTTATGCAAATCTCACATGATACCCAAATAATACCTGTCCTCACATTTCAAGCTAGTTTTCATTATCTAATCACATGGTACCATATGCTCCCAGGCTGAATCATGATTCTAGCAATGACATCATCATTGATACATACCTCCTTTTTCTAGTTTTAGGGACTTGCACAGCCACAAGATTGGGTGGGTTTTATAACATAATTTTAAGAATACATCACTTCATTTATAGTCTGCTTTTGTAGGACACATAAATTTTGTCCTTTAGCTTCACTTAATTACCTCAGTACAAATAATCATTTTGAGCCAGATTCTTCCTGATGCCAACGCTGGTACACAGTATGGCTAGGGACAAACATTATACATAAACCAGTTTAAGTGATCAGAAACTAGCTTAAACCTATAACAGAACAGATGTTCAGTGCACATAAACCAGTTTGAAAATGGCTAAAACCAGTTTAAGGTAAACCTGGTTGAATGTAGTATCAGACTTAATTGATTTGGGTCAAACCAGTTTATGCAATGTCTGTCCTAGACCCCTTCCTGGTTTAAGTTAAACCAGACTCCTCCAACATCCCAGCATACTCTCTGGGCTGGGCTCTCTGCTCCACAGCATAACTAGCCCCTCCCCACTGCTCCCTGGTTGGAGCTCTGGCAGAGACTGCAGGCCTGGATTCCCCCTATTTCCCCCACTCCCCTCACCACTCCCTGCTAAGCAGGGATTCCCCAATCCCCTCTGCTTTACACAGATACCTTTCAGCATTAGCTAGCATACCATATACTGGCTATGATCCATGCTGTGGCAGAGAGGACAAAGGTAGACAGGAGTGTGTCTGCTAAGGGCTCTTTGGAGCTAATCAACAGGTAGCTGGTAATGTCTCTCCATTCCTTCTTTGGAGCAAGTTTTTTAAAAAGTTTGAACTAATGAGAGAGGCTTTGTTTTCTGATGGGGTAATAAAAGCTGATAACAAAGCTGATAACTGCTGTTATCAAGGAGAGGGGAACCTCTCCCTAAGCAGAGCATCCTGCTAGGCCCTGGCCATGCTCCCCCTCAGCTCAGCACTACAGAAGGAAAGGGAGGGCTGCTCTAGCCCCCCCCTGGCTTTTAGCCTGAGCCACTGCAGGCGCGTACCTGCATTTCTTGGATGTCTGTGCAGTTACAAACTGGTTCAGCTTAGCAAGGTTAGATTAATCTGCAAAGATTGAATCAACTTAGGCTCAGGCTTTTTGAATGTCTGGCCCTAGCCCTTGGGAACATATGTGAGCACACAGATCTTTACAAACCTACCCCACCTTGTATGACTTGCACAGAGGCTAAGCAGAATTTGAAGCAGAGTTAAAAGCCTGTGGGCCTACACAGAATTCAGCCCCAGATGTGACTGTGAATGAAGTTGAGAACAGGTCAACTGAATATGATGTGGATATAAGCAGTGCATTTAGACTCTTTGGAGGATTCTTTGGATATAAGCAGTGCAGTTAGATTCTTTGGAGGACTCTTTGGACCCATTTTGACTCAGCCTATCCTGATCACATTGAATCTTCCAGGGTAAGGTAGTGCTTAATTATCCACACTTGGCCAGGTGAAAATAGTTAAGTGCCACTGAGAAATCATAAACATGTGACCTTTTTAAATGTTTCTTCTTACTCACTTTACTGTGCTCCAATTGCCCATAGTTCTATACCTCTCCTTTAAAACATTTTGCATCATCTATTTCCACTTAATGTTCTTCACAGAAATGTTATTTTAGTAGATGGCACTCTCCTTTGAGTCAGTACTGAGGTAGTGCCCCAACATGCCATAGTAAAAGACGTGATACCATTGCAAATGCATAGCTTATGGATAGAATTTAAAGCAAAGGACCTTAAGGATTCTTTTTATGTGGAAGTTACCTCTAGTGTTCTGGTCAAATTCTAAGTCTGATAATTACAACTTCTCCAACTAAAGTCACTTTGAAGTTTCAAGTGTCTATGCAGTTCTTTTCTACCTCAGGCCTGATCTCTTGCATAGTTTTGCTTTGTAGTATTACAGAGCCACTGGGTATTCCTTACATCTTCATGCTTCTCCCAACCCACCATCCCCTTTCCCAGGGTGCCTACAATTCAGTAGTTAGTGGCCTGACCCTCTATAGTCAGAGTTTATCACACAGAGGAGGTTTTGCAAATAAATGTTTGTATTTTAAAAGCATTACAAAGGAGCTGTAGCAATAGGAAGTGTGCTATTATATATGATATATATGACTAAATTTGAACAGGGAAAAATTAAGCCTATCTAAAATGGGGTGGTCGGAGAATGCATTCCAGCATTCAATATTCAACTTCAGTGACTATGTGGAAACCAAATTGTACTCATTTGGCTTTCTACAAAGTACACCACAGAGGTACCTGATGACAGTAACAGCTGGTGTCCAAGGCTGAGAATCCCAAGAAATGTAAATCAAGGAACAGGACAGTTTGATCAGTAGGTGAGAGCACATAACAGTTTGTCTGCAGAGGTCAATAAGGAAGGATCATTAACTTTTCCTTGAAGTGACTTTTTCTGTACTCAGGAAACTTGGTCAAGGCATGGTTGTTATTGGTACCACCCACTCTGCTTTCTTTCACTATTTATCTGCTAAACTCATTTGTATCAGCTGGAATTGTAAGCAGGCAGTTGTCTAGGTTTGAGGAGACTCAGACAAGGTTATTGTTTTGCATGAATTTTTCAACTCCAGTCAATGATGCTATTGAAAATGCAGTCATGAAGGGCTGACATGCCTACCAAATGAAAGTCTATGGGTGTGGATAATAAGAAATCCAGGCAGAATCTGCACAGCAAATATCAGATTAAAACAGTTTGTTTGGGGAAATGTTTTTAAATAGAACCATTTCATTTTAGAGAAAACCCAATGCAAGGAAAAAGAAATAAACACTTATGTTTCTATTTTCTTAAAGATACCTAATTGTAATATTGGAAAATATTCTTGAAATTGCTTGCACACGTAAAAGAGTGTTTAAAATGTCAATGAGCTAGTAGAGTAACGACAATAAAAACTTAACAAGCAAGAACTATTTATAATAAACTTGTGTTTTTCAGCAATATTAGCAAGATTATTTTCCTTTCTTCAGCACTTGGGCCAAAGAGATCTCAAAGAACTTTGCTAATTTTAGGCCCTGCTGTTCACTACACCAGGGAATGAATTTGGAAGAATGAAAAAAAAATATTGGAGTATTCTAGGGTATAACTGGAGTATTCTAGGGAATAATTCAACAGGGAATGTGATTTTCCCCACTTCCCCATGCCAGAAGGCAAGGATTTTGTGTTTTACAAAAGTACATGAGGAAAAGCAATCAGTACTACATGTAAATGGAGAAATAGGTAAGGGGGGAAATTGCCTACACAGAAAAAACAAAAATATAAATATTCCAAAAGTTGTCTGTGTGCTTGATCGTCTAAGTTTATTGCAAATAATCAAGTTTAAACTATGTTTTTATTTACAAGTCATATTCTTTTAAAATAAATGTATTATGATCACATTAGTACATGGCCATGTAGTACATGGAGACTGGATTTTAAGAAGATACACAACGTCATGACAGGGAGAGAAAAAATATAATAAAAAATATAATTTTGGTGTGACCCTCAGTTTCAGAAAAAAACATCTTGTGCTGTTATGATTTATGAACATAGCTTCAAAAGAGCTCTTCAGATTTATACGAGCTGAGGAGATAGCTCCAGAAATGAAGCAGGTATCTGACTCTGTCTTTAGGTGCATGTGACAGAAAGCATTCTTTTTTATAGTTTTAATTAATTTAAAAATAATAACTAATACTAATATATCACAATGACAAAGATGGAAACAATGTTCTACCTTTTTGCCTTTTATCTTTGTCTGTATTTTTGCAAGTTTATCTTTGTTTTCAGGCTTTTTCTTTCAACTTTCTAAATCCTATTTCTTAATCCATTTTTGGTTTCCTTTGTACACCTAGTGTCTCATTTCCTTATCTCTGGCTTTTTTGGTTTTAGGGGGGCTTTTTTTGCGTTCCATTTTGTGTAGTTTTTTCCCCTCCAATTCTTTTCCCATTTTCCCTGTAGTACTGTTTGGTTTTTTTTTTTTTGCACTTTTCTATTGGTAGCCCTGACATTCATCTGGTAACTTTTTATTAACCCTAATCTATGACTACCTTGGTTATTATTAATCATCATTACCATTCTTTATTTTTAATACCACAATAACACCTGAAGCCCACAATCAAGCAACTCCTTTGTGCTTTGTGATGAATGCAAGAATAGCACAACACCATCAGAAGTCCCCACAAGCTTACAAGATAGAGATAAGATATAAAAGTGGATGAAAGGATTATTATCCCTGTTTTGTCAATGGGGAATGCCATTGATACGAGGCATCTTGGAAAGGTTAAGACATTATTCCAAAGCCATGCTAGAGTTTTGATACAAAGTAAGAAACTGAACTAAGGTCAGTACATTGACCACAAGAATGTATTTGTTCCTTAACATGTTTGCTGCTCTGTAGGTTAGGGAGAAAGGTAAAGCAGATTTTATTTTAATTTAAAAGTGGAGTTTATGAAGCTTGTGATACAGAGGTGCAAAATGGTCACATCAGAGTATGTGCTGCTATCAAATTACCCCTCCTGGGTATGTCCAGATGAGCAGGAATGTTTGTTTCCTTGAGGACAAGACTTGTGCTACTGCTGTTTGTCCCCAGAGAATGCCTGTGCAACGCATACTTTGGTGTGTTGCAGGTTACCCCAGGTGGGGGTAGGGGAGGCTGGGACCAGCAATTGTGCTGGCCCCAGCAGCCTTACCCGAGGTCCTGGGGCCCTCCAGGAGCTGCAGCCATGGCAGGAAGCATGGCAGGTAGCCAGAGTATGACTCTGGCTGGCCAGGCTTTGGCTTTGGGTGGCACGCGCTATCACCATGTGTGCAGCAGTCCTGGTTTTTTTTTAATGTGGATTTCTTTTTTACCCCAGGATCACCCAGAATCAAAAAATGCCCCCATGCTGCAAAATGGCAACATGAGGAATACCTGGATGTGTGGTGTCACAGCCAGCTCTGCAGCAGCACATTCTGCATGCCTGTGCTCATCTGGATGTGCCTTTGTGTCTATTCAGTTGAAACCCAAGGTAAAGGAAGTGGAAATGGTCTAAACTAAAGGAGATGAGAGAGTGGATTACTGCAGCTAGTTCTGAGAAGAATTTTTTGGCAGGTTACAGGTGATTGTAGGTTCCTATGGCATTCACTAGTACACCTAGCTCTTAGGGACCTCTCAGGTTTTGCTGTTACGTTGGGATCCGGATAGTTCAGTATTGAAGTAGTTGCCTTGGAAGGTCTTCAGGGGGTTCTCTCCTGCCATGTCTTTGATGGAAAAATAAGTTATTATTGGGAGTAGGATGTTATGTCCCACCTTCCCTGGGACCCTCCGTAACCTGGCTTGTCCGGTTTCTTGATTCGGGGCTCCTCCCCCCTGTACCCCGCCTTATGCCAACCTTAAGTTGTTATCTTCTGCTCACCTCTAAGGTGAGGCACAGTAGTAATTTTTTTGTCTTGGCCTTTTGACCTTAAAGGAAAATAGGATGTAGACCTCACTTGGCCTGAGCTCCTGGCCATAGTAAAGATTGGCTTGTGGTCCTTGCTATCCCTGGGTTACCTTGTTGCCAGGGTCGTCTTTGCTTCTTGGCTCTGTTGTTACTGTGATCTGGACTCCTGGCTCTCTTTTCCCTTTACAGGATCCTTGGCCGTCCAATCACATTCAGAGGCATCTGAGATCCACACCTCAGCTTCAGGTACGTACCGTGGTGCTTGTGGGCTAGTTCCTTCTCTGTTTGCCCCCTCCTGGGGCAGCCACCACTGTTCCTCTCTGGACCTATCTCCTCCCTGGGGCTCTGCTGGCTCCACCAGAAGCCTCATTTCCGGTCCTTCCGGCTCCGCTCCCAGCAGACCTTTTATCTCTGCCCTAAGGGGCCGGGTGGCAAATCGTCTCTGGCACACTGCCATAAAGTAGGTCCAGGGGCTAGAGCTGACCCTGGCTCCTCTTGGACCTGTTGTTCTTTTCTTCTTCCTTTCATTGCCACAGCGCTTTTCTCTGCTGTGGTTTTGTTTCTGCCAGGCTTCCAGTTTTTGGCCGTGTCCTGCCGGCTCAGAACCTCTTCCTTTTGAGGTAAGTTTTCCCCTTGGGGCATTGCCCCTATCACAGTGATACTTCTTCCCTCTGTGGAAATCTCCATCTTCTTAAACACTGGTAAAGCAGTCAAATGAAACCGTATCTTATTAGCTTGAGAACTTTCATCTGAGGATGCCAAATATCAGTGACATTAGATGATTTCAGTTGTTCCCTACTCTTTACAAGGATTACTCTCTCCTTCATTGCATTGGAGCCAATTGCTTTTCATATTTTTGCTGATTTCTTCCAGGCATAGATGCATACTGATGATGGTGTAGGCTGCTTTAGTAAAGACAGTAATGTAGAGATGCCAACATTTCACCAACTTGTGAAATGACACAATGGTGTGTGCTAATAACCTTATATAGATGTTAAAGAACATAGAGAACAGGGTCCTATAGGCTTCCATATGAGAAAATGTTGGGGTAAAACTCTTGGAATTTATCTTGATGAAAAAGACTACATCCCAAACTGTGCTGCTCTGTTTACTCCAGAAGGCCTGCAATGCATCTCATCAGTGTGATATAAACAATAGTCTCACTGTATAAATGAACAGTTTTTTCCAAGGCCAAGAGAATATCATCCATCTTCTTCAAGTCAAGAAGTTCATAATGAGGCTGATATTTTCTGACCTTAAATGACCCTGCTATAGATATCATATACACTATAGTAGCTAAAATCTAAAACTCCAAATTTCCTTTCTGTACTGGGTTTAATTCATACTTGCAATGTTGTTGCTTCAGTGTTTTGCAGGGTATTTTTTTAATTATACACTTTCTGGTGCTCTTTGTTCCCTGCATACCATTTTGAAATGAAGCATAATATGAACTTGCAGCAATCCTGGAATTGAAAGCTAAATCCTGGCTACACCCTTCCTCTGGTCAGAAAACAAATTCATTTAAAATAAATGGTGAAGCAGAGGACAATTAAAACTGAAAAAATAGAAAGAAAAACAAATGAGCAGTTTCACTGGATGGCATTAAGTAGCATGTGAGGAAAATTCTCCTCTTGGCAAATCTCTTTTGTTATGCCTGTTGTTAAATTATGACCAGATTTTAAGGAATGTCTTTGTAGATCCTGGGAAGGATAAAACGTATGTATTTTTACTTTATATCCAAATAATTGTTATTTATTCTGTCTCAATCTCCCTTCTTGGAGAATGCACATCTTCTAGTGGTTAAAGAACAGGATGAACACCTAGGAAATGTGGGTTTTATTTCCTGGATTGCCACTGTTGTCTTTGAGTAAGGCACTTGACAGCTCCATAAATCAGTTTACTCTCCTGTAAAATAGGTATAAAAATATCTACTTTATATGGGTGTTTTATGTCTTGGCCCACTCATGTTTATATAGGAATCTGAGATCTTTTGGAAGAACTACAGAAGTGCCTACATATATATCATATTAAGCTTTTCAGAAAAATGAATATACATATATTAAGCATAATGTCTTTTAATATGGGCCAGTTATTCATCCATGAAATGATTTTTCATAGATTTCATAGACATTGGGGCGGGAAGGGACCTCGGGAGATCA
>NW_017728950.1:66729893-66825575 GCF_001723895.1 Crocodylus porosus
CTGGGGGGCTTCGGGGGAGCGGGGGCGCAGCGGGCTTCACCCACGCATCTCTCACCACTCTGGAGCCTACCTGAGTGTGTTGTTTTTTTTTGTTTTGTTTTTTTTTCCCCCCTGTTTAGCGGGCCCTTTAAACTATGCGCATGCACAGTGGGTCTGCCGTTGGGGGACGCTGGTTTCTCAGGCCAGGGGGGCCCTGCCCGGGATTTGGGGGGCCCTGCCCTACAGGAGGGGGACTGGTGAGTACCCCCTCCTTCTCTTCTCTCTCCCTGGGGGGCTGGGCCAAGTAGGGGCTTGGGTGGGGGCTTGACCAGATATATGGATTAGCAATGTAGAGACAGAACTAGCATGCACTTGCTTTTGTAACATGTAGTGTTCAGTATTTAGGGGGTTTATATACATTACTCACGGACAACCCTGAAAATCCTACTAGAATAAGTCCAGAAGGTCAGCTGTCTCAACCACGTGAATACAACAAACAGGATTTGAGCCTTTGAGATGAGATCAGATTCACTTTATAACTTGCTGTGCTTAAGGATAAGGTTAATTAATTAGAGAATTACTCTATGTTCCCTGTGTCTTTCCCTCCCTAATGCTATATTCTCTTTCAGCTGAATACAGACATATTACAGAGACACATTGACTCCTGAGGAACACAGAAAAGGAGGACCATTTACGTCAGGAGGAATCACTTGATTCTCATTTAAAGACCAACTTTTCAAACAAATGAATGACTTGCACCCTAGGCTTCTGTGTGGCGGAGTGGAAGAGAGCATCAAATTGTATGATTCATGAAGAAAATGACACTTTGTAAGAGTCCATACAGCAGTAAGATATAATCAAGAGTTGGTGAAGTTGGATTTTTGCTCTATAATGAAAATGTAGGCATGATGAGTCACTATTTCTTCTGTTGCGTGGATTAGTCATAGGCTTAACTTTGGGATCTTGTATATATTTTGGTATTTCAGACTCTCTGAGCAGAGAAGACAAATGCCTCGTCACAAACACATGGCATGACTTCAACACCAATTCTCCCTCAGTTAGGCAGACATTTTCTTTTCAGTCTTTTTTACATTTAAAAATGAAAGCAGATTAATGAAAGGCTTGAAACTGGAGCTTTCCAGATGCAGTACACCTTTGACTCCTATTAACTTCAGTGTAGGTTAAATGTACTTAAGCACCTTTTAAAAGATGCTTAGTATTGCATACAATTAGATTCTTAAGGAAATTAATTATTGATAAACTTCTTGTTTTAAAGTATATGCCCCAGTTCAAAGGCAGGATCT
This sequence comes from Crocodylus porosus, assembly GCF_001723895.1. Taxonomy (NCBI): domain Eukaryota; kingdom Metazoa; phylum Chordata; order Crocodylia; family Crocodylidae; genus Crocodylus; species Crocodylus porosus. Next base: position 66,731,177 of record NW_017728950.1, read on the forward strand.
TTAACCAAAAAGATTATTGAAACACAGAGTTTAGATGACGGCAAAACATCTCTTTGTGCAGTGGACAACCGAGAAAGACAAATAAGCAGTCTTTCATACCTGCCCACTATTTTAAGCAGAGAAACATCAAGATGATTTGCTATGTATCATTCTATCTTCTGTGATTTGCTTCCATCCAGAGGTGCATAAATCAGATGAAAGGTGTCAGCACAAGATGTTGCTGCCTAGGAATACAGTAACCAATATGTATATTTTAAAAATTCTGTAACTTTTTTTCTCCTATGAATGTGTACCTTGATCTGAATGCTGCACTTGATTTAAACTCCCTGGGCTTTGTTCTAAAGTTTTTGTCTGGGCAAAACTCCCATTCATCTCAAAGGGAATTTAGCCTGGGTAAGGACCAAGGATGGAGATCTGACTTGCAAGGTGCTATGCACTCCAACCCAGCTCCAATAAAGCTCTTACACTAAGTGCTCCATGGGGCCAAGCCTAGAATGCTCAACACCTAGCACGACTGAGACCCTGTACCCTATGCTACTGCAAAGAAACACATTGGGCACATCCCCATGAGTGGGAACATGCATTTCTCCAGGGACAAATAACAGGAGCACTGCTAGTTGTCCCCAAGCACACCTCTACACGTGCACTGTGGCGCATGGCAATTACCTTGGGTAAGGTAGGGTGGCTGGGGCCAGCACCTGGACTGGCCCCAACAGCCTTACCTGGGGGCCTCCCAAGGCCACAGTGGTGGCAATCTGGCCACACCATGCCTAGCCAGCAGCCAGTGTATGGCTCTGGCCAGCCAGGCTATGGTTTCAGGTAGCGCATGCTGCAGCCACTTGTGCCCTGCTGTTTTTTGGGTGGGGGTTGGTGCATTTTTCTCTGACATTGAAATCTCCTGGTGTAAAAAACCCCACCATGCTGCAAATCAGCAGCATGGCAAATGCTTGCATGTGCAATTTGCAAGGCTGCAGACGGGTTTGCGGTACTGCAAACTGCATGTGCGCACTCATGGAGATGCACCCATTAGGACTAAAAGCACCCTACCTGTTGTAGTTCAGCCCTTGGTGCAGGATTGAAAGAGCAAAGCAGGGGAGAGCCTATATAAAAAAGCAACAGTATTGTATGCATCAAGGAAAAAAAATAAAGGGGGTGGCCATGGACAGACAAAAAGATCCACTGATACATTGTAGAGTCACAGAACAACACCTGGGAACTAAAGGGCTGTATCTGCCACTCATCTCTGCATGCTGTAGGAGAAGATTTTGCTCACAAAACCGAGAGGTTGGACTTAGCTCCAGATCCTAAGTACATCAGTAAATAGATTCCCTGCCTCCATTAGTTCTCACCATTGTTTGGACTTACTGCCCCACTATGATTCAGGGTGAACTAATTTCACAGGGAAGGCAAGAAGCAAACAGACACCCAGATGATTTTGACCTATTCAGAAAAACAGAACATTCAGTTTTGAAGATGATTCTGTATTCCATGGAAATTCGCTTGGTTATGCCCCAAATAAGGATTACTTCTTGATGGAAAGCTTAATAAGCTATCTCCTGATGATAACAGCTTGATACATACTATCCTTGTTATAAATAGCAATCATGTATGTAACATTGTTTGACACAGTACTTTTTTTTAAACTGGTTTGAGTGGAAAAAAATTTAAACAATTCAAAAAAAAAATATATATATACACATTGCTCCCTTTTAGGCAGTCTTTTTCAGCTGAACGTGAGCAACTGCAGGTTTTGAAATCCTTAACTTGATTTAAATCAGGGAGTTCAGAGAGAATTATTTAATGTCTGTTTATATTTTTAAAAAACCACTCCAAGATATCCATCAGGCTGCAAAATAAATATCATATACCTTCCTTCAGAAATTAATTTCTCATTAATAAGCATCCTCTTCACTCATTAATGAAGTCTATTGACAGTGCTTGTCATTGCCCACTGAAACCAACAGTTCTTTTTTATATGAGTGAAAAAGGAATTTGGTAAAATAAAATAACTGCATAATATTCTAGATGCAAAATATAACATAATCCCAGATGCTGTTGCAGTCTCCATAAATCTAAAGATGAGGGATCATATCCTGAATTGTCACAAATCAGTGGATTGACTTCAGTGGCTTGGCACCAGCTGAAAATCTCACCAAAAATCATTTTAAAAGTTCTTAGCTGCTGTATTTTCTTCTTTAAACTGAAAAGCATTTCATCTCCCATTTTTTTCTCCAGTGTGGAAAACTATAGCCATAAAAAAAAATGAACAATGTATCAGCTACAGGTGTCTATTTCTGGTATCTTTTGTAAGATTTATTGCATACCTGGAGGTGTGATAATTCAGGAATGCCACATTTTGACATTGTTGCAAAGTATCAAGGCAACATCTAAGTGTGAGAGGTACAGTCACAAGGAGAAGTGATGCTGTATCTATATAAACATTCATTAGACATGATTTAATTGCTATGGCTAATCTAACAGAAGCAGCCCACCACACGTCATCTGTGTGATAAGTGGTAGATGAAGATCAGTTACAGCTTTCAAGAGCTAGTCTGTACGTGCAGATAATTACAGCATTCAACCAGGCTTGCTGTTTCAAGCAGTGGATAAAGCAGTGAGAGCACAGTATGGACTAGAACATGATCTCCACTGCAAAATTTAGGTGATAGCCACTTCTCGCTTTCCAGGATGTAATACGCAACTATTTTCTAGGAAACAACAGGAAAATTATAGCTGTAACCCGTCTATTGGTTGAAACCTTATGGGTAAAGGTGGCAAATTAAAATTCTAAGGTCAGGAAATGGAAAAGATAGTAATCTCTGGGTAATGAGAACTCAGCTGTAGTGTACGTGTTCAGCACTTTCTTTTACAAGATCTGTTTCTGGCCTGACTTGCATTCTGTTGCAATGGCACCAAAGTTCAGAGCTGGGTGACATTTTGTTTCAGCTCCAGGTCCAGTCCTTAGGACATGGAATGCCATTTCATACATGTTTAAACAGTGCATAGTACAATGGGACCTGATCTGCAGCGGCCTTTCAGCACTGCCACCAAACCTAAGCTAAATAATAATCTCTACTGAGTAATATAGGTTATTCTCATTGTTCATTTATTTACTATAGCTCATTCTTCACTCAAAGGTATATTGTGGGATTTGTGTAGTATAGTGAACACTTCCACTTAAGTAGAATACTTCCACTTAATATGAATGCATATTCTTGATTTCTCCCACTGCAGGAGCATAGAAAGGTTGATTTAATCAGCACTAGATAGCAGACCTGTGAATTCTAGTTACAGTAATGCAATGTATGGTGACTAAAATACCAAGTCGATATTCCTGAACTATTGCAACCTCTTCCTTACCACTGACTAATGGCTGAGCTGAAGCGGATAAGAAGCAGGTATAAAAGCCATTTCAGGAGGAAAACTAAGAGTGAAAGCACAAACAGCCAAGGTTCAGGATCAGTGGCCATGCATGGAGAGAATTTAAAATGTTAGACAAAGTGAGACTTCGCCAGAAGTCACAAAATGCCAGCAGAAGTAAACAATTCTTTTAAACACAAAACATTCTCCCAATCTCATAACCACATATTCATGCAAATATCAGTTTCAAATAGTGTTGGCACTATTATTTATAAGCTAAAACCAGGTGTGTAACAGAGTTGGCATCCAGTGGGAGAGAGAGGGCATGGTTCTAAGGGGTAGAGGGGATATGGGTGGCGCAGCAGTCCTACCCATGCCAGCAACTTCCAAGTAGTCCCCAGCTGAGCTGCTGCTGCTGCTGCTGTTCATTCCGCCCATCCTGGCTGTTGTTTGTAAAGCAGCAGCAGTAGCAGCATCCATTGCCAAAGACTGTTTTGAAGTTCCCAGCATGTGTAAACTGTGAATCTTATCTTGCTGCCGGGGGACAGACTCTGCATGAGTGGAGAGTGATTCCAGAGCCCCTTTTAACTTGGTACCTCCCTCGCCCATTCCTAGTTATGCTACTGGCTAAAACCACTCATTTCTACAGCATGTTATTATCTAGTGTTCTCAAAGAACTTTGCTGAAGTTGCCAACCTCAAATGTCTAACATTCATGACTTCCCCCAACACCTTGACAACACACCCAGTTACCCAGCTTAAAGTTAAGATGGGTAACTTTAGACCAGTCAGTCTTACCTCTATCTCTGGGAAAATACTGGAAAAAATCATCAAAGAGTGCATTGGTGAAGGCCCAGCAGAGGAAATGATGCTGAAAGGAAACCAGCATGGGTTCATCACAGGTAGATCCTGCCTGACAAAACTTAGAGCCTTTTATGACCAGGTCACACACTGCCTTGACACAGGACCTGAGGCTGATGTCATCTACCTGGATTTTAGGAAGGTCTTCGACACCATTTCACATCCTATTATCACAGGGAAGCTAGAAGGCTATGGAGTGGATACCTAAACAGTCAGGTGGGTGGCCAACTGGCTTAGGGACCGCACCCAGAGAGTGGTAGTGGACAGGTCATTCTCAGCCTGGAAGGAGGTGGGCAATGGGGTCCCGCAGGGTTCAGTCCTTGGACCAGTGTTATTTAATATCTTCATCAGCAGTTTGAAGGAAGGTGTGGAGAGTACCCTCTCCAAGTTCACAGATGATACCAAGTTATGGCGCAAAGTTAACACACTGGAGGACAGGGAGCAGATACAGGTTGGATCAATGGGCGGAACAAAATAGGATGCAACTCAACAAAGATAAATGTATGGTACTCCACCTAGGAAGGAGGAATCCCCAGCATACCTATAGGTTGGAGGATGACCTCCTCAGCAGCTCAGCAGCTGAGAGGGATCTTGGAGTCATAGTTAACTCCAAGATGAACATGAGCCGGCAGCATAATGAGGCCATCAACAAGGCCAATTGCACCTTGTTGTGTATTAGCTGATGCATGACCAACAGATCAAAGGAGGTGATGCTCCCCCTGTATGCAGCATTGATCAGGCCACAGTTGGAGTACTCTGTCCAGTTTTGGGTGCCACATTTCAAGAGGGACATGGAAAATCTGGAGAGGATTCAGAGGAGGGCCACTCACATGATTAGTGGCCTCCATGAAAGACCCTACGAGGGGAGGTTGAGAGATCTGGATCTCTTCAGCCTGCACAAGAGACATCTGAGGGGAGACCTTGTAGCCACCTATAAGTTTATCAAGGGAGGACAACAGGGAATTGGAGATGTGCTGTTTCCCAGAGCACCCCTGGGAGTAACTAGGAATAATGGGTGCAAATGAGTAGAGAGTAGATTTAGATTAGACATTAGGAAGAATTTTTTTACAGTAAGAGTGGCCAGAATCTAGAATAGGCTTCCAAGAGAGGTAGTACTATCACCTAACTTGGAAGTCTTCAAGAGGAGGCTTGATAGTCACCTGGCAGGGGTCATCTGACCTCAGTCCTCTTTCCTGCCAGGGGCAGGGGGTCAGACAATGATCCATTGTGGTCTCTTCTGACTCTACAAGCTATGAATCTATGACATTGGCTTAAAAATAAGAATAAGTAAAATATTAATTGTTTTTATTTACCCCCTGTTTATTTACCCCTGTTTTTAGTCTGAAGGTTCCTAAGCTTTTCTTCACAATTGCAGGGAAATCAGTTCTTTAAAATGCAAACTGAGATCCTCAAATAGGTTCCTGATTTTGGAAACTGGGAACTTTGGAAAAATAGGATAAATCATAAGAGTCATAATTTAATTCTCATAATGCTTCTTTGAAGTAGGCAGGTAATATTCCCATTTGGGTGATGAGGTACAGAGCAATTTAGGGGCCAGATTGTCATAAATGAGCATATTAAAATTCATATAAACTTTATTTATAAAAGCACATATGTGCTCATTTTTTGCATTCACAGATAATTATAAGTATAAAAAAATCAGTTTGCCCAAGCAAACTGGTATTCATATCCTCATGCTTGGAGGTAAGGCAGTGTGATTTGCCCAAGGTAAAATAGGAAGCCTATGGCAATTCCAGGAATGGATTCATGTAAAAATCAAACAATATAGAGTAATAAGGGCTGTCAGGCAGAAAGAAATTGTTTTCTCAAAATAAGGACTCTTAACATATAAATATGCTTTTGGATTGAATAAGAATATATATTGAAAATAAAAAACTGTGTGTGTGTTTTACATATTATCTTATTTGTATCCTGTAATGTATTCAGATTTAAGTACTAAGAAACAGAATCTCTTACTTTAATTGTTTTGGTGCTGTAAATAACAGTTCCAATATTATGAATTATGATACTGGTAATCATGATAAATCGATATATTAAAGAGAACTGTACGTGTAAATTTAAAATGCAACTTAGTCTGTTTTTTTTTCCTACAGAAAAAGCATATGTAAAGGAAGAATTTTGACATGATTCTCACCTAATTTTTGAAATAGTAAATGATCTACATGTCTTTCCTTCCAGAGAACACAATTGTTAACCTCATTCAGTGATGCAGCAGACTGTGGATTTACTTGTTGCATTAAAATGGGGTTTGCCACAGAATAGTGCAGAGGGGCAATGCACTAAGTAGGAGTTCCTGGAGGCATCAGGCCTCAAGCAGACATGAGACAGGGATTGCGACCACAGCTAAAGCTAAAGTAAAGTGTATCTGTGCAGAGGCAGCTTTCTCAGGAGCCAGCCCAAAAGCATAGAATGAACACCCACAGCAACCAAGGACCATCACAAACCTCACCAGTTTCTTTTAAGTCCATCATGCATTTCTTTGCCCTTGCCATTTAGAGAGCATAGAGTTGTGGGGTTGAAAAGAAGCTTGAGGTTCATCTACTCCAGCCCCCTGCGCAGACATAGGATTCTCTTTGGGATTGTTTAGGAACAGACAAGTCAATGTCCAGCCACTTGAAAAGCCCCCACAAAAGATTCTACAGCCTCCTGAGGCAGCTTCTTCCTGTACCCTAGTGAGCTTACAGCTAGCGAGTCTTAGCCAGAGAATTAATCTAAATTGGCTTTATTGAAATTTAAATCCATTGCCACCTGTCCTGCCTGTAACAGGGCAAGGCATAGCTCTGTTCCTTTGTTTCTACAGAGTTGAGAGTGTGGGGGAGAGTTAGACCAGGGATGGGGAAAGGATAATTACTTAGTAAGCACAGGTGGGAGAGGAATAGCACCAGGGGGAGCACAGTGCCTGAGTAAGAGCCAGCAGCTATTAAAGTCCATAACCAGGAGGGCTATTCTTTGCCCCCTGGGGCAAGGCGTGAGGAGAATCTGTGGAAAAAGCCAGGAATGGCAAACCCAGCGCTGGAACAGATTGCCGATCAGACCAGCTGACTGGGTGAAAGTAACCACAGTGACCAGCGAAGCAAAGAGGTGAGAGAGAGAGGGGAGATACTTACCAGGTTGATCCTCCAGCAGAGAGAAGGTCCCATGGAGGAAGAATCCGCTGATACCTGTGAGGAAAGGAGAGAGAGAGAGAGACTGGAAGTGAGCCAATAGGCTCAGAGGAGTGGGTTGCACTGTGGTGGAAAGTGTAGGAAGACTACACACTGTGATAACAGCCAGGGTTACCCATAACCTGCTGGAAAATCACTACTAAACCAATTTACTTGTATCCTGCTTCTGGGGTGATTCACTATACCCTCTCTCATTGGGAAATTAACTTATTATTCTTCCATTACACCAAGGCATGGCAGGAGAGCTCCAGGGAGAGAGATTTTGTTAGTCACCCCCACATGGCCACACTACCTTCTGTGGCAAGGGAGAGCAATTTTTCTTCATGTTCCTTGTAGCAACCGTTCAAATATATAAAAAAGACTAATAACTTCCCTTCTCCCCCTTAACTTCCTTTTCTCCAAACTAAACACACCCAGGCCCTCTAATTATTCAACAATATGTATGGGCATGCATGGGCATTTATTTATGTAAAAATTTCCAAAACAAGACACTCCGCTGTACATACTCCTTTCCTGCAAAGAGGACAAAATAACAAACACGTGACAGGTGCTAGTCAAGGCACTTATTGCACTAGTGGAGGGTGTTTAGATAGTGGGTTGATGAATGCAGCATAAAAGTTTGAAGATAAGAAGGGGAGAAGAGAGTCAAAATGTGTTCAGGTGTCGTTTCACTGGGGCATCCCTGGCTGTTGCTTCCTCAGCAGTCTCTACTCTTTTGGGGACAGTACCTGCAGAAACACTAGTCTAAAATAGTCTTCAAGCATTGGAGGCAATTAGGGTTTTGTCATATTGCTTAGGTCTAGCACAAGTGCACTGAGAAGTCTCCTTCCTACTGTCTTTTTACTCTTTTGCCTACATACAACCACAACAAAGAATCTCTCTGAGAAGTGATGAAAACAAAGAAACCATCTCCACCCATTCAGTCCCAAAGTGACAATTTCACCCAAATCCTGTCATTCTAGTATAGAGACAATAAGGTCCCAAGAAACAATTAATTGGTATTCCAGAACTCAAAAATTACATTAAAAAACCAGCTCTAATGGAAGGTAAAGTGTAGAGCAAGAAGGCTCAGTATCCATATCAGATCTGACCTCAGAGGACATCAAATGTAACATGTCCCCCTCATCTGTATCACTACTCTTATATCACACCCAGATTTGTCTGCTCAGGTGATAGCAAGCCTCACAGGCACTGTTTCATGTTAAAGGGATAATGAAACCTCAGGAGGCTTTTTGTAATAGCTTAATTGTTCCAGAATCTAGCTGCTGACAGAGCCACTCTTTCAACAGGAAGTTTTGAATTCTATTTCCCCCCCACCAACTCCCTACTCACACCGCCCCCATGTAATCTTTTTATTTTTTGGTCTCTAGTTGATGTTTATGAGGTTTTCCTCAGCAAAGGAAAACTGAACTTACTGATTCTACAGTATAATCAGTAAAGCTCCCTTGAGAGAAAAGCCCAAACAAACATATAAAGGAAACAAGCAGGAAAACATAAAGGGAAGTATTTTTCTCATAACATTGTCTGTAACACCTTACTACCTTAGGGTTTATACAGGTATTCGTCACATCTGGTCTATGTTTACATGGCTTGACTTAAGCAATATGAATGTAGACTGGGAGTCACTTGCCAGTCCTGGGAGTCACACAAGAAAATTTGAGTAACTCAGGGCAGCCGGGATCAGAAAGGGCTAACAGGTCTGACAGGGGATTTGGTGGGTCCAGGGGGGTTTGATGAGTCTGCAGGGAGGGTTGGTGGGTCCAGTGGTGAGAGAGGAGGGTTATCTATCTAGGACTGTGGGTGTTAGGGGCTAAAAATAGGGTCAGGATCAGGAGATGACATGCAAATTCATGAAGCGTTCCATATTTTTTTTTAGCTCATGTGACCAGAGTCTGGCATAGACTCCCAGCAGGAGTGGTGCAGGCACCTGCCCTGGAGATCTTCAAAAGGAGACTGGATGCACAACTTGCTGAGGTTATTTGACCCCAGCAGTCTCTTCTGCCTAGACCTAGTGATCCCACGAAGTCCCTTCTGTGGCAGAATGCCATCTCAGTATCTCCCCAAATTCTGCTATCAGGCTTATCACCTGTCTGTCAATTGGGTTGCCATGGCCACTATGGTGGGCAGGCAGCCCTAACCCCATCTGTTTCATGTAACCCTGAGTTGTAACCTGAGCTGGAGACATTCCTGAGAGAGGGAAACCGCTCCTGCATATGTGAGAAGCTACAGGTAGCCAATGGTGGAACGCCACCTCTATTACTTTGGCAATGACCTCATGGCATGGGGTAGAGGTTTGACTCCTATAGGTGACCCATGTTGCTTTTTAAACTGATTGGTTGACATCAGACAACATCTGCCAGATTGGACCTGGAGGGTGAGGGCACTTAAAAGCACCAGGCATCAACCAATGGGGATGCTTCTGGTGGGAACTTAGTGATGAGGTCACGACAGGGATATATAGGGTCCCTTCTTCCTGGAAGGGAAAGATTCATTTTTTGGAAAGCATGAAAGGAGCACCCAGGTTGGTGCTCTTCTAGGCTCCAGAAGGCTGAGGCATTTTGGACAGCATGGGAACAACTGACCAGAGAGAGAGAGGGAGATCTCTCCTTCTCTCTCCCTTTCTTCTTTGAAACTGGACATACATTGAACTGGCTACCTCCAGAGGAAAGCTCAACCAGCCTCTGGATGATACTTGTGAGTAAGCTACTTGAAATCTATCTAGACATTAGGCCTGTGCGAGTCAACAGTGATCCGATCTGGCTTCAGATCCGGCCACTTTGGATGGCCGCAATCCCATCCAGAGCACTGGACCGTGTTTCCACCTTGATCTGGCCGAAGCAGCTCTGAAGCTTCGGAGCCACATCGGAGATCCAGCCATAGGGTATAATGGTGAATCAATGAAATATTTATAACTTTGTTGTTTTTTGGTCTGATTTGGATGAAACTTGCAGGAATCATAGCCTCTGCTGAGAGCATGAAACCTGCCAAGTTTCAAGGAGATCAGTGCAGGAATCTGAGGGGAACTGTATCCCAAGTTCTTGAAAGCCAAACTCATGTCACGGCTGTGTGTTACAACACAGGGATGTCAAAACTGCAGGGCTAGTAGATCTTACTAAGGCCACAAATCCTGCAAAGTTTCAAAGAGATCAGTGCAGGGGTTTGGGGGGAACTGCACCTCAAGCTGCGGACAAGTAAAACTCGCGCCATAATCCATTATCAAATGGGGTGCCTTTAAATTTAGAATATTTTTATAAATATTTACTAAGGAGGGTAATAGTCTTTCACAGTCCTCAACAGAAAAATTAAAGCAACAACTCAAATGAAGGGCTAATATACAGAGACAAGCCTTTGCCTCTCCTGAGAAAGCAACAAACTGTTTGCTTTTGAAAAAATTGCTTTCCTTCATCTCCCTCCTAGATACTCTATCAGATGGTCCTTTGGATAGAATGAACATGTATGTCACTGTTTGAAGATAAGTACATCCCCCAATAACCTGCCGAGTAGAGGGGTAGCCCAGACAATTGATGGTACAATGTGCATACTTTTTTTTTTGGGGGGGGGGGGTAGTTCCTCCTGGATCATGGAAACTTTTCTTATTTGAAAAGGTTTTCATGATCTAGGAGGGGGAAAAAAAACAATGGGCTGAGCTATCTGTCTGCTGTATCTCCACAACCAAATACTGGCAGGATAAAAAACTGGGCCTTAACTCAAGAACTCTGACAAATATACTGTATGCCCTTGTGAGAACAGCCAGTTCAGATGAAACATCAGGCATCAATTATTTTATGAACAAATCCTAAAGAACATCAGAAGTAAAAAACAAGTGATATTCTGGTCTAAACACATTCTGCATTCAAAGACTGCTGCAGTGTTGTTGGGATTAACATTCAACCCATGTTTCTCTATATAGTCTCTATATACTGACAATGTACTTATTGGATAAGAAGTTTCAGAGCAGTCCCTCTTTCCTTGCAGGCTCTGAAGAGGGATTTCTACAGGACCAGGAGAAAGAGAAAATTCTGTAGAAGAGTAGGACATAGTCTGCCCCACAGGATAGAAATGCCCTTGGACTTGACACTGTTTTAATTCTTCTGCAGTACTGTGCAGATACTTTAACATAATAGAGAGAAAATGTCTACATGACAGAATAATACTTTAAAATATTTATGGAAAATTAGACTCCTTAGCAAAAGACAAGTGGGGAGGCCTGATATTTTCAGGAGGGTTTCAACATAAAAAGTGGTTTTGGAGTTTTTATCAGGCAAACATTAGCTGAAGTTATCAGTGTCCCTCCTGTGGTGATGATCCTATGTACAGAGTTGTGATGCTACTTCTCATATAGTTGTAAGGCAACCCCACAGTTTTATTTACACACACACACACACACACACACACACACACACACACACACACACTCAGAAATGCATTCCCTTCCCCCACTATTTCTGACTTTTTGTCCCCCTCTCTATTCCCTATAGATAATTATGAGCAAGCTAAGACATAGGATAAACTTTAGCATTTTATTTTGGTAGCAAGTTTTTTTTCCTGTTATATCTCTCCTTTGCAAATAAGTGCCCTGCTATTTTGATATGGATAGCCACTGTTTTATATTGTATAATTATTATGTTTATATTGATTCTTACTGTTTTATATTGTGTTTCTACTGTTTTACTGATTTTTACTTTTTTATTGATACAATATGATTTAGGCCTTTTTTATTGATGATACTATATGATTTAAGTCATGTCAAGTCCCCATCTTGTGTCCCCTGCCCAGGCATACCTTATTGTAACTCTGTTGTAACTGTGTGACTCATGACTGCCCCCTCCCATGTAAACTGGACCCTTGAGTGAGTGAGTGATTAACAGACAATGGCAGTACATCTAAAAATAGCTCCCCCTGAATGACCAAACCATTAACTCGACAGCCCAAGCATCACCCGGCATTGGCCCTCCCTGGCTTGAGATTTGGAAAACAAAGACTGCTGCAGAAACCTGCCAACCCACCATTACAGACACCAGAAATATACGTCCTCTCCTGGAGTGCACATGCTCAGTACACCAGGGCTGACCATTGCCTGGGCATGGCCCTACCACTAGGATCATAGAAGGTCTGCCCTATAAAGAGGGGTAGTGAAGACAGACCAAGTGAGAACACCATTTCCATCTGGATCAGACCAGCTCCACGTCACACCACCTATCCATCCCTGCCAACGACCCCCTCTGGACAACACCTTGCTGAAGGAGACCCCAACTGGCCATTGAGAATCAACTCAGCCTGGGATAGGTTGATATTACCCGTATCTTTCCTCCTCCAACTTGGACCCTGTCTCTTTCCTCCTGAACTTCAGCCCCTCTACCAAGCCTCTTTGACCCTTGTTGCCATTGTGTGTGTGTGTGTGTGTGTGTGTGCGTGTGTGTGTGTGTGCGCGCGTGTAGGAACCAATAACTTCATGAGCTGTACAGTATATTGCTTTTTTAATAAACTGTTGATTTGGAAGCCGAATTGGGTTTTGTCTTACTAACCTCTGCTTTCTGCCCCTCTGATGTTCCTCCCATGTGTGCATCTCTCTCTCTCTCTTTCTCTCTCTCTCTGTGTCATCTCTGCTCCCTCTCTGTGCCTCCCAGCTCTCTGGTCACCAAACCCCAGACTTGCACTCTCTTATTTTTCCCTCTCTCATCTTAACCCCATCCATCTCCCTCCTTCCCCTCCTTCTGGAAATCTTTGACCCTTGACTCTCCCTCCCAAAGTCACCAAGCAACCTAGGTATCCCAAGCATCCCATGCACACACATACGCACCACACCACCCAAATAAGGAACTCACCTGTGTGTATGTGTAGGACTGGAAAATATATGTGTGTTTGTCTGTGTGCGTGTATATATATATTTCAGCATGTTTACGATATACGAATTAGTGATCTGTGTATGTGTATTGGGTGCGAAGGTATTGACAACTGGTTTTTGTCTAATTTTTGGTAGGTATGTGCTTGAATTGGTGATCGGTGTACATGTGCTTAGACTGGTAATCTTGGATGCATATGTGCCTGAGTTGGTAGTGTGTGTATACTCATAATTGATGTTTGTGTGTGTATATGTGCAATTGTGTCACATACCCCCATCTAACAGCGCAATTTTGAGAGCCTTAGAGTTGGCCTGGCGCCACAGGACAACATAGCCATTGACGGGATTTAGATTGTAATATGCACCCTCCTATGATTAGAATAGTATAGTATATATCCAAGTCAGTCAACATTTAATTTGATACATTTTTAGTGGAAAGATTTGTTTCTTGAGAGATTGCTAGCTTACTCTTTTTCCCATTTCAGAAAAAGACATTGATTAGAGCTGATTGGTCAAAAAAGGTCTATTTGTTGAAAACAGAATTTTGTATGAGAAACTGCATGCCAGGTTCAAAAAGAAATAGGGAAAAAGGAATACATTTTGATCAAAATAGAAAGAGAGTGTGTATCTACATATTGCTATATTTTGTATTTCCTTTTGGAAGTACTAAAGCATGGCACAGTATGGGCAGTTACTGCGGCGTGTGCGTGGTGCACAGTTAGATATCACCACTATGTCACTGTAGCAGTGGGTGCACTACAGTGGGGAAACACACTGCTACAGTGACATAGCTGCCAATCATGTGTAGGCCTACATGATTGTTATGTGACACCATAGGGTGATGTGTAGACATGCCCAGAGAGATCTAACAGTCCACAGGCTAATGGTATTGAGTACCATATTTACTTGCATATCACACCCACTGTTTCCCACCCAAATCAGCCCTCCAAAATTAGGGTATGAATCGTAAGTGTGAAAGATGTTTTTTTCTCTGATAGAATAGAAGCAGGGTATGACTCACAGCTGACAAGATGGATCCATTTCTCCCTGGACTGCAAAGAGCAGGGGCAGAGCCCACTGTTAACTCTCTCGCTTACCAAAGTGCCATTGACCTGGCTGAGGCTGATTGAGCTGCTGCATGCAGTCTGTAGTACCTTTAGGAGGCTGGTGGTGTGGAAGCAACACTATTATTTACCATAAGTTATATAAAGGACTATTTATGGTAAAGAAGTAAGAGTCTTATTACTGCCCTTACAAGGATCTGGAGACTAGCTTTGTTGCTGTCCTACCATACTAGGTAGTTCCTTATGCCTAACCCAGGCTGTCTCCTAGGATGCCATGCTTCCTGGATACTCTGTGTTCACAGGAGGACTACATCACACAGTCAGCCTTGACTTCAGATAAAAGATCTTTCTTTCTGCATTCTGTCATCCAAAAACAATGGTGGGGAGGGAAGTGAGCTATGCGTGAAAATACAAGCTCTAAATAAAAGCTTTTTGGACTTACCACTATTGAAAATGAAATTATGTATAAGATTTTTGCATGCAAGTTATGGATGGCCCCTTGCAAGTAGCCAGTGAGATCTTTGTTTCTTCATCATCCATACTCACTATTCTAAGTCAGGACTCAAGATTATTTTAAATTGCTTCTGCTTTTTTCTGCTTGATGGCAAATAAATAGGGCTTGAAATCTGGGGTGTTTTAAATCCCACTTTTGTTATTTACTTTGGAAGTTATTTATCATTGGCATTACAATGGCATATAGAAACTTTGTGTGTGTGGATTTCATGTAATAAATGATGGAGCTCTAAATTAGAATACCTTAGGGGACCTGTATACAGTTGCCTATGAGGGTTGCCTATCATGCTCCTAGTCTGCCACAGAGAGGATACAGAGAGTCTCCTCCCAGTGCAGCCAGGGAGGGAAGGGGAGAGTGCAACCATCAAGGAGTGGGGAAGGAGCGGGGGTACACTTGGCTGGCACCCCCACCCTTAGGGAGAGGGTTTCCAGTGCCCAATGGCAGCACTCAGGGTGTCCATTCCCTGAGAGAGCCCCCAACATGGGAGATTCCCTAGCGACCTCGCTGGCTCTGGCGTCTCCAGGTGGATGGAGGAGCAAGCCTAGAGACACCAGCTAACCCAGCTGCTGGGCTTTCTGAGCAGGTTACAGCACCCCTTGCCTCCTGGCCTCAGCCAGTGCATAGAGGCTCAGAGCCTCCACCATCAAACACCAAATGTCTGTTTACATTTGATGACACTGTAACCTTAAGGAATTTGTGTAAAGCGCTTGAAGTTACAGCATGATTGATAACTTCTGTAAGCACCCTAATGCAATCCCTCTTCTCTCTGAAGTATTGGTAAATTACTAAATCCACCACCAGCATCCCCTTTCAAACATTTTTTTGTAATTCATAAGGAGGCTAAAAATGGCATTATAGCACAGATAAAAGCCTATCCCACCCCCTCTTTTTAAGTCACCTTTCAATCACTGCTAAAAGTGGCTGGTTAAAACAGACGGTATCAGTGTCCCAGCTTTCGCATATTTCCTGATGCCAGCTTTATTTGATACTTCAGGCAAGTTATTAAAAAAATTAAGATGGAAATGGAGTGAGAGAACCTCTGCAGCATTCTGCATATTGCAGACAAGGACACAATGCAAACAAACTTTGAACATTACCAGTAAGAAACTGAAAAAAAAAAGAGAAAGAAAGCTGATTTGCTAGGCTGCAGACCAGCTCATCTCTACCATTCCAACTCATGTTCCATTAAATCAAAACCTTTTACAGAAAGAAACCTCAGAGTAGAGCAAGAGTCCTGCAATGAACTGACTCACTGGCATCCAAACTAAAGCAGTGATTATTACATTATTGGCCAGGCAGCTTGGTCAGGGTTATTCAACATGTTTAGTCTTATGCTAATGTTTAAAAAAGGAAGAACTGGCCCAGTCAACACCAGATTGGCAGTAAAAGAATATTATTAATGGGAACAATATTGGAAGATGCAGGTGTCGATGCAATGGGTCTGTTTCTGATATCTGTGTAGTACTTAACTAGAGAACATGCAAAGTAAAAAAAGAGCAGTAGCAGGATCCATGCTGTAGATCTCTGTGAAGCCCTGTTTAGACTGGAGTGTATAACATTCTGCCATGCAGCAGAGAAACAATGTCTAATATTTTGGCAATGCATAATATTTTCGTTTGCTTATATGGGCACAGCCTCTAGACGGCAGCTATGCTGAAGAATGATAATGAGGGAGAGAAAAACACAGATGTAGAAAAGACTTCACTAATGATACAGCCAGAATCTAAAATCACAACTTGCTCACAGCTGTCAGTAAGTATACTCAAAGAATTCTCTCTTACACATTCACTTGAGAGAACAACAAAAACCACTGGCAGCAATGCTCTATGATCATGCCCAATAACTCTAACTAGTGAGCATTTGTTGGATAAATACTTTGCCAATGAAAAAAAAGAACTTCTTTAGACCAGAAGTTATGAAATGCTCAAATCTTTGGGTTTGATCCCACAAAGATACTGCTGAGCATCCTCAAACCCCATTGAAGTAAATGAGATGTTAAAGCACTCTGCAGGAACTACCCAAATATACACAGTCCCATTGGTGAGTGACAGAACTGAGCACCTCGCTAGTAAAACTCATCACTTAGCACATGGATCTCTGTGGACAGAATCATATAGACAGTACCCTGGGGCAGGGGGCTGGTGGGTAGGAGGAGAAATGTATCTTTATAACATAAAGCAAAATCATAGAACAGTAACAACAACATCCTTCTAATTGACAGACCCATGGCTAAAAGGGTCTGGATTTATTCATTTTATTCACAGACTATTGCAATTTCTTGAAATAGTTTTAAGTGGATCATACTGATCATGTCAACTTTTTTTTTAACATTGTCTTGCTTTTAAGTATTCTATTTTCTATACACAAAGAGCAGAACATATTTTTGAGCTTAAGTAAATTAATTATACCCTCCACCCTGCCCCCAAACAAATTAGAAAGAACAGAACAGAACTTTTTTCCAACTACTCAGTTGATCTAATACAAGATATCACATCTACTCATAGAACCTTGTCTGCCTTTGTCCTTAGACCAACACGGCTACAACCAAAAACTGTTCAGGGGAGAGCACTCTGTGTACAGTTCTTCTGATAGTCTGCATAGAACCACTTTCCTTCCTTGGTCGAACAGAGATTTAAAGCTGTAGCACACAGACATCAAAAGCTATAGCCATAGTTCCATAGCTCAGTATAGTACCTTACTACCAGGTAAGTGGTAGTACACAGAAATTAAGCATTAAAGAGCATATATGTATATGGGATATGGCAATTTTATTTATTGATTTATATCCAAAGAGATGGGGGTTATGTTTATGTAATAATGTTAAAGTTAAAAGAAGGATTAAAACAAAACCAAAACAACAAGCAGCAGCAGAAAATACCAATCTCTGCTTTCCCAAATTCAAAGGAATTGCTTTATGTGAATGCAGATTTGCACTTGCTTTCATTAAAGGGAAACTTATACTACATTGCAGGCTACATTTTCAAGAACTCAAGCTATGAGTGAGCTAGAAAGTACACATTATTATTTTAATCTAATTTAATCTTGTTCCCATTGACTTCAGTGGGAGCAGGTACATGCCTGGTTTAAGAAGATTTGGAGCCACTCAGAAGATTACCAGATATGCACATATTAATGTGTGTTTGCTTGTGCTGATGCAGCCTTTATGAATTAAACAGTTATGTAAATGAAACATACTAAACTGCCAAAAGGATTACAGATTTCTTTATTAAAGAGTATTTGACTCATCATCCAGTTAGGAGATTTATTATTTTCTAATTATGTGTCATTTTACAAGTTCTCCTGGGTTTACTAAACATATTTCTTAAACATTAATGATCTGAGAACTACTCTATGCTGCAGGATTTGTTTCACATGCAGTACTGGAAAAACGTTTTCACTTTTAGCACATCATATATTAGGTCTGCTCTATCCTTGTGTGTTTACTAGTCTGGCAATTGGGGAAGAAGAGTTATTAATAATGAATATGCAAATACAATCAAAAGCTGGGAATATTTTTTTTTTTAGATATTTACCTTAATTTTACACAGAAATTTTCACATAATTTACACCAGCAGTTCTGACCACACAGAAAGATCTAACTGGATGTTTTTCTTATTCAGTATTGGTACATCCTGAATGTGAAAAGCATTCATTCAGCTGTGGTCAATGCTCAGGAGAAAGCCCCTTAACAGACATTTATGAAATCATGTTTGCAATCTCTGGTGGAAGCAGCAGCATATTCTCCATATGGGCTTAGTATGGGCCAGTTAGGCACAAGCCAGTTTGCCTGTAGTAATGAGGAACCCTGTTCCAGAAAAAAAACCTGTAGTCAGGAGCAATCCTTTGCTCATGGGGGAAAACAGAAGCAGCACTTTTTCCTAGGCTGATGCTGCACGCTCCATCATGATATCCAGTCAGCTCCACCAAACATGTGAAAGAAGCAGGAAATAGCCCTACCTTTTCTTTGTTTCCTTTGAGATGCCTTTCACCCCCAGGCTTACTAGCCAAGAACATTCCCTTTGCTCCTCATCAAGGCTCAGTACAGGCATTCAAAAAGCCAGCGGTAGAAGCACTCTTACTTTCGAGCTTTATTCTAAATGTCCCTGCTTAAGTTGGGAGGAAGCAGGACACGTTAGCTCTTCTGGAGATGTCGGGGGAGCTTGGAGCCTGCCTGCATGGGCCAAGCCCAGCAGGTAAGCGGGGCTCTCACACACCTCCCAGAATGCCCCACAGGCTCTCTGGGCTGCTGAAGACTCCCAAGCAGAGCTGAATGGCCAAGCCGCCCCGATTAGCTGGCGTGGACATTACAGCTACCCATCTGGAGTGGATATGACAGCGGCTTGTCATGGTCACAAGCCATTAGCTGGCCATCCCGCACATGCCTACCCAGCGCGCCCTGTGCCCACCGTGTGTGTGTGTGTGCCCATAAGCCTCAAGCACCGGGCGGGGGGAAGGGGTTGTGTGTGTGCGCACATCCCAGATGCCTATATGACCCCACACATGTGATACCGGTGGCTCCAGCCCCACACTACGGGAGGCTGTCTGAACCTGCAAAGCCATGGCTGAGTAGCACTTCACCTGCATGGACTGCAAGCCCTCCCTGGATGAGTAGGGCCAGAGTGTTTCAAATGCCCATGCCCTGGCAACAGGCCCCAGGACTCTTGCTCCAGGCCCCAGGACCTCTGGCCCTGCATCCTGGGCACCGCTGCCCACAATGCACACTATCCCGCCCCCTCTCCTTCCTCAACTGCCTGCCCCCAGGGGCACACACGGGGGTGCAGAGGAATACGGCATAAGGAACAGACATGCCTCATTTTAATCAAATGTTGGAGCTGCCAAAGTTTTAGTGTGTTTATTTACTGTGGAACATTCCCCTCTCTGGAACTTGGAACCATCTTCTCAGTCAACACTGAGAGAGTAGGGAAGGACCCTTGCTGCACCGGGAGGTTATGACATGTGGAGGGGTGGGGAAACCTAGAGGGCTCAACTTAAAGCAAGAAACCTTGGGGTAGCAGGGAGAATGTCGTGCACAAAACTGCCACCCAGCGATCTAATTAAAAGTTTGCAACTACCAAACTTTTTGTGCGCATAATAAAGAAAAACTGTAGAAAGTTGCCCACGCCACAACTTGGACCAGAGTTGGACCAGGGGGCTGCCAATCTTTGCAGTGGCTGTGCAGATCCCCTGGAAGGTGGGCAGTGTCTCTGCTGGCCCTGGCATCAGGTCACAGGCAGCTGGGTTCCCTTCCCTTCCCCTAATGCTGCTCCCCAGAGCAGGCCCTGCTTGATGTCTTCTTGGCTCCTTGGGCAACAGATCATCTCCCATGGCTCTCACACATCATATCTCCTGTTCCTGGGCTCCCCTGCACCCTAGCATCTTCCAATCAATGTGCATTGTGGAGTGTTCCCCCATGGCCACCATCCAAGGTCTCTGCCCTGGCTCTTAGGCATGTCATCCTAGGGAGGAGTCCCTGGACCAGGGCCCTCCATGGTGGAGTGGGGGTGGGTTGTAGTCTGCCCCACCACTCTACCTGGAAAAGCAACAGTCTCCCCATGGGAGACAGCGCTGATGCCACTCAGGGGTGCCATAGTTGGATCCCAAGCAGTCTTTGACCCTATGCATAAGCTCCCTATCCTGGTGCTGTGACTCTCAGCTCGATAGTATCATGGGTGGCCACCCTCAGATAGCATGTAGCCATCCATATTCCTCATTCTTGGACCTTCACAGCATGCTCCTGGGCCTTGGCAACTCATTCAAGTGCCATGGCACCATAGGTGCAAGCAGTCGTCAACCTGTCCAGCCTAATACCCCACATTGAAGGTCCTCTTTGGTCCTCATGTTGCTGGTACTGTCTATGCATATGTTTCTGGAGGTCTGAAGGTATCTGGGCAACCATCCTGGATCCAGGCTCAGGCTCCATGGCCAGGCCTCCTGTTTACAAATGTGGAGCCTATAGACAAGGGAGACACCAAGGGGCCTCTAGTAAGTCCTTTGTCTGGACCCTTTCCCCAAACCAGGGTCAGAAATCATGCACCTCCACACAACCCAGTGCTGACCATGGCACTGAATGCCTGTGTTCCACCTTCCAGCTTGAAAAACCCTGGGTTCCAGCTCCCTACTGTGGAGCCAGGAGGGCTGAGAAACCCAAGTGTCAGGGCTCGGAGGGATGAGCCTTCTCCAGTTCTCTGGGAAAAGAGGAAGGAGGGGAGCAGGGGCTGGAGTTGGTAGGGAGAATTTCTGTTTCCTGCAGCACCTTACCTGCAGCAGTGCTTTTTCATAGCTGCTCTGCCAAATGGCACCTGGAGGCTTGCCAGTGAAAATGCAGTTTTACCTGTTGGTTACAGCTCAGCTGTGGAGCTCAAAAAAAGCTTTCAGTGTCTATTGGGGTCTTTCTGGGTTAGAGTTTGTGTTGGGTGGATCCAGGTAAACACACAGGCCTCTCAGGAAAACAGCGTTACCTTGAGGGATGAGGCAGCCAGTTGTCAATTACTCAGATTTATGGCCTCACTCAATGTAAGATAAATTGATAAGCCCCCAACAACAGCAGTGGAAACTGAGACTGGCACTGTATCTTCTTTCCAAGCCAGTGGCATGGTGGCTGAGGGAGTTGTTTGAGAGGCATGAGGCCAATGAAGAGCAGCTATAAATTAGTATCACTGGTCTTCCACACAGACAGTCGTTAAGCCAAAAACATGCCAAATATCACAATAGACAATTATATAATTCCCTGTGAGCTCAACCCAACTAACTAGGGAGTTATGTTAAACCATTCCCTCATCTATAAACACCAGCTTCAAGGGGCACAGAACCACCATGCTTGCAATGATATACACCCCAGAAGATTATTGTGCTCCTGTGCAGTCCAGAACTTGTTGCACTAAAAAACTTGATACTGTACTTTACAGTGTGCTAAGACTCATTACTGGCTACACAACTTAGACACAAAGAAATGTATTCCTCGCACTCTAGGGCATTAGACTAAGTGATGTAAGAAAGCAGACTCTAAAACTCTTAACCCATGGGTGTGCAAACTATGGCCCATGGGCTGGATCCAGCCTTTTAATTGAGTTTATCCAATCTGTGGTGGGCACCACAGCCAGCAGCAGCACACAGCAGGCCCCAGTCTGTACTACATGGTCACATGGTGCCTCCTTTTTGCTGCCAGCAGCCATCTACCTGAAGTAGCAGGTAACTGCTAGGTGCCTGCTGGATGTCCCAATCAGCGATGGGAATTGGAGACCTCTGAATCACAGCCAGTGATGGGGGAAGGGGCCGTACACTCACTGGTTGGGCCTAGCCTGGGCAGCCCTGCCATTCACTCCAGCAGCAGACAGGGCTTGCAGATGTTGGCTTTAGGCTCTGGGGGGAGGGGGGAGGAGGAAAGGGGGCACACTACAGTTGTGGGCTGGCTCTTGCTCCTGCTCTGGCACCAGTCCTGGTCCCTCTGTCTGGCCCGTGTGTGTGAGTGAGTATTCATAGGTGTGTGTGCTCAACATCTTACCAAAACTGGTTAAGTGGCCCTGTAGCCCAAATAATTGCCCACCCACATCCTAACCGTACCCCTGCTAACAGGTTTCTGGGCCCGTGGAGAGCCCAGCATGCCAGGTACTGTGGCCTTGTGTGTTGCACTAAATTTAGATAAAGGGTGTGGTGAATAGAAATGAAATGATTGTTCAGAGTACTCTGGTCTGAAACTTATTCCCACAGCATTTTATACCAACACCAAATGAGTCCCTCACTGGGCATGACCTTGACATAGAAGTGTGGGTCAAAGCTGAACAGATTGAGATGTGGATATGGATGCTTCAAGACAACACTGTACAAGATGAATATCTTGGGCAGGCCCCTGCATGAATGCTGTGTCCAGCAGACAGCACAGCATTTCATAGAAAGCTGCAATCTTTTCCAATGCCCAGACAGGGCAAATGGAATCTGCACACTGAGTAATAATACAAGACAGAGGCTCATAGCTAGCTAGGAGCAACAAGACAGGAAATGACTGAAACCAGGGGCTTTACCATCTCTGGTCACTGAGAGCCTGGGGGCAGGGCCAGCCCAGCAATTGGGAAGAGGAGACAAGCTCTGGCCTAGGCTAAACTACCACCGCAGGAAGTGGGGCTGAGCAGGGTGCTGCAAGGCACCATGAGATCTTGGTACAAGGCAACCTCCCATGAGTCACAATGAGATGTACAGTGTTTGTTATAGCGCTCTAACTTACAGCGCTGAAGATTGACACCAAATCCATCCTGGGCTTAGAGAAGGTTCCACAATTTTTACAGTGCTTCATGTGCCCTAACCGTCTGCTTGGTTATGGATGTAGAGCGCTTTCTGTGTAGCTATTGCACAATAAGCATAACTTCTGTATGCCAGATGCAAAGTGGTGAGGTTCATTATCTTCTTTCCTTTCCCACACACCTTTGCCCAAACTAAGTTTAATCCAGCCTACTAATCATGTTAATTGAGAGGGCTTTCTCCCCTTCCCCCCACGTTAAATCATAAGAAATGTGCTTAAATACAGGGGAGTAGACCCACAAAGTAGGAAAACACTGAAATCACAGAGTTTTGCATGGACAAAGATAAGCACACTGGTATCAGCCCCAAATTGAATTAGAGGCAATGGGGAAAAGTGTGGAACCCAGTTCATAATTACAGCAAATGTGTTGATGAATTTCCACATTTACAGACAGTTTTCATTTTCATGTGTACAAAAATACCATCACCTAGACTTATGTGGTATCACCAGAGCAGCACGTCTGTCTCTCACAACACAGGAAAAGTGTCAAACGTGCGTTGTTAGTAGCTGCATTATTATGCAGCGAGATGCACAACACCATTTTCTGGTGATTCAGCTTATGAAGTGGCTCTTGGAGCTTTTCCTTTCTGATAATAGCACTCAGCTTTCCACCTCTACCTTCCAACTCAAAATAGAAATTTCTTTTTTCAAAGTGCCAGCACCTCAGAAGCATTCCCTACCTATCAATAGAAACCAGAAAGTGATTTTTCCCTCTTCAGCAATGCAAATAAACTAGTTTTATTTGTCATGTCTCTTCTGCTTTGTTCTTTTCCCAAACTGCATTAAACTCAAGAAACAACAGTGTAAACATGATGTAGCAGCTTACTGAAATGTATCGATTAACTTTAATTCAAGCCTAATTTTGGAAGCAGCTGAAATGAGTTTGCTGGACTCAAGGAGGGTGTGACATAAATTTGACTATTTTATCCTGATGTAATAGGCCAGTGAGAACTGTTATCATGAGTCACCATGTACATATCACTGTTTCCAATGCCAGACACCAGGGCAAAAAGATCAAGTGCTATCTGTTTTCAATAATGAGCACACTTTACAATTTATTCATTATAAAGGCAGTCAAATTATTTGTGAATACATTATCTAATGACTCAGCCTTTTGTCAGGCCAGACTTCTGCAAAGATATTTGTTATTCCGCACTGACAACCTGGCCCTTATCCAGAAAGGCAGCTGACAGTCTAACACTTCCCATGTGAATGACAGGGGACTGTAACATCCCTCTGACCCATGGTTAAAAGAATAATTGCCCAGCATCACAGACAGTTCTGCATTAACAGTAAGAACAGCATCCTAGAGCTAAGATCTTTCATGCCAATCTGAGGACAAAACTTTCCTCTTAGTTTTTCAGTATATGTGAAAAATGCTTGGAAATACTTCTTCTGTTACTAACAGGAGGTTTTTATTATTATTATTAGATTGTGCTAGATGCTTTCAAAACAGAGAAAGACAGTGTCTGCCCCAGAGAGCTTACCATAGGAATAAACGTTGTGCCTAGCTCCCAACTACCATAAATTTTCCTCCATTTGTTAAGCCTCCTGCCAATCTGTAGCAGAGAAAATTGATTAACAGTGCATGACAGGACCTGATCCAAAGCCAATTGAGGTCATCAGAAAGATTCTGATCTTCCTCAGTGGACACTGGATCAGCTCCAGTGGGAGAAGGAGCAGACATATTTTAAAATAATATTGCCATGCATTAGAGTTTCACAAATGTAGGGAAAACAAATCCAAGGCCTGCTGTGAAGAACTGAGCATTGGATTTTACCCCAAATTGTTAAAACTTATTTTGTAAAAATAGTTTTCCAGCTGTGCAATTCATTTCATTTGTTTCTCCAGTGGAGACTGTACTTTTGGGCAGGAATCGAAAACTACTTATGCATCACTTAATCTTAACAATAAGTATCATCCTATTAAATCAATTGGATTTTTCACATGTTCACATCCCCATAGCTAAGCAAATGTGCAGATCTTTGAGCCATCAGGGCCTTACCTTTCGCTGCACTTAGAATGGTACAGGAAAAAATAAAAAAATATTACCTCTTTTTACTGTTCATTGTTACTGCTCTTCATAGTGGTCATGTGAGCAGTGGTTTGACTAACTGAGTATCAGAGCAAAGGAATAGAATCCATTCAAAGAAAACATGTGGATGTATTTATGCTGAAAGAAAAGGTTTAGTTCATTTGGAAAGGTTTGATATTCTTGATACAAAGAGGATTTGTTTTGTGAAAGCACAAGGCTGATATTGCCATTGCATAAATTGTCAGTATTTATGACTGACGTTTTTCTCCTGCCGTACTGGGGAATCTTCCAAAAGAAAAAGAAAAGGCTTAAAACTGTGCTGGAACAATAAAAGCAAATTAATTTGTCAGGTAGCAGGAACCTGAGAGCATTTTGCAGAATTCATGTGAAATTCAGAATTTATGGCAAAAACCCTATAAATAATAATGCTGAAAGATGGAGGAATTTTGCATACAGTAGCAATTTTTGGCAGTTCCATTAATAACAGAAAGAAAGATTATCATTCACCTGCAGTTTAGTTTGTCTCAAGGATGACAGTATATAGCAGAAGGGAAAACTAACAGGCCGCATACTCAACTGAATATTTTAGTCAAAGTGCTTCACCCTTTGAGTAAAAGCACGATTTGCTCAGTGTTCCTAATTAATTGTGACACGCTGTTATTAATGTTTTAAAAATCAGAACAAAGGGATATATTTTAGAGATTTCCTCTTGATACTTACTACATAACAAATTAAAGAGAAAAGAATAATGTCTCCTGTTTTTCCTTAAATAAAAAGAAGGAGATGAAAAGGAAAGGTAATTGGAAAATTACAATACAATAGGACAGAATAGAATGCTCACCACTTCAAATAATAGCATCTTAATAGCCCAGAAACATGCACAGCAGGGCAGTAGAGTTCATTTTCAGGAGATTAAGATTCTTGCTGGCATAGTGTAAATATGCCTTTGATGATTAAAATCTCTCTTCTCAAATTTGTTGCATGGCAACTGCTGATTTAATTATTTTGCAAATTTATATAACATGATGTTCACAGGCTCTAAATCAAGATCAGGGTCCCAAGGTGCAAGGTGCAGTAGAAGAACCATATCCTTGTTTTAAAACAATATCATGCTCCTGAATCTTTTGATACAATCACCAGAAATGTATCAGCACTTTTAGGTCATGGGGCCTATATTACAGGAAAATGGACATATACATCAATGCAGTTCCAGTCAAGTTGGAGTCCTTCTGATCTAACATTGGCAGACAATCTAATCCCTCCCCTTTTTTTCTGCACGTTACCAGCCATGAAATAGGCCATTCTGCACAGTGAGGTGCCTTAAGGGATATATTTTTCTTATAATAATGTCTACTAAGGCTTGACATCTATTTGTCCACGTGGCATATAAATGAAATATAATGGTGTTTCAACTTCATTTCTATGCTGAAAGAAGGAATTTACTCCCATGCCAGTGCTCCTGCTGATATATGGGTTTGACGTAGATTTTGTGTGTGGCAAAATACCTTATGAAGGGCTACTGATGTGTCTTAAGGGCCGGTCCTAGAAGAGCATGATAAAGTTATCTTCTGAGGTCATCCTCCACTAAGGAAAATCAACAAGAAGTATCATGAAAGGTTCTGAAGAAATACCTATTCCAACTGTGTGCGAGTGCATCCTTTCAGCATTTGTCCTGCTTATACCCCATACTGTAAGAAATTAATACATTTGATGTTCTTTATGACATGCTGCTTTTTCAGATCCACTGTGAACTACTGAGGAACAGAAATGTGTGATAGTTGCAACATAGAATGTAAATGCTACTGGCTTGCAAATACCTTATGTAATGTGACTACAGCAACATTTAATTATTCCTAGTGACAGGAGTACCTCTGCTGAAGCCTCTCTGTTGGTGGCTCTGCCCTCCTGCCCTGGGCTAACTGCCTGCTTACTCGCCTGCCTTGCCTTGATCTTAATTGATTGAGTGATGTAATTAGTGGGAGGCTGCCCACTTTATATACCCAGTGCCAGGGGGTGCTATCTGCAGCTCCTTTTCCTTCCCTACACCGCTGCCCAAGCCTCACAGATGATACTTGATGTGGTTTGCCCTGGGCCCTGTTATGCCTTGACCCTCTCCTTTACTTCTGAGGCTCCTTGCTGCCCCCTCTCACTCCGGGGCTCCTCGCTGCCCCCTCTCACTCTGGGGCTGGGGTCAATGCAACCCCAAAAAGCTGAGCCCTCTCTGATGCCAGGGTCCCCACACTACCGTGGAGCTCCTATGAGGCCACCTCCAACCCCTCACAGCCTCACCCGGTCCTCCGGTTAAAACAGTAAACACAAAAAACCACAAAGCCCCTAGGCTATAACATAAAACTAAACTGTCCAGTCAAAACAACATTCTACCCCTACTGGGAAAATACTCCAACTCATAGCCGCAACCAGGGGATGCTCATGCAGTCTATCTTCTCCTTTCTCTCTGCACTGGCCAAGTTCCCCCCTCCTTGGCCACCAGAGGGGAACTGCTCTCCTGGCCTCATGCCTGGGCTTAAGAAGGGCCAAGCCCTGCCCCTTTCTGTCAGCTGATTCCCTTGGTTTTCCTAGCAACCTGCACCTGTGCTGCCCTGTGACTGGCAGTTCTCACCACTAGGGGTCTCTCCCGAGCCATTTCTGCTTTCAGGCGCAGGGCACCTGAGTGCTCTGCGACAGACACCTATTAGAGAATCTCTAGAACTAAAATGGATTTAACTTGTATTTTATTGCTCAGGTCTAATGCAATCATCTATAAGAAGAATGTATTAAGCAAAGAATTCACAAACTGAGTTGTTCTTAGACTGATGAATGTCAGCTGGAAAAGGACCTTTCTGTTTCTTAAAGGGATACTGGCAAGTTAAAAAAATCTGGGCATACCTACACATTATTAATGTGATATAGACCTGAGTAGGCCTATTGAGCAGGCTTCCCCAGGAGCGCATCTGCACATACACCCTGTTGGAAGCAAATCTGTTTCCAATGGGAGCAGCTCAGTACAGGGTTTCTCCTGCCCTGCTCTGCCCCCCCACCCTCCAGTAGCCAGAGTGACCTAGCCCAGGGGCTGGCAGGGGGTACAGGGGCTGGTTTCAATGCACACAGGGCCAGGAGAGCTCTGCCAGCTGCAGCAGCAGCTGTCTCTTGGCCCTATGTATGTTGGGAAGGGTCCTGATGTACACAGGGCTGGGCGACAGCTGCTACTGCAGCTGGCAGAGCTCTCCCAGCCCCAGGCATGTAAGGACACACAGCTATCAGTGAAACCCATGCTAAGCAGAGCTTCCCTGTATAGCAGGTAGGGCTGTGCAAAACAGCACCATTTTGTTTCAAATTCCATTTTGCCGTTTTGATGGGACAGTTTCTTTTTGAGTTTCATTTTGTTTCAAAGGACTGTTCCATTTCATTTAATCAAAAACTGTTTCACTGTTTTGATGCTGTTTCAATGTTTCACCCACAGGCTGCAATGGGGAAGAACAAAACTGCCTATAAGTTTGTCATTTTGGGCAGATTTGGATAAAAACAGCAGAGATGGTAGCCCCTTCTTAGGGCATGAAGCCTGTCAAGTTTCAAGAAGATAGGTGGAGGGGTTTCTGGGAACCTGTACCTCAAAGTCTTGAAAGCAAAACTCATGTCACTTGTAAGTGTGAAGGCAAAGATGGGTGAAAACAGCAGGCATGGTAGCCCCTGCTGAGTCCATAAAGTCTGCCAAGTTTCAAGGAGATAGGTGCAGGGGTTTCTGGGAAACTGTACCTCAAGCTGTTGACAAGCAAAACTTGTGATATGTGTGACATTGTGTATGTGTTAAGGTGTGCCCTCACTGGGGCTGAGACCTCTACACAACATGGTAGTGTGTCCCAATGAGGTCTCCCCCTCCCCTATAGCCTCATGTCAGTCCACCACTTTAAATAACAACAGGTAATAACTTAGTCAGCAGCACAGTAGCACCAGCAGCGTCTCAGGCAGCCAAGCGTCACAGAGCCTTTCTTCCCTCTCCTGCAAGAGCTTCTTCTCCAGCAGCTGCCAGAGAACTCTCCCTGCCAGCCCCAGCCCTGGGGCTTAGATGTGCTCAGGGCCCTGCGTCCTTCTGGTCAGCTGACCAGGGACAGGTGCTAGGGATGTTGGTCTAAGGACATGGCACTGGAAGACAAGGTTATCTGGGTCAATCTAATCTGGTATCTTTTAGTAAACCAACTGAATAGTTACAAAATTATATCTTAGCAAGTTTTTGGGTTGAAAAACCCTTCATGAGGAGGGGAAGAACCTGCAGTTGGTGTGTGTGCTGTTCCTGGATGGAAGGAATAGTAAAGAAGCCAGAGGCTGGCATGCAATGTAGGCAAGAAAGCCAGTCAGTGAAAATGGAAATGGAGGTGTCAGGGGGTGAGGGACAGGCTGGGGTGGGAGGGAAGCGGGATGTAACAGAGCAGGTAAAAGTGGAGAGGTACCTGGAGAGTCAGATGCCTGGTATGTCAGAATTCCAATGTCTATATTGAGTGCGTGAGTTTCTGTACCTAGGAGGTTGATGAACTGCAGTTCATAGGCTCATCTGTGAACAGTGGTTCATCCAGGAACAGCACACACACCAATTGCAACTGTTTCCTCAGCCTGACAAAGGGTTTTTCAACCTGAAAGCTGGCATCCCAAGCAGGTAAGCTGAGCTCACCTGGTGCCTCACAACTCCACTGCAACCAGCAAGCCTCAGGCCTGTCAAAGATGTGACAGGTCTGGGCTTTCCCCAGCCAGGACTGTGTGCATGTGGTGGCTGGAGGTTATGGCGCCTCCTACCCACCTTTCACCAGGGGGATCCTCAGTTCCAGCATTTTGATCCATGCTGCCAGCAGTCCCACTAGGCCTCCTGACCCTGGCAGAGTGCAGTATTAGTAGTCATGCCCAGGACCCAAGGCCTCCTCCTTCCCCATAACCTCAATCCCATATCTCCAAGTTTGTCCTGGCAAGGGAATGAGCTCAGCAGGGACAAGTTCTTCCCCTGCTGGCTGGTGATGCAGTGAGTGTCACCTCCAGCTATGAGAAGGAAGCATTACATGGTTTTAAAGAAGTGAAAAAGGAAATAAGTGCAGATGGAGTGAGGAGGGTGGCATTCACTCCATCTGCACCTGGAGCTTGAGGAACACTAGCAGTGGGAGGTTCACCTTCAGGAACACCAGGTGCTCCACCAAACCAGGATCCAAGGAGGTGCTGTGTCACTACATCCCTAGCAATGCTGAACACCCTCTCACTTGGAACACTGGTGGGTAGAAAGGACAGGTGTTCTCGGGCAATCACGGCCAGATCTGGCCACATCTGGCTGTGGTTTGTCCAGTAGGCCAAGAGGTCGCACTGCAGTGGCTCCACCTCCTTGGTGAGATAGGAAGACACCAAGGCCTGAGCACTACCTTCCTGATGGTGGAGTCTGGTGCCTCTGGATCCCACCATGGAAGCCATGCCATTGGCCCACATTGGCAGCACCTGTGGTGGAGGAGGAGACTGGCTGGTGGATGGCATGCTGGCATGAGACAGTGGATCCCCCTCTTCCACATCTCCCTGCCTCTGCTGTTCTGCCTCCCTGACTCTTTTCACCTTCATCCACTGATTCAGGAATTGGCTGCTGCCCTTCATCCTCAGGTGACATATGGTGGCCAGCACATGGACCATACTGGACTATAAGGGATCAAGCCATTTCCTGATGCCCTCCTTCAGCCACCTTACCAGTGCCTGCATTTCTGATGACAGCAGCTTACCCCAGCCAGTAACATTGGAAGCTCTCCATTTGGCTCTGAAGTTCCCTCACTACAGGGATCACCTGGATAAGGAGGGCATCACCAGTGCTGAGGGTGATGAGGGTCTTGCTGGCCCCAAGGAAGGGCTTGGGAACCACCAAGATCTGGGACATGGTATCGCACTCAAATCTGTTAAGGGGGGCACTGATCCCAATCTCCCCAACCAAGGCTCTCTCATGAATGGCCTTCAGATGCTCCACCAGCCTATCGAGCATCAGGTATGTGGAGTTCTACTGAATCTCCATATCCTGCACGATTTGAACTGCAGGACGTTCAGCCCTGCTTGTTTGTCCTGCAGCATTTTGCCCTCCTTGATGCTTCAGTGGAAGTAGCCTGCTATCTTCCTGAATTTTGAAATGAGCTTGCTGGTGATGCTGATGCTGGTGCCATCACCACAACCCTGTCCCCCTCTAAGACATCCCTGACCCAAGTTCCCTGAGGTGGAACTTGTGTGTCATATAGCAGATGCCAACAAAGTTGGCATCATGGACCACCTTGACCACACTGGCCCCATTGTCGGTGACCAAGAACCTGCCCAATGAGCCACCCCTGCACCAAGCGGTACATAGCCACCATAATCTCTGTTGCCATGTGGTACTCATCCATCACCTTGGCTTGAGAGAGAGCCCACCAATGGCCTGAGTGGTTGCACCAGTGCCATGAGGGAGAGTTATGCATGATCTCCAGCCCGGCTGCTCCAGATGTCCAAGGTGAAGTGTAAGGCCACTTGCGGACCTGCCTTGTCCTCCCTCAAGTACTCCTTGCATGCCTTATACAGGGATGGCACCACCATCCTGCTGAAGGTGGTGCATGCAGGCATTTGGTATGATGGGGCCATGAGTGCCATGAGCCTCCTGAACCGTGGCTGCTCAACTAAGGAAAAGTGTTGACCGTCCACAGCAAGCTTCTCCCCAGTGTTCTGGGTGATCTTGCTTGCCCTTGCTGTCCACCTTTCTGTCCACCTTTCCTCCACTGTTCCAGGGTGGCCTGCCTTTGCTATGGGGGGATGGGGGCTTTGGATCGAGAGGAAGACTTCCTTTTGGGCACACTCCCACTTGTGCCAGGCTGAGGAGGAGCAAGGGAAAGGGGTTGGTGCCAGCAGAGATGCGTTTTGTTCCCTTGCCCCAGCTGGTTTTGGCTCAGCAGTGCAGGCAGATAGCATATATGGGATTATCTGCCAGCTCAAAATGATCCCAAACCACACTACCTCCTGCTTTTGGGGTGTGGGTGCATGTGTGGATGCTGCTATTTCCCCCCTCCTCAGTAGGCAAAGGCACAGCAACAGGAGGAACAGACTCAGCTGAGCCACTTGGCTCTACACCCTCTACCTCAGCCTCCTCTGAACTGCCTTCTGGGGAAGGAGACCTGGCTCTAGGGGAAACTTGAGGGGTGTGGAGCACAAACACAGATGATTCCCTCTCCTTCCCCAGAATTTCCCTTGCTTGGGCACTCAGCTCCAGCTCTTCCTCTGGCACTGGAAGGCTCATCATGGGAAGTGAAATGGGGGTGAAGGAGACTGTCATGCTGGTGCTACTGCTTGGTGGTGGGGGTTATAACTGGTGCTTTTGGAGGGGATGCAGACTCAGGCACAGGCAGCATCCCCTCTCCTTGCTGCCTGTACAACTAGTGAAAGCTTCATGCCTGCTTGTTGTAGAAAAAAGGCTACATCTCAGTTTGGGGGGGAGGAGGTGTGGAAACTTACAGCTCTCCCTCTACCCCCTCTTCCACTCCTCCCTGAAGGCTTGCCAGCTGCCTTTCAGCACATGTCATGGTGTGTTTCATAGTGTCTTGTCTTTGCCTTGGTGTGCTGGAAAATCTGTATCATCTTCTGTAATGTTATCTGTCTGATTTATGTAATATATGTAGATAAGATAATTGTACGTATGTGTATTTATGTAATGTATGTAATAAATAAAATAAAAATATATAAATGTATGTATGTGTTTTCCTATATACATTCTATATTTTAATATGCAATATAATTATGCTGTGCTTCCCTGCACAGTGAATTGAATGCACACTATGAGAGAAAGCACAGATTTGAAAAGAATCAAAATAGGCTAAACAAAAAGAGGATTTGCGGGGAGGAATAAATGGAAAGGAATTAATCAATGAATATAATAATATAATAATAGGGTATAGAAACTAAAGCAAAAGGTATTGCTGAATCCCACTTGCTAGGCTAGCAAGTAAATGAATGGTAGCCTTTGTTGTCTACTGCTGCTGAGCTTCTGGTAGACAACTCAGTAACTGATCCCAAGGCAAAAAGCAGCTCAGTTCAAACAATGCTGCTTTTTATGCTGTTTTTCCATCCCTCCCCCAGAGCACTGAGATTGGAAGGGACCTCAAGGAAGGATGACAGTCACTGGCCAGCTACACAGTTACTATCAGAGTAGTCCTTCCCCCCTCTTCTCCCTCCCTCTCCTTACTTTCTGTTTTGTTGCAAGCAAGCCCATCTTCAGCTTCAGAACTTGAAACCCCCCAAGTCCTGGTGCTGCTCAGCTCCTGGCTCCTGTGGGGAACCAGGAGTAGCACTAGGTTTAGGGGAAAATAGGGGACAGAGGCTCCTAGATCCTGAGGGGAGCTGGGAGCTGAGCAGGACCAGAGATAGAGAACTCCCCTGTCCCCTGTGGCCCCCTACTGGCATGGCTGACCAGGAGCAAATTTGCTCCCTGTCAATATCTATATGAGTGCTATTGGGTGCATCTACACAAGATGCTACATCACCTTAGCTTGTTGCTATGGCAACATAGCTTCACCGGGCATGAATTGTGATGGTGGTGGGACTGCATAGTAGTCATTGCAGTTATTTAGGACTTGCTTAAGCAGTCAGCCGCTTGTGTAGACATGCCCACTGTGCAGTAATTATTATGCAGTTATTTACAGGTAGTAGCTAACTGTGCAGTAGACTAATTTACTTCACAGTAAATGCCAGGCACATGTAGATGATGTTGCTTTATTGCGCAGTAAATTAGTCTACTGCACAGTAAAGAATCTCATGTAGATATGCCCTCTGTGTTTGAAACCCTGACCTTATATTCAACATGAATTTTGCCCCCAACTCCAAGGATCTCACCGCATATGTTTAAAAAACAAAAATTCTTTATTAAAATTAACTGACACCCTAGGTTACTCGAAGTAAAATCATTTCCAAATTTTATTTGCTGCTTATTATTGAAGCTACACAACTTGCTGAATTGGAAGAGACTGAGGCCCAGATTCTGCCATCAGTGACACTGAAGTAAATCCAGTGAAATGCTATGGATTCATACAGTTATACGTTGGATTTACTCATGTGTCAGATAAGAGCTTGGCCCATAGTCATTCTCTAGTCCAGTGGGGGGGACAATATTTTTGGCAGCTGTGCCACAAGTTAGCCCTGCACTCTCCCCGAGTGCTACTCTAATCCCCTTTCCCTGCCTGATCTCCCGCTCTTTTTTCTGCTTCCTGCTATATCTGCTGTTGTGTGGCCAATCCCCTTCATGATCTACTGTGTGCCACATATAGAGGCTCCCCACAGTCATCCTTGCTGTAGCCAATTTTATTTTCAAGTGTTTTGGGTTCCGGCCCAGGATGCAAGGTTAACTTGCTACTGTTAAGTCTAACTATTGTTCCTTGTAATAAAAAATAGAATTAGGAATCACATTAATAAATGCAATAGGCTAGGGGAGAGTCAAAATCACTTTGTAAAGAAAATTCATGTCTCAATCTGTTGGAGCTCTTTGAAAGTGTTAACCAGAATGTGGATAAAAGAATCCAGCCAATATAGTATATCTGGATTTTCAAATAACATTTGGAAAAGGTCATTCAGCAAAGGCTCCTGAAGAAGCTAAGCTGTCCTAAGATCAGAGTGAAGGTCCTTTCATTGACTGAAAACTGGTTAAAACATAAAAGCAACAGATTGAATTAAAACTGTTTTTCACAATGGAGGAAAGTAGTTGTTTGCAAGTACCAGAGCTGTTCAAAATATTCTCAAATGATCTGAAAAAGGGAGTAAGTACTGAGGTAGCAAAATTTGCAAATAATATGCTATTCCAGGTAGTCACTTTCAAAGTTGATGGTGAAAAGTTACAGAAAGTCTCACAGAACTGAGCGAGTGTAGACAAATTGCACTACAAAGACAAAGATGAAAGTCAACTTCAGTAAGTGCATAGTAATGCCCATGTGAAAAACATAACCTTAATCATACAGTCACAACAATGGGTTCTGAATTAGCCATTAGCACTCAGGAAAGAGCATGAAGTCATTGCTGAGAGTTCTCTGAAAA
Organism: Crocodylus porosus; assembly: GCF_001723895.1. Classification (NCBI taxonomy): domain Eukaryota; kingdom Metazoa; phylum Chordata; order Crocodylia; family Crocodylidae; genus Crocodylus; species Crocodylus porosus. The sequence continues at coordinate 66,766,374 of NW_017728950.1, forward strand.
AAAAAAAAACTGGCTCAGTGTTTGGCAGTAGCTGAAAATGCTAAAAGACTGTTAAGAAGTATTAGGAAAGGAATTAAACACAAAGAACTGATGACATAATTGTGCCATAATATAAATTCATGGTGTGCCCACATCCTGAATATGGTGTGCAGTTCTGGTCTTAAAAACAGCAATATACTAGAATTAGAAAAAACATAAAGAAGGAAAACAAAAATGATCATGGGTATGGAATATCTGGAAAGACCGAGAAGGCTAGAAATTCTTCAGCTGAGAAAAGAGAGTACTGAGAGGGGATATGACAGTGATGAGCAAAATCATGAATAGTCTGGAAAATGTGAATATGGAACTGTTATTCATTATGTTTCAAAATACACAAAGTACGGGGGGGCACAGTAAAATTATCATACAGCAGGATCAAAGCAAACACAAGGAAGTTCTTTTTAAATAATTAGTTGATTATGTAATTCACTTGCGGAACTCATTGCCACATGATGCAATGGTGGCCAATAGTACAAAAAGGGAGGATATCAAGGATAGCCCCTGGACTGGTAGAGGGGTGTTTTTTTATCTTTTTTTTTTCCCCATTTTACTTTTTGTTCACATAATGCTTATTCCCTGGAAAGGGTGGGAGGGCAGATTTTTTCTTCTGTTTTTTGCCTGATGAAGAAACGTTTTCCCAATTGAAAGTTAAATGATAACTTTGAGTTAGACAGCTTAATGGACCAAGCAGTGGCCTTTCACCTTTAGCAGTGGTAAAAATGTAAGGCCTTTGTTTATTCATATTACAGGTACAGCAGCACCAGCAGCTGTGGAACAGACCTCCATAAAAATGCTCTGGTAATGACTTCAGTGGGTGACCTGAAAAGCCCCATCTCTTACAGTTTGTATGTGTGTATACGGGTGAATGTGAGAGAGAAAGAGAGAGAGAGAGAGAAAGAGACAGAGAGCAAATGGATTCTCCACATTTGCTGATTCTTCCAACCTTTCTAAATAGAGACTAAGGCTTGTGCCAAATGTGACTTAATTATGTCAGTCATTTACATGGTTTAATATCAATTCTTTTGTGGGACTAAAGTGTGTTAATCTAATTAACAATAACAAAGAAAAGAGAATAACCAGCACAAAAATCCTGAGAAACTTAGATCCAGAAGTCAGAGAAAACTAGATGTTATTACAAATATATTTTAGTTTAGGTGGCTAAACTTTTTTATAGAGATATAATTTCATAGGCCAAAATACTAAGAAAGAGTTACAATTTTATTTTAATATTGCTGTCTTTATGAAGTCTATGATATACTGAAAAAGCCTTGAAAAGTTCCGCTATTCTGATGCATCCTTAGAAATCCTTTTCAAACAACTATTAAACCCCTTCATTTTTATCCCTCATTATGATTGAATTCATCTGACAACTAACTAGGGAAATAATATAAATAGACAAGATCATACTCTCCTGTGCAACCACCTTAACTTCTGCATTCCATGGATAGGAAAGATTTCATTAAGGTTCAGGAATGATTTGCAAACTACTGGTGTTTTGAATCTTCATTGCTTGGTTTATCTGTTGAATTAGTTCCACTGGTGCACATTAACATGGCAGTAATCTCTAGGAAATAGCCAGGAAATTAAACCTTGTTAAAGTTTTGATTACCTGTATCAATGTTATTATTAATTTCTAGTGAAAGAATAAAAAAAAAACTGAATTAAATTCCTTTAGGAAATAAGCGTACATGTTAACAACTGTTTTTTGGCTCTGACTAAACCCCCCCAAAATCTGAGTTTTTCCATGATTAAAATGAAACACTGATAGATACAGTAAAAGCCACGTTATCCGGCACGTCATTAACTGGCATGCTTTATTAACTGGCATGCCGGTCAATGCTGGTTGACACGGCAAAAGTCCCACTTCCAGTTTCGCCGAGTTCCACTTCAGGCCACGGCCTGAAGTAAAGCAGCTTGCGCGGGGCCCCCCTCCCTGTTCCCCGGCACACTGACACCAGGGGAGGGGTGGGAAGGGTGGCGCGGTGCCTGTCCCCCAGCACACTGACGCACCAGACGTGGCAGGAAGGGTGGCGGCCCAACCTGGCAAAGATGCCTCTCACATAACCAGCATATTTAGTTATCTAGCATCCCCCATTCCCTCTGGGTGCCAGATAACAGAGCTTTTGCTATATATAGGTATCAGTTGAACACAATGTTTTATTGATATATTTATACTTTTAAAGCAATTTAGAAGCCTACCAGTGCCTCGATCACTATGATCAAATAAATTCTAAGTACCTCTAAATTTTGGCATTTGATTTTGGGGGTTTTTATCATGGAAAATCAGAGCTCTCCCTGCCCTCTTCACGCACCAGGATGCAGGTCCAGCTGTGGCTGTCCTCCCACCCACATTGCTTTGGGGCGTTGAACAGCCCTGATATGCCAGTGCCCTGCCCATGTCATTGCCTCTCAATCCTGACCCATAGCCCCCCACCCCTGCTTATGCCTCTCACTAACCCAACCACAGCCCCCTGGCCTTGACAGTGCCCCTCACTCCTGACCCATAGCCCCCCCACTCGTGCCCTTCCCTCCCAATCACAGCCCCTGGCCCTGATGGTGCCCCTCACTCTCCAACCACAGTCCCACACCTCCCCCAGCACTGCCAGAGGGGGCCTCCAGCTGCCAGTGCTACAGGGTGCCAGAGATCTGGGTCCACAGCCCCCTATCCCCCACAGCAGTGCCTGAGCCCTGGTTGCCACCAATGGGAGACAGTGGCTTCTGCAGTGGAGCAGAGCCTGGCTCCCCCTGCCCCATGGGCAGCACAGCCAATGCAGAGCTGGTGGAGCGGGGGCAGACTGCCTGCTGTGGGCTCGGGGTTCCCCACCCTGCTGCTCTCCCCCCAAGGACTTTGCGGCCCAACAGGCGGGACCAGGTGTGGCAGAGCAGAGCAGGATGGAGTAGGACAGGGAGGCTCAGTGCTGCTTCCAGGAGCCCTGCAACACCATAGTGAGGTGCCCCCTGCCTGCCTGGCAGCAAAGGTGGTGGTGACGCAGAGATGTGCCCACTGCTGCTGCCAGGCAGGCAGAAGGCACCTTTCTATGGCAATGCAGGACTTGTGGCAGCAGCACTGAGCTTCCTGTCCAGGCCTGCTCTGCTCTGCTGTGCTGGGTCTCACCCACTGGGCCGTGGAGGCCCCGGGTGGAGGGCACAGGGTGAGGAGCCCTAAGCCCATAGTGGGCAACCCACATCCACCCCACACATAAATCTGGGGGCCACGTGCCCCTCATGTCTGCCCCCAGGAGTGCATGCAGTGGCAGGGAGCCGGCCCCCTCACTGCCCCCTGGACAAGCTGCCCACAGCTCCATCCTGCCCTTGCAGCCACACCTTTTAGCCCCAGGCTCCAAGCGGCACACACCACCCCAACTGGGCAGCAGCCCCAGACTCAGTCCTAGCCCCAGCCCTGCCCAGTTCCCTCCCTCCATCACTATGGGGCCTCGATTTTCAACCCTCCCCCACAAGATGTATCTGCAGGGAGCTACTCTCAAGGCTGTCTGGCTGCCATGTGTGTGTGTACATGTGCACATGCACATGATGCCCCCTTCCTGATCGCCCTCCTCCCTCTCTCCCTAGCCCCTTGTGGGCTGGACCTCTGCAAGCCTGAAAGGGGAAACCCACCATTTCCTGCGTTTTTCTCTTTTAAAGGAGGAAATCTGGGTTTTGCTCCTTAAAAGAGAAAATCCAGGTTTTACCATGGTGAACGGAAAACATGGTTCCCTGTTCATATGCAATGGAAAGTTAAAGCAAATGCTTCTAAGACAGATGAAGTAACAAAGAAAAATTATTTTAAAGTATTTAAAAGTAATTCTTGTTTTCAGAAATGCACAGATTAGGCATGTTAAACAATGTGATCCATACTTCAGTCTAAAAGTTACTGCAAGGGGAATTATGCTGGGAGCATACAAGGTATAAAACATGAGCAAGTGAGTTGATGGTTGCTGCTGAATACATTTTCTGAAAGCATCCTTGTGGTGTTGAAAGACTCCTGGGCTGGGTATAAAAAAAGTGATGAATGTCTATTTTGAATTAGCACCCATTGTGCTTCACTAGCTAATTTAGGTTTGTTGCTTCAAGATAATAATCATCAACTTCATCTTTTCAAAGCAGCTATGCACAGTTGTTTGACATGTTGCCATTCACAACAACAATGGTTCTAAGGACAGGAATTAATGTAACTTAACAGTTAAGTTTCTGTCTGTAGCTTTGTCCTAACTCAGATGCAACGTTTACCTTTGCCATATAAACTCAGAATCAACTCAATCCCAATTTCTGCAGTTTAGAATAATCTCTGCTATCAAGGGAATTGTTTTTGCAGCCAAATAACTAACGTGTAAACATTAAGACCTCTGGAGAAAAATGGACAATCGCACCCGAGTGTTTTGGTTAAGAAACGAGCAAAACAACTGCAGAGGAGTTTTTCCCAACTAAACATTTCCTGGTGATGCTTAGCAAGTGATATAAGGAGGATATAAAACAATCTCAAAGATAGAAGAAATATAGTTAAATTACCAGATACAATGTTTCTTTGGTCAGAAACACTAGTTGACCTGTTCAAACTGTCTCACAAGAAACAGATGGAACTGGGTAAAGCTTCCCTAATAGCATCCCATTAAAGGAGTAGAGATTGCCCCCCGTCATACTTCTGAAATAAATCTAATGGACCTGTGCTTCCACAGCCTCCCAGTTTTGTCATCTCCAAAACCTCCCTTAGGATTTGGCCTTGCTATTACTGAAGTTGACAGCAAAGCTCCATACCTGGACTTGAACCAGACAAAAGTTGTTCAAAGGGACACAAGCGTGACAAAACAGTAACAGTTTTTCATGTGATGTCCAACAAATGGCTACAGAACAGCTGAAATATCCTAGCTATTAATTTAATTAGTCAAAACACACAGGGGCTGTGTATTACAAGATATTTGTTGACACCATATGGCTATGACAAGAAGGATTTGCTCTGTGTTCTTTTTACCACCAAGAAGGATTTGGTCTGTGTCTCGTGACAAAATAAACTCTATCAGGTCAAAAATGCATTTAAAATCCAGCGGCTATGAACCTGGTTATTGAAGAAAATGCCCTTCACAATGCCATACTGCAATAAGCAGAGGCACCCAGACCTTCCATTGGGACATTTACTATAAGGGGCCCTACATCTTGGATTTCAGTACCCTCTTTTGGTTCAAAATAGGATCAATATTATGACATTCAGGACATGCTGCAACAGTCCCACTTGGAGAGAGGCTGGAGTTAATATTTTGGGATTTGGTAGGGTATTTGACTATTTTTCTTCCTGATGCCTATTTGGGAGTATAAGGGTAGAGAGAAATTGCTGTTTTACTCTTAATCTGATTTACTGTAACTTTCTGGTATGCACATAAAGGTTTCAAAAGTACAACCTTAATAGCCGCACAGTCAAACACTTGACAACCTAGGAAATGCTAGAATTAAAGTCTGGGACTCTAATTCTGCTACTTTTGCATGTTCTTTCTAACAGCCTTAAATTATAGATTTCATGGGCATTGGAGGCTGGAAGGGACCTCACGAGATCATTAAGTCCAGCCCCCTCCGCCATAGGCAGAAAGTCTGCGGGGATCATATGATGCCAGCAAGATAAATATCCAAACACCTTTTGAATGAGTCCAGAATAGGTGTTCACACCACCTCCAGGGGTTATCTGTTCTGGACCCTGGACACTCCAACTGTGAAGAAGTTTTTCCTTACGTTCAATCTAAATCGGCCTTCTAGGAGTTTGTGGCCATTGGGCCTTATTTTTCCTTGGGGAGCTCTGGTGAACAATTGTTCTCCTAGATCCTGATGCACACATTTTATGTACTTATAGGCTGACACCAAGTCACCCCTCCACTTTCTCTTCTCCAGGCTGAAGAGCCCCATGTCCCTCAGCCTGTATTCATAAGGTTTGCTCTTTTTGATACAGGTGGCTCTCCTCTAGACTCTGGACTCTGTCAAGCCTATCCACTTCCCTTCTGAGCTTGGGGACCCAAAACTGGATGTAATACTCCAGTTGCAGCCTCACCAAGGCTGATTAAAGTAGGAGGAGGATGTTCCTTGTTTTGCTCAAGATATATTGTTCTGTAGGCTAAAGATACATTGATGGATGTATGCCAGAGTTTGGTTAGCTTTGCCAACCACAGCATGGCATTGGTCACTAATGTTCATCTTGGTCACTAATGTTCATCTTGTGGTCAGTCAGGACCCCTCAAGTCTTTTTCTGTCATAGTGCAAGCATAGCACTGCCGAGCCTATAAGTACTGGTTGTTCCCCCCAAGGTGGAGCACCCTGCATTTCTCTACATTAAATGCCATCAGGTTTTGGTCCTCCCACTTTGCAAGGGTGTCCAGGTCAGTCTGTATCTGCAGTCTGTCTTCTAGTGTTGCCCCCTTCCCCTATAATTTGGTGTCATCTGCGAACTTTACCAGTCCATATCTGATGCCTGTATCCAGATCATTAATGAAGATGTTGAAGAGTACCGGCCCGAAAAATGAGCCCTGACGGACTCCAGTGGTCACCTTGCACCACGTTGATTCGCTCCCATCAACTAGTACTCGTTGGGTCCGACTCTGGAACCAGTTCCCCAGCCACTGGACTGTGAGAGGGTCAAGGACACAGTTCCTCAGCTTAACCATGAGAACATCATGTGAAACCAAGTCAAAGCCTTTCTTGAAATCCAGGTATATAACAACCTCATCTCCCTTATCAAGGCAATGCATCACCTGGTCACAGAAGGTGATGAGGTTGGTCAGGCAGGACGTTCCAGCAACAGAACCATGTTGGCTGGCGTTCAGAAGGTTGCCTTCTATTAGCTTGTTGCTGATAGATCCCTTGATGATTTTCTTCAGGATCTTTCCAGGGATGGACATCAAGCTGATTGGCCTATAGTTTTCTGGATCTTCCTTCCTTTCTTTTTTGAAGACTGGGACCACGCAGGCTCTTTTCCAGTCTTCCTGCACCTCATCCAAGTGCCACAAATTCTCAGATATCTTTGCCATAGTGCATGCTATGATGTCCACCATCTCCTTCAAAACTGTCAGGTGCATTCCATCTGGACCTGTGGATTTATGGATGTCTAGCCTTTTGAGGCGTTCCTTCACCTAATCAACAACAATTATGGGCCCATCTCCCACTCCCTGGAAGTTCTGCATTCTCTCAGACAGTGTGACCCCCTTGGGCAGGTGGAAAACTGATGAAAAGTATTTGTTTAGGAGATTGGCCTTTTCTTGGGCATCAGACGTCAGCTCCCCCATTTTATCTCACAGGGCTCCAATGTTGCCTTTGTTCTCTTTCCTATTTCCCACATATCTGAAGGAGGACTTTTTGTTGTCCTTGATTTCGATGGGTAGTCTGAGTTCAGTTTCTGCCTTGGCTTTTCTGATCTGCTTTCTACAGGTGTGAGCAAGTGCTGAGTAGTCCTCCTTGGTGACAATTCCCATTTTCCATTTGGTGTAGGCTTCTCTTTTAAGTTTCAGGTGATCGAGCAGTTCCCTGTTTAGCCAAGGGGGCTTTTCTGTCCTCTGACTGCATTTCCTGCAGGATGAGATGGACTTCCCTTGGGCTTCTAGGATTTAGTTCTTAAAGAATAACCATTCCTCAAGGACTCCCCTTCCAAAGGAGCCATGGTCTATTAGTGCCTCCTGAGTTTGTGAAAGTCTGCCTTCCCAAAGTTGAGGATTTGCATTTTACTGAGGGATTTTCTCACCCTGCGTTGAATGGAGAAGGCAATCAGTTCATGGTCGCTGTCACCAAGCTTCCCCTCAATCCTTAGATTGCTCATCAGATCATCCCCTTTGGCCAGAACCAGATCTGGCAGCGCCTCTTCCCTAGTCAACCTGTAGACTTCATGTACTAGTAGAGGTCATCAACGAAGGTGAAAAATCTACGTGACCAGTCAGATTTGGCTGTATGCTCTTCCCACAAAATTCTGGGGAAGTGAAAGCCCTCTATGACAATCATGCATTGGGAGCATGTGGCATCATCCAGTTCCCTATTGAACTCTCAATCCAGTTCTTCTTGGTTGGGAGGTCTGTAATATACTCCTACAGTTATATCCCCTTTCCCTTGCTCTCCCCATATTTTAACCCAGAGGCTCTTGAGGCACCCTTCTTGGTTAGTGAACCTGGTTTGTAGGGAGGTGTACTGCTCCTTGATGTAGAGAGCTACACCCCCAAGCCTCTTCCCAACATGGTCTCTCCTACACAGGATATAGCCTTCTGTACCCCAGACCAGTTAAGGGTGGAGTCCCACCAGGTCTCCATTATCCCTATGAAGTCATAATTTTTATTGTACAAGAGAAGAGCCAGTCCCTGTTGTTTGTTTCCCAAGCTCCTGGCATTTGTGTACAGGCAGTTGAGCCTGCCATGGGAAGCCCTAGGCTTCCTTGTGTTATGGGATGTGATCTTTCCTTGGGCTGTTGTCAGAGTGGGTTCCCTTGGGCTACCCGAGCTGTTGATACTGTGATTGGCATGACCTGGGCTAGAACTGTTTATTGACTACCCATCCCCCAGCAATCTTAGTTTAAAGTCCTGTCCAGTAGGTCAGCCATTCAGGCCAAGAAGAGCTTCTTCCCTTTAAGGCGAGGTGGAGGCTATCCCTTCCCAATTTAAGACTAATCCCAAATTAGACTATCACACCCATTTTTTTACCCCCATTCAGTGCACAGTGGCTTGCTATTCGATATTTTGCCTTACCCTCTTTCCTCACAGTGTTCATTGCCAAGCCTTTTTCACTGCACTTTATTTAAGCATGGTTTTGAAGATATAATAATTAATTTCCTGAGGCTTCACCTGGTGCTCACCTATCTAAGATGCACAGCTATTTGCTAACATGTGGAAAGTGAAGCAATATCTACCGTGCCTGTGTGCTATGCCCAGGAAGCTTTTCCCACTCACTAACTCCTAACAGTGAGGCACTGCAGCTACTTCAAGAGGGTCACTGAACTCCAGATTAGCACTGGTATTAGGGTCCTGTCTCAGCTGTGTTAACAGTAAGTGTGCAGCATTCCTTAAATTGGGATATTCCCCCACTTTTTCAATGTGGTATGTATTGAGGTGGGAATGAATGGGTTCAGAGTTCTTAACACGGGTGCCCCCATCCATAACATGGAATAAGGGTGGATGTGTCCCCAGGAATCTTGGGCATATGTCCAATTCTGGAGGACTGTGTTCTTGCAAGCACTCAGGTGCCCATCCTGCAAAGGTGGACCCTCTTCTGCCCTCATTGCCTCCTTAGAACATAAGAATTGCCGTTTACTGGGTCAAAGCATAGGTTCAATTTTTCTAGTATCCTGTGTCACACAGTGGCAGAAGGGATGCAGAAATGGAGAGTGAACTGGGAATGATCAGGTTTTTGTTTTTGATTTTTTCCCCCAATGTTCCTCTCTCCCTTGAAGCCTCCAGCATTTAAGATATAGGAAGTTCTAATTCAGATACTGTATCTGTAACTCCTATGCTCAATAGTTACTGATACTCCTTTCCTCCAAGAATTTGTCCATGCTCTTTTTTTAATCTGGCTAAACAGTCAGCTTCCACAGCATCTGGTGGCAATGAGTTCCACACTTGAATTATATGCTGTATGAAATAAAATCCTTTTGTTAGTTTTAAATTTCCTACCTACTAGCTTCATTTTGTGACCCCCTAGTTCTTGTATTGTGAGAGATAGTAAATAATAAACCTCTATTTATTTTCTCTTAGCTATTTAGTATGTTTTAAACCCTTATCATGCCCCCCTTCATGCATATATTTTCTAAACTGAATAGGTCTGATCTCTTTAGTCTCTATTCAGAGGGAAGCTGCTCCAAACTTCTAACAATACAGTATTCAAGGTGTGAGCTGATGTATTTAGCTAACTGTTCACAATGACTTCCAGATCTCTTTCTTGTGTGGTAATAGCTAATAAAGAGTCCATCACGGTGTAAGTATAGTTTGGGTTATTTTTGCTCAGGTGCATTCATTTACACTTATCTACATCAAACTTCATCTGCCATTTAGGGATGACACAAGTGACATTTTGTCATGAATCAGCCCCAAGAAGTGCTCTACAGATGTGATTTACAGATATGGGTGCACAGAGCTTTAAAAGAGCCTGATCTGGTACAATCTGAACCCTCAGATGAAGGCACTCCAAAGCAAAGGGCCTTCTTTAACTTGTGTCAGCACATGCCAGTTGCAGGGCTGGGCTGTTGCATCCCAACCCTGCTCCCAACTTTGTCTTCAGAATGGTGGGGGGGGGGAAGGCGAGGAGGGACCTCAGTCTGGGGTTTGCCCACCTTGTACTTGGGGGTGTAGACTGGAGCCCCCTGAAGTTGGGGGTGGAGGGTTCAATCCACCCACCTTCCAGCAGAGGCTGGGCAAATCCCAGAGTGAGCTCCCTCTGTTCCATTTCTCTCCTTCCCATTCTGAAGAGAGCATTGGGGCTGCAAAGTAGGTGGTGAAGAGGCTTCCCTTTGCTCCCTGCTTGCTGCTCTTCTCCAGTAAGTTTTTTTTCTCCCTCCACCCCCAGGAAATTTTGCACCAATTGCAGGTGACAAGGGCATTTTCCATTTTCCTGCTCTTCCTGCTTTCCCTGAAAATGTGAAAATGAGATTTAAGTAGATACCTACTTATGGGAAGTGTCAAGCAACCTGAATTGCTGGCTGGCAATAGCAACACTGTCCACAATCAAAAGCACCATGAGGTTGAGAAAGTTATTTTTTTGCAGGGATGATAAATCAAAGCCATGACTATACCAATTAGCTCTCTTCATCACACTTTAAAGGATTATTCTCAACTGCTGTTGAAATAATAAGGCTATTACTGTACTACCCTAAAAATACGAAGTATCCATATTGCAGTAGGTTCAGGCAGAGACAATAGTATGGGGGCGTGGGGCCCGGGGCAAATCAGCCTGTGCGAGGCCCCATTAACACTGTGAGGTGAGGGAGCCCCCAAAGTGCAGGGCCTGGGGCAGTCACCCCAATTCACTCCTCCCCCAAAGGCTGGCCCTTGGTACAGGGGTGCCCAACTGTGTCAGGTGGTGTACAGACCTGCAGTAAAGATGCTTTTTTGGAGTCTGTCTAGTTTACAACAAGGTGCAATAGAGGTTGATGAGACTGACATGAAAAAGAGACAGAAAGAACAGCCATGTAGTATGCAAATTACAGTATCAGGAGTCACTGCTTATTAGTTGTCTATGGAAATCAGTGTCCCAAAATAAAGTTTTGTCACTGTACAATCGAGAAGGCATTGAAGTATTAATCCTCACACTGAAAGGCACCCAGCATCAGAGGATGCCGACTTACTGCTGCACAACCATCACTTTGTAAGACTCCAACATACAAGATCTAGACTGGATGAACAAAAAACAGAGGGGCAAAGCAGTACTTGGTGAATAACATGAAGGTAAGGCAGAAAGGAGTTCTACCAGCCATGTACTATCTGAGGTGGGAAGAGGTTTCCAAGAAAGATTCTCTACATGAGTATTCTTTTCTCTCTTCTCTAAGCCCTGAATATATGCCATAGTCTGATGTATGCATTTATTCTTCACATGCAGAATAACAAGGTAAAGAAATATCTGGGCTGTATCAAGTGGGTGGGTCTCTAAGCCTGGTGAAAGGACAAAGGAGTTAAATTCAGTGCACTTTAGAGCTGGTACAAATCCAGTACAGGTGGCCAAGGCAGAATTGGCCCTCTTTTATTCACAGGATATCTGAAGAGGAATCTGGAATGCAGGTCAAAATTACAAGTGTAGACTGTAAGAGTGTTGAATCCTAGCCTATATACGATGTGTGTATATATGATTCACCTGTCTGTACATAGTGAGTGGCAGGGGAGGGGGAAGGGAAAGCATTCTGGGCCCATTTTGTCAATATAGATAGAGGTGCAGATAGCATATTAGTGAATGATATGGGCCTGAGCAAACAGGAACAAGATTAAAGTTGATGCTGGAACTTCTGGCCAGATGTTCCATTTTCCTGCATTTTACATAATCAATTACCAGTACAAGGTGAGTGATATTTTTTGCCATTTGGACTAGCAACTTTTCACTCATTTGCAGTAGCATAAATAATAATTACATAGCTTGGAGGGAAGTTAGCAAATGGGGTCCAAGAAGTTCCCATAGGAAGGATGCCACAGCCTGTCCCTCTCACAAGAAGTATTATGTTGCTACTTATGTCCCCCAGGCATGGAAAGCAATAGTGTATCTCTGAATGCCCACTCAGAGAACAGAACAGGAAGAAAACAGTCTCATGGCTAGGAATAGAACAGTCTGATGACTGAGGACACCTATGATAGCATCCATACTTCTGTGACTTCAGAGGTGACCTCAGACAGACAAGATTTAGAATTTAGCCCCAGAAGCAGGAAACAAGGGCAAAGAAACTTCTACCATACACCCTAACTCTATAAAGTACAGCATACAGGATGGCTTCTAGGAAGCATCAAACTGCCTTGCTCAGGGAGACTATCCCCCTGAGGAGCAATAGCAGCAATCAGAAATGATCCAAACTTGAGGAAGCGTGTGTGTTGTGGGGAGTGGAGAGTGAGGTGTCATGCCAATCTCTGCCTTAAGAAAACTACTGAACCACATGATAGACAACTGAGGGCAAAGCAAGGGGATTAACATTTTATCATACTTGTAACCCCTGCAATAGGAAAAGGCATGTGAAAATTCTGGCTGCCAGGAAAGAGTATTCAGTGTTGGACAGCTCTGTCAGACAGTGGTTGATGCTGAAAGGATGAAAGTATGAGTGAAGGGATTGTTGTTTCCTTGAAGAGACACTGAATTTATTTTGTCATGTATCCTATTGCATTATTTGCTTTTCCCAAGATCTGTGCACCTTAGATCATTTAATACAACACATACAGAGCACTGCACATTTACATACAGAAAACTTCCACCTGTAACAAATAATTACTTGCAATAAGGGACTGAATTCTGTTCATCAATGAGCTCAATGACTGAACAGAAAATGGGCAGGATAGTGTGCCTGTGCTATGCTTCAAAGATATTTCTTTGTAAAAGAAAAAAAGAAATGTCTTCCTTAGGTTAGGGTGAAAAAAGGGCTTGCAGAATACACTAGAACGTTTATTGAAGCACATGTGGAGAGCACCTCTAATAAGACAAATAACTTTTGCTTTAGAACTTTTTAAAAGTAGCTGTACAGGAAGTATTTGTCCTCACTGGTGTATGAAATAAGTTTGAGCTTTTTGCATAGTCATGGGTTGGCAAATATGCTTGAATGATTTTCTGAAAAGTGAAGGGTTATAAGATGTTCAAAATCTTGTGACTGCAAAAATGGCTTGTCCAGTTAACTTAAAACTCCCCGCCTCCTTCATATCATGATACACCCATGTTCTGACCCCTGCACCTACACACACACACACACACACACACACACACACTTTTAAAGAATGTCTACACTGTCAAAGGACTATCTGGGAGTGCTGCATTGAAGCATAGCACATCTGCTTATTGACCTGCCACACCCCAAAAAGCCTTAAAAGAGCACTGGAAATGTACTGGTGCACATACCAGAGACACCAAGCTTTTGCCCAGTGCTGTTCTAAAATGGCTACACTATGAGGCTATTTTAGAACAGTGATGGAAATAATAGAGGCTTGGTGGGATAGTTTGCATGACTGGATGGACTGTCATGGATGGGTTAAAAAGGACAGGCAGGGGAGAAGAGGAGGAGGAGGAGTTGTACTGCATGTAAAAGAGCTGTATGATTGCTCAGAGCTCCACTATGGAACTGGAGATAGGCCCGTTGAAAGTCTCTGGGTTAAGATTAGAAGGGAAAGCAACTACGGTGATATTCTGGTGGGTGTCTGCTATAGACCACCAGATCGGGAGGATGAGGTAGTTGAGGCTTTCTTCAGACTACTATGGCTGAAGTTTCTAATCACTGGCCCCTGGTTCTCATGGGGGACTTCAAACACCCTGACATCTGCTCAGTGGGCAATACAGCAGTGCACAGGCAATCTAGAAACTTTTTGGAGAAGATTGGAGACAACTTCCTGGTGTAAGTGCTGGAGAGACCAACTAGGGGTCATGCTCTTCTCAACCTGCTGCTCACAAACAGGGAAGAATTGGTGGGGGATCCAGAAGTGGATGGCAACTTGGTGAGCAGTGACCATGAGATAATCAAGTTTAGCATCCTGACAAAAGAAAGAAAGGAGAGCAGCAGAGTGTGGATAGTGGACTTCAGAAAATCAGGCTTTGATTCCTTCAGGGAACTCCCTGGGAGGTCAGTCTGTGGGGGAAGAAATCCAAGATAGTTGGGTGTACTTTAAAGAAACCTTATTAAGGGCACAAGATGTAGAAACTTGGACAGATGACTAGGGAAGAGTGTAGGAATATCGCTTCGGCATGCAAGGATAAAACCACCTTTCTCACTGGGAGGGTGGTGAAGCACAGGAATGAGTTAACTAGAGAGGTGGTGCAGTCTCCATCCTTGGAGGTGTTGAAGACCCTCCTCAAGAAATCCCTGGCTGGGATGATGTAGTTGGGGATGGTCCTGCTTTGACTAGATAACTTCCTGAGGTGCCTTCCAACCTTAATTTTCTATGATACTATGATTCTGTGTACCTCCTGGGGTGTAATGCATGCAGAGGAGGCATGTGTTCTTTTTTATGGTGGTTCTTTCACTGCCTCCAGACTCCTGAGTGTTTTTAGGAGTCTTGATGGTACCTTGCTTTATTTAGGTAGTTAAACAAGGTGAAAAATGGCCAAGGGATATTGGCCTCAGCCACTTAATTAACATAATTTCTATACCTTCCTCAGTTCAGAGGCTGCTCCCTTTCAGACATGAGGAAAATGCTGAATTGTGGTTCCATCTTTTTAAACCCTCGTCATGCTGGTTTCCTCTAAAAGGCAATTTAGATCCCTGAGGCACAATAGACTGGTGAGCTGCTTTTGGGGCAGCACTGCTTCAGACCAGTGCAGACATATCTTCATGGCACCATCTAGACCCTTGTGAGACACAGACTTTATGCTCTTCCCACATCTGTGTGTATTAGTGTATAAGTAAACCCATTAAAATGCAAACTGCAGTCTCACAGTGGCCTCCTTTTTCTATTTTGGGCTTTAAAAATTTCTGCAAACATAAGGTCTTGATGGGTTTGTTTTGTGGTGTCCTGCTCATGGACACAAAATTGTCACACTTGCCAAGCCTCTATCCTGAACTCCAGTTTATAAGGCAGATGCTTTCAGAAGGCTGAAAATATGCTTTTTTCTTGGCATTTCAAATTAGAGAGCGAGAGGAACTGAAGTTCAAACAGAACAACTGATAAAGCATTACCTGTTATTTTTAATGCAAATATCCTGCTAGGGACAGTTTGGACAAACCACGAGTAGACAAGTCCTGTGGGGAGCCATGCCGGCCCAACAGGGGAATGGACTGGATAACCTAATAGCTATTTTTCCTTTTTAATTTTTATGATCCCGCAATCATCCTCTCTCCCTGCTGCACTGCAATTTGGGTTGTTAGGCTTATAATTAAAATTAATTAATATACTCTACTATTCTCAGGTGACATCTTGACTATTAAAATTTAGGTAAAACAATGTACATTTTTAATGAAATAAGGAATACTGTGTTTTTCTGTCTCTGGCATGAGGGAAACTCTGTGGTTACCAAAATGAGGTCCTTCCTTCTAAGTCTCTGGAAAGTCAAATAAGGGCAGCTAGCAGCATTTTAGTTATAAAATGAAGCCTTTAGAATTACGCCTGCTTCTGCTGATTTATGTATTTAGTATCAAAATATATGAACAGTTTGCAACGCTGAAAAGTTACTTCTAACTGAACATTCATTTACAGTAGGTGACCGTGTGACATGACACAAAACACTTACCTACTGCCTGAAGAAATCTTTAGAATGAGCTTTATCTTACTCTAAACGCCAAGCTTTGAATTGCCAAACCCCTGCAGCTAAATATTTGACATGTTCTAACTTCCTTTTTTGCTGAATTTGAACCAGTTGAAATGCTAGGAGCAAATGGAAGTCTTTTTCATGTTAGCTAGCAAAGTGCAACAAGAGTTTATTTCGGAACCAAAACTTCTGTTCCGAAATGCACTCATGCTGATTCCCACTGAAGTCATTGAAGTTCACAGGTTACATTGGAGAAGGAAGTTTGGTCATTCAGATTCTATTTAGAGCAAACTATAACCAACCTCTGCCAGCCCAGAAAGCTGTTCAGGTAACAAAGTCAGAGCCTAACAAGGAGCCAATCCAGAATACTCTGTTTTGCCTCTACAACAGCAGTTCTCAACCTTTTGGGACTCAAAAGCACCCCTCCATAACTTTTGTGAATTGTGGCACCCAATTTTAAAAAGTAATTTATATATTGCAGTACTTACCTCTTTGCAAGGGGGTTGGGGGGGGTGGGGGGGGGTTGTGGTCAGGCATCATCCAGGGAGGGTGAGCCTGCAAGGGTGAGCCTGTGCTTACCACCTTCCATCTCCCAGCACCCTTCAGAGGATCTGGCAGCATCCCAAGATGCCCCAGCACCCTAGTTGAGAATCACTGCTCTAGAAGTACAAATTTCTGGTTTCATCTTACGTTATACAACAGCCTATCAGCACCGGGTCTCATAGCGGCCTGCTGCAACTAACAGCAGCCTATCCATCTGTCCAGCTGTGGCTGCCTTGTGCTACAATGCTTCTATAAGCCAATTACTTCTCATTCCTCACACTAGGCACAATGGGGTTCGCTGGTGTAGCAGCATTAAAAATGGACCCACCTGAAGGAATAGGAAGGGCTACCCTGCAGAGGGACAGAGTTTGCCCCAGTAGAGACACTGTTTGCCCTGAGAGCGAGTGAAGATGCTTTGGAGGTAGCCCTTGTGGAAATGGGAGGGGTGATGTAACCCCAGCAGGGTTTGAATGAGAGACATTAGCAAAAGCCCGGGAAGAGTGCTGGCCTGGGATTGCCTTAAAGGCTTGGTTAAAAGAGGGGAGCAGAGTTTTCCCGGTGGGAGAACAAAGGGTAGGGGGAGAGACAGGCTGAAGACCAGGGAAAGGTTCTCCCCATGGCCGCCCCTCCAAGAGCCCCTGGCAGAGCCCTGAAGAAGTAGCAGCAGAGGCTGCACTGTGTCCATTCTCCCTCCCCTTCCCCTCCGAGCCCTGTGAAAGTGAGGAGCTGCCTGTGAGGAGACTCCAAGCCTGGGAAGACCCTCCTACAAGCCCCTGCATGGCTGGGTGAGCACAGCAGAGGAGTGGGATGCAGGGCCAGGGGAAGAGACTGGAGACTGCCCTGGTTTTTTCTCCTGTGAGGGAAGGGCTGCATTTGCTGGGTGCTGTGCAGCTGTGCTGAGCAAGGGGAGCTTACAACTTGCAGCCCAGACACTGCTCCCTGCTGAGCCAGGGGTCCGGGCAGGAATAAGCTGTCTTGCAGGGACTGCAGGGGAGGAGCCACCACCTCCTGCATGGAGGCCCCTGGAGCTTGTGTGAGGGACACCAGCACCAGGGACCGCTCACGGATCCTGTGCAGGGGCACAGACAGGCCTGCTCCCAGAAACACCCCTTCAGGGGCAGTGCACACAGGGGTCTCAGTACACACTATATGAGTTATAGACTGTGTAAATAAGTTCTTGATGATTTATTAGCTGGAGTATCAATGTATCTATGTATTGGTCCCTTATTTATCATGGATAATTTGCATACCTTCCCCTAGTGTAAAATGTAACCCTAAGCCATCATCACCAAGTCCTGCAGTGTAACATTTGTTCTATTGTATTCGTTATATGTTACCTTGTAAATAATTAAATTGGGTAAATACTTTTATAATGGTCTGCAAGACTGTTTGATTGTAAGGGGAGGCTCTCTGCCTGGGGGCCCTGCAGCAGCTACCCAGGGAACTAGGTGGGGCCACTGGGTCCTCAGGATCCCACTATTCAGGTGAGGGCATAGGTAGTGTCACGCCCAGGGTTACACTGGTATTTCAGGGGTCAGCACTTCGCCACATCCAGAGTTCATATGGAACTGCTCAAGCCAGCATAGCTTAGAGACATCCACAAGACGCTTTAAGTTATCATTGCCATTTCAACCCCCAACCAATTTAAGACTGAAGAATTGAAGAAGTGGCTTAGACCTACATTTGCCCTTTCAGGAGGTGGCTGGGAGCTCAGCACCACTACTGAGACCAGCATCATGAATGACTCGTGCCCCCAGCAGCTGGAGGGGCATGGCAGCGGCGGGAGCGCGGTGGCGGCGTTAAGCGGGGGAGCTCTTGCAGGCACCATCGGCACTATTGGCAGATGGGGTGGCCGTGGGCAGCACCAGTGGTGGCCAGCAGGGATTGTGGACCACCTGCAGATGCCAGGGGAGCGGCCTTTTTGTAGGGGGTGCACTGCCATGCTTGGGGTGCATGTGTACTTATGTGCACCCCTATGCATTGCCCCTGATCAGCATATTTTCTTTCCAAGGACATAACACCCATAAAGAATAAGAAGAGATCACTCAGCCAGGTTCCTTCTGGGGTTAAGGGATTATCCCTGTCTGTGACAAGAGCTGAGTTTGAATTTTCACCAGTGTAACTACAAACTATAACTGAACCTCTCCTGATCTACATACACTAGCATACCTGAGATCAGATTTTGGAGAGCTGCATTTACTAGTCTCCAGAGAAGTCTGGCATTTACAATGCACAGTTAGAACTATCCTTTCCACTTGGACACATGCAATCCAGAATGGATTCTGAGTAGGAACAACATTTTAGCATAGAGCAGCAATTTATTGTGACATACCCTGTTGCATATGTGCACAAATTCAGGGTAAGCAATGGGAGGAACAGGGTAGATGGGGAAAGCATAGATGCAGAAACAGAGACCAGGTAGATGGGGAAAGCATAGATGCAGAATTCATGTACAACTGCCTGCTGTTTCAGGCTGGCACTAACATAGTATCATTTTCAGGGGCATTCCAAACTGCGTAAAACAGCACCACTCTAGGAAAAAGTTCAGTGGAAAGCATGGAACATTATTAAATCCAGAGCATTTGCAAAATACACATTCAAATGCTGAGCTACCACAAATGGAAGGACACCATTAGAAACAGCACACCTGTGGTGATTCTACATTGTGGCACCCTAATTTAGCATATTATTGGCTTGAACTTTAATCCTCTCTGAATAATAATGCAGGAGAATTCCTCATGCTGTTGGAACTCAAAACTGTCTGTCATGTTATTCAGCAGAGCAGAGAGCCCATTCCCCAACTAGTCCTCTCCAGTCATTAATCTGCCCATCAGTCAGCAGGTGATGGAACAGTGGCATGGCACAGGCAGACAGCTTTCTCCCACAGACCTGGGATGGCTGTGCTCTTCTCCACTCAGGGGTCTTGTGCACCTTTCACATCTTCTAATGCCATAATGTCTGAAATAATGTAAAAGTCAGCACTAAGACTATTCTACTGTGGCAGGTCTGTCCTTTGGGACAACCAAGCTATCAGAAGTTTTTTTTTTAAGTACTTCTTTAACACTGGCATTGGACAAGTAGAGAAAATTGTGGGTCAGGGCAGCTTCAGAACAGAGAAAACCAGAAATAAAAGGAGAATACAAGCCGAGGAGAGAAAAAGTTCTGACCTGTCTTTTGCAACAACAAAGAAAATTAAGGGGAAGAATCTTTCATTTCCCCCTGACAAGAAAAAACCCCCAGTTAAATTGTTTTTCAGGGCTAGTGGCCCCTGTGAAGCTGAGGCACCCGTTTAGGTAAGCACCAGAGTCCAGAGCCTTTAAAGCAGAAGGGAGAGGACAAGCAATCAACCTGGTTAGTATCACAGATTCTCAGGCAGTCTGATCACCTCTTCCATTTACAGAGGGAGATGCTGCAGAACCACGTGCAGCCAAGAGGATGCTGTAGAGCAGTGATTCTCAACCACGGTGCTGCTGCACCCTGGGGTGCATTGAGATCCCTTCAGGGGTTCCATGGGTTGCCACACAATGGTAGCACTGTCGGGTGTGTCAACAAGATTCATAAGATAAATCCAGTAATTTCAAATAAAAATCCATGGTGTTAAAACCTTCTGTCCTGTCTGTTCTTTCTGAATTCTTTGCAACAGAAAAATTGTTGCATTATTTTTCCATAATCAAAACATGAGTGCAAACTAAGCACTGGCATTTGTTAGGTTTAAGGCACCAGCCAAAAATTTAGACACGTGTCTAAAAGGGCTATAAAGACTGCAGGTTACATTGCCAGGGCCCTGCCAAGAGGAATCAGAACTGCCAGCAGTTAAGGGATACCTCTGGGCACAGATGACCACAGGTCTCAGAGCAAAGCACATCCAGCCAGACCCTGGTTCTGCTCCTAGCCACTGTCCAGGTTCAGCCTATCCCCAAACAGTACCACATTCTGCAGCTAATGATCTGTGGTTAGGTGGTAAGCGAGAGTGCAACTGAACATGCATACGGCTTATGCACTTTATTCCCACGCAGGGACAACAGAGGGGCATCAGACACTCTGACACTCACCCAAAGATAAAACTGGCTTGCAAATCTCCATCACAACAAAATAGGCACTTGACTTCCTGACACCCAACCACTTACATGTACCAATCTGATGTAGCGAGTTTTCAGGTGGCAAAAGCAGTCCTGCGTTGTGTATGCTCTCTCATCTGCAGAACGTGATATTGAAGGGCTGGGAATACTGCTTGCACATCTCCAGGAATGTGGTCTTCCTTATGTGGATGTTCTGGACCCACTGTTGCCTCCCCCAGCTCTAGTGTAGTCCCACAACTAATTGCTGTCCCTGCTCCAGAATCACAGTAGTCCACTGAGAAGCCTCAGTTAGCAAAATCTGCCTGAATTTTCCACTCTTCCAGCATGTCTTCATGTAGCCTTTAGCAAAGCATGCTGCCACCTTCTGAGGCAACAACCTGCTGTGGAAGGGCCTCTGCTACATTTTTACCCTGTTTCTGCCTTCTGTTCCTAAAATAAGAATTCTTTTAACACCATCCCTGACACATGAACAGCTTTTCATTCTGAATAAGATCACTACCTTCAGACCATGCAGATGCAGACCATGAACACATAATGGGAACTATTGCACTATTAAGAGGGTTTTTTTGGTTTTTTGCCTAGTACCCAGACAAAAAGAAGCAACTTTTCCTGAATTATTCTGTAAAAAGGTTTTTAAAAATTAGCTCTCTGTAATGCTAGGCTGAGAACCTAGGGTGCTCCAGAAGATCTCACTCCATTTCATACAGAGCCAATGTCATGTGGTCCTGGAATATAAAACTGTTACATTTTGCAGTAGGTGCTTTCAAACTAGCCGAGTATGAATAGCAAAACTCAAGTTAGTTCAGCAACAAGACCTATGAAACAAGCCATTCCAGGCTTTAAAAAAATAATGACCCCTACAGAGTACAATAGATACAAACTAGAATAACGTGGCATTTAAACTCAAACTCCCACATACCTATGTTCATATTATCATAAGGTTATCAGTAAGAACCAACAGGTGTGCACGCCATGCATAATGAGAGTCATGGAGTTCAATGGCCAATTGAACTAGAAGGCAAATTTCCCAGTGTCTGCTAAAATCCTTTGGCACTCTTGACCTGCTATATGTGACTTTCCCTTGCAAAAATGAGAATGTACATAAAATACATTGAGGTCTTGTCAACAAAAATATGGTAGGCATGTGTGAAGGGGAAATCTGTTACTGCATCACATAAGACAAAATTATCACTCCAATTTCCTTTCTTGTATTATGGGTGCAAACCTGTGAAATGCTGATTGGTACCTCCTGTGAGGTGACAAAGTAGGATCATCAAGTCCTCAGAACTCAATGGCACCCTGTCATGATGAAAATTCATGTTTATTAAATCCAATAGCTCTAATACCCAACATTGCAGGCCTCGCTGGAACGTTAATTAATACACACACACACCTTGCACAAAGCATTTGCTAAAGCATTGCCAGAGTAGGCCTGACCGGCAAACCTGATGGATGTATGAACCCCTTACATAAACAGAAGTTGGAAAAAGAAGTTGCAATGTGCAAACATGGTCAGGATGGTGGCATATGATGTGTGACTTTATCATGAGACAGGTGGCAGAGATGGCTGTGGTAGGCCTGAGATGACCAGCATTATAAGGCTGGAATGGGAACACTCACATCAGGATGTGAAACAAGCTCATGGAACAAGATTAAGATATTCAAAATGCGGGTGGAATGTGCTATTCAATTTGTTTTGACCACCTTATAAAAGGAGAATTAGAAATCAGAGGAATTTTGTAGAGGCCTGGGGGAGCCTATGTGGTGTTGTGCCAACTACCTTGTCACAGGTACAAATGTGTTAACGTCTGGTCCCATGTACTTGTTAGGCATGTGTTAGGGCTTCACTTGTAGACAATAAGCCTGGCCAAATTTCGGCCACCAAACTTGGTTCTTTAAAACAAAATTGTTGTTAGGATCTCCTGGCTGCAATTTTGCCAGCACCACAGTCCCTGAGATTTCAACACTGACAACACATCAGTAACAGTCAAGGACAACGGCAATGGTGACAGGCATGACTGGCATAGCGGAGTTGCAGACACTCTCCCACCCCACAAACTCTCCGGTTGCTAGTCCTGGTTGGCTTCCTCTGTGCTGTATCCACCCTATGGGTAGAGAGGATTTAGAATCCTAGAATCACAGGATTGAACGGGATCTGAAGGATCACTCAGTCCAATTCCCTGTCCAGGTGCAGGGTTTGCATTTCCTAAATTTTTCCAGATTGATTTCCTAGACTCTTTGTTGAACGCTTCCAGCAAGGGAGATTTCACCGGTTCTTTAGGCAGCTGTTTTATAATCCTACTGCTCTTCCTGCTAGGAAGGTTTTGTGGAGATCTGATCTAAATCTGCTTTGCTGGAGTTTAAACCCCTTGGTTTTATGTCTCGTTCCTTGTTGCAAGAAAGAACAATTTTTCCTTACCTCCTTTATGGCAACTTCTCAAATATCTGAAAACCTATCAAGGCCCTACTTATTTCCCTTTTTTCATATTAAACATACACAGCTCTTTCAACTTTTCCTATCACGGCTTGCATTCCTACCCCATCATCAACATCTGGGTCACCTGTATCAACCCATAGCCTAGATCCATACTCATTCACCCATTTCTGTCTACTCATAGCAAGTACCTGAAGAGAACTGCCAACAATCCAATCACAAAGTAAAAAAAAATCTACATCACAGAAATACTAATCAAATACTTTTAAATAAAACATACATTCTCAGGCAACCCTCTGTTGGTACAATCTATTGTGGACTTTCCAGGTGCTGCAATTAGCAGATGGATCGTATTGCAAATGGAGCTGGTTCAATAATATTTGCTGAATCATCTATTCATTTTTCCTGCATCTTTATTATTCAAAACATTCTTTACTATTTAAACCATTTGCAGACTATAAAAATAATATATTAATATTCATGACTATATTATGAGTTTCATTATTTTTTCCCAAAGATTGTTTTCAAGACTCTCTCAAGCTTGGTTGTAAATTACCAGTGAGAAGCAGACTGTCTTAAAGTTAAGACTTTGGACCAGGAATTGAGAGATGCTGATTTCAGTTCCCTCCAGCTTGAGGCATACAAGCAACCATGGAACAAGCAGATCTTAGCTGGATCGGAATAGCCAGGTGGCTGGTTGCCCTGTGGAACTGGCTGTTGTGAGCATTAGCTTAGGTTTTAGGGCAGCATCTGCAGTTGCTCCATGGCTGGTAAATGCTGGGCATGTCTACACGTTTGTTAATGCACCATGGTCGCAGTGCATTAAGTTTAGTACCCGTGATAACAGGTACTAACTCAATGTGCAGGAACTGGCACACGTTTTAAATGACGCTAATGCACAGTAGACTAATTCTAGTGCACATTAGCATATTAGCACAGCTTTTGCCATGTGCAGCAGAATTAGCTTACTGTGCATTTAGCATCTCATGTAGACGTGCCCACTGAAATCAATGACTGTTGTTTTAAGCCCCATTCCAGAGCTTTTTTGTATCCTGGTTTCTGTTTTTGGCTCCTGACATATAGCTGATCTCTATTCCTATCCCAGTTCCTAACACTTAGCTTATATTCCGGTTCCAGACCTCAGCCCTAGTCCACCCTCTGGTCCCAGACAACAGTGACAAAACAACTACTTGAGAATGCCTTTTTATGCATTGGTTTGTCAACATATCTCAAGAACCTGTTATAGTTTTTGTAAAGGAAGTAGGAATTCTTTTTAAAATACTTGAAAAAAAGAAAGCACAAAAGAAATCATTTAATAATAAAGACAGAGAAAGCTTTATGAGCCATGGTTGGATTAAGGCAGTGGTTCTCAACCAGGGTGCCTTGGCATGAGGTGATTCTGTGAGATTCTTTGAAGAGCAATGGGAGATATGAGGAGGTGTATGAGGAGACAAGCAAGTAAGCACAGGCTGATCCCCTACTTCTGCTGCCTGGCCTCTCTGCAAGAAAGCAAGCACCGTAATATATATATATACACACGCACATGTGTGTGTGTGTGTGTGTGTGTGTGTGTGTGTGTGTGTGTGTGTATAAATAACAATGTACCACTCAATTCACAAAACTTATGAAAAGGTGCCTCAGGTCCAAAAGGTTTAGACCCAATGGACAAAGGTCACCAAGAACAAAGTCAGCCAAGAAGAGATTTTTTTTTTAAATTACTTATGCCAGTGCCAACTTATAGAAGCAATTGTGCTAATGGAAGCAGACTGGCCCAGCATGTTTAGGAAGGACTTGGAAGCTTTCAAAACATTAGGTTTAGAATATGAACTTAGTTCCACGGTGACCGAGAGGCAAACATGGCCATGCCACTCTACAGCACCCAGATTCTGGGACTATGCTAACCTACAATGAGGGCAGCCAAAAGCCCCATAGGCATATTCTAAGAGCCTCAGCTAATGGAAACATAGTCTCCTGCCAAACAATTGTGCAAGTTGAGGGACATTATTACATTATTCACTGATTTCCCTCAAGCAAGAGGAATTCCCAGCAGCAGTGGGGAAAAATTCCTAGTTTTAAATTCTGGTTGCAGTACTAAAACCACATATAAGGATAAGACCCACATACTTTCTCTAGCTGGCACTTTCAGACTTTAACAAATATTGACATTAGAAATACATTAAGTAAAGGTGTTGACTCAGGCTGACAAGAAGAAAGGAAATTCAAAGATGGGAAGAGGCTCCATCTAAAAGGACAGTTTCTTAATGAGAAATATTTTCCATGCATCATAGACACAACATAGACTTATTTTACTGTACTGTACTGTATTACTCTTTTGTAATCAATCTTAAGATAGACTTCCCTGTGCTATTTTGCTACTTTTCATAAAGATATATTTATATCTGGGTTGTTTATTAATTTACAAGGTGAAACTGTGAATAGTGAAACTGTAATAATCTAATCTTTCCCCAGATATTAATTTAGGCTAAGTAAAGACATTTGGGGAAGGTTGAGGGAGGTCAGATCAAGTTAAAAGTAGCCACTCAGTCTAAGGTAAGTTGGGATGTGGGGACTAGCGGGGGGGGGATTGGAGGGACCCAGGGGACAAGCAGGCTTAGAGGGGTGATCAAAGGGGTGATCGTCTGCAGAGGATTCAGGGGGCTCTGGGGAATCAAGAATGCAGGTAGCATTCACATGGGGATCGGGGGAGCATACAGAGTCCTCAGGGGACTGGTGGGTTTGGCAGGATCAGGGGGACTTGCAGAGGGGCTGGGGAAGGAGTAGTTTTATCCCTCCACCTGCCCCCTACCCCGGGCATACCTACACCCCCCCTCCCCTCTCTCCCACCTCTTCCCCCACTTGGACTTACTTCCTGGGCTTCTGGCATTGGTAAACATTTATAAAACCAGCACCAGGAATGGCTTGCAGGATGGGGGACTTGGGGGTGGGGGGCAGCTGGCTGGTCTGCAGGGAGGGGGCAAAAGACTGGAGAGCTAAAAATAACCCAGTATCAGGGGGTGGGTAGGAAAAGTGAAGCCCTGGGGCTGGGGCCAGTGGCTGAGCTTTTCTAGCCTTGAAGTTGCTCTGGGAACTGTACAGAAGTTCAGGAAAGTTAGACTGGTCTAAAAATGGCCAAACAGATCTGAAACTACCTTGGTACAGGGTTAATTAGAACAGGTCTGCTAGTTTTAGACCAGTCTCACCTTCCTGGAACTCCTGTACAGTTCACATTTAAACTGACCTAACTAGGGATTTAATGGTGCCTATAGATGTGCTGTGGGGATGCTCTGACATACTTTATTTACAGCGCATCGGAGCAGACTTGATTAAGTCTGCTGGAGCATGGTAATTACTGGACTCCAACCAGCCAGCCTCATGACTCAGTGTCCCCACACTTCAAAATGGCAGCAAACAAGCTTTAGTTCAAGCACCCCGCTGCCATTTTGAAGTGTGGGGACACTGATATATGAGACGCTGAGTACTTGAATTAAAGTGGCTCTCAGAGCCACTCTAGTGAAAAGTGCCCCACTCCCTGAGCACATGTAAAAGTGCCCTAGTAATGACTGCACTTGTGCAAAGTAAGTTAGATTGGGTAGACATTTTTAATGCAATCTAACCTCCCTCTACCCACAACTGTACTTTGCCATAATATCATAAATCAAAAGTCTATTCTTTCTCCCACCTGAATTGTTTGCTTGAAAGAATAACCCATCTATAAAAAGCATCCATGTTTTGCACTTTAACCTGTGCCTTGTAGTCAGTGATCAGTGGCCCACAAATGAGCTCTTAGTTATCTAAACTCTAGCACAGCCATGGAAGATGCAAAACACCTGCAAAAATAAGTAGATTAGGAGGACATATTTGAAACTGATGCCCAAAATATTCAATAATAATATATTCTTGATTTTAAAAATTGAAATAAGGAAAATAGCATTTGTGCTATGTTAGTAGGCAATTAATAGCTTTTAGCATATTTGAAACTCTTAGAAGACATGAAACTCACGCAGAGTTCTAAACGTGAACCCTATTCTCTTCCTTTGCACGTAGGTATATTTTTCCTAAAGATTCGGTAGCTACTACAGATCAAGAACAGAATTAATTTTCCATTAAGAACATAGTACCTTTTGAGCTCAGCAACCTGTGCTAAATTAAACATTGCACCCATTCACAGAACCCAGTGGCACTTGGCTCTGCTGTACTACTTGTTGATGAAAAGTGTTCTGTGGTTCTTCGTGCTTACATCACAGGAATAGTTTAACAGGTGAAGACACGATACAGGAAATCTGAAATGTATGGGGGGGCAATGATATTTTTATCTGATTAAAGAATATTCTGATGTACATACTGAAATCCACTGAGTGAAACTGTAATTTAAAGGGAAAGACTATACATACACTGGTTTACTTAAAACATTTATTGAGAGTTCACACTAGAGGGCGCTAGTATTTAAATAGATTACTAATAAAGTTTACTGTCAATGGGAGAAACTCATGCAGGAAAGAAATATCCTCTCTGTTCAAAATAAAGAACAAGTTGTGAAACTTGTTCCTATTTCTTGGGTCCAACATATCTTCCAAATAAGTTATGGATCAGTTTATACAGATATTTCCATCTACTTATCTTTTTGTTGTTAATAGTCTTTTGCTAAGATTTATGGGTAACAAAATGTTTTGACCTGGCTTTCAGTAATGGCTTTTCTGTCAAAACAAAAATCTTAATAAAATATAACAACTTTGTTTAAAAATAAACAGAAAATTATAAACTTTCAATAAAAGACCTTTGAATCTGAAAATTACTTATTTGGTGAAACTTTTTTTATCAGTTGGTTTTCAAAAAATGAAATTGTTTTAAATTTGTCTCCAGTTTTTAACTGAAAACTTTTAAAAAATCCTCATGAAATCTTCAGAATCTTAAAAATAATAAGTAGCATTTTGGCAGCTTTATTTATAGATAAAACATTTAGGAGCATCCAAATGATCTAAAGAGCACAAATCAATAGACTTATTCCCTTAAATCATCCAGATCCTCAAAGGCATTTCTTTTGCAGTGGGAGCTGGGCACTTATGTACAAGGATCAGAGACTTAAACACAAATCCTATGCCATATAAGATCAGACATCTGCAGTATTTCTGCCTCTCTGATTCTACAGTGGTAGAAAAGTACTTCAGAGATCACAGAAAGGGGAAGATGGAGAAATGTAGCGTGATGAATTACATGCTGAAACTTTTGGTTTAAATATTGCCTTCAGTCTCAGAAAGCTGGCTGGTCTATATTGCTAAGAACTTCATACCAACACTTGACAGGTTAGACAGGTATTGTATAGTAACAGATATAAGAGCTAGGTCACTACTCAGCCATATTTATTATACCTGCTTACAGCTTTCACAAGCAATTCAACAAAACATCTAAAAACTAAGATTGGGAGAAAAAGACAATAAATGAATAAATGGAAGATGACAAGATAAATGAGAAGAAAGATTTACATGTTTCAAATACAGGCCAGAAAAGAAGTCTCTCACTGACATTTAACAAAATGACCACATGATAATCCTGAGAAATTATTTAGCACGCGGTATAGTATTGCTACTGAACGATGAAGGAGTTTGCTGGCAGAAATGTTGAAAGACTGACATCAATCAAAGTCGACTGTGGTGTCTTTGCTGATGCTGCATACCCTGGAGTGCTGCCAAAGCACATCGCAGATGTAACTGATGATGAGACTATTGCTGATTGATGATAACCCTGCCAATACTCAGCCTCTGAAGGACTTTTTTGTATTACATATGACAACTCATTATTTTATTTACTGGATCCCTGCAAGTATCTGTTTTACCTACAAGCACCTATACAAATACTACTAGTAAAAATTCCAAATCTTATATACTAGGGTAATATCTATAATATACTATTCCCTTTTCTACCCACATAGCTCACTGGACAAAACTGTCTCCTTTGACAAGTTTGTACCCTTGTCAGAAGCTCAAGGAATTAGACTCCCTTTGCCTCCTGTCCTGAAGAACATTGCAACCAAGGGGAAAGGGAATTGAGAGCTTCTGATGCCCTTTTGCCAGTCTGAGAGCTGTAATTTATCTCAACTATCACACAAAGAGGGAAGCCAATTTTCGGACCCAAGAGTGGAATCATGTAAGGCTCTGTGGGTTATCACTAACTCTGTTGTTATAACATGGAATCCTGAATTGTCTGTGCTAAGTGTTACCAAACTGCATATAGTATTGCCATAGGTAGACTGATTGTTTATTGTTGCTTTATGATAAATTAAAGGAGAATGAGGATGACCCTAGTCCTGGAGAGCTTTGGTATGGTTTTTTCAACCTTATAAATGCATTCTTAGGAGCACGAATGTATAGGTCACAGCATACAGAACAAAATTCAGGAGTGAAACCATTGCATTCTGTCACAGTCCAGAATAGCAGCCTGGAGATTTTGTGAAGTAGAATTAAAACTTTGAAAAATGATTTATTACATTAGATGTGAAAATAAACAACGTGAGGGCAGCAGGGCACACTGTTGTTCAATGCAATGGCAAATTATTTTAATTTCACTCTGCCTCCAACTTTCTGATTTACAGCATGGGGGGCAAATTTTGTACTGAAGCTGCACAGCTGCCCCTGACAAGTCTTTAATGGAATGATTTATTTTTTTAAAAGCTGCTGAGCAAAGCTTGGGTACAACATCATGGGACAAAGATGTGGCATTTCCCTAGTGTTAGGTTTTTTCCCTTGCCATATTTCAAAGGCTTTTTAAAAACAATTGAGTTATTAGAGCTCAACAAAGTTCACACACTTTTATTATGGTAAGTGTTAGGCCATCTAAATATAAGGGCTGCTGTCACTTTGATAATAACTATCTAAAATAAGTGGAATCTGGGCAAAGGAATAGGAGCACTTGTATGAGGAGCTTGCAGGTGGGTAACAAACTTGGATGGATGAATAAATCAAGAACAGAAGACATTTGCTGGTCTTCACATGATCTGAAACAACATAATTCTGCCTGCTTGGAAAGGCTTTTCTTTAGCCTTTAGTCATAGAAATGCTTTTCTGAAGTTCATGTAAAACTTGCAAAAGATGTTGAATTGTCAGCCTTGAAAAATTAATGGGCCTGGGTTTATCCTCACAATAGATGCAATATAAGAAGCTTCTGGGCAGACTAGCCTCACCCAAAGTAGCTAATGTGCTCTACTAAAAACCTGGAGGAATGACCTCAAAACATCCCTTTTTTTGTTCCTTTCAGATAAATAGGATTGTTAAGACTCCAAAGAGAGTGTCTTGTACTCACAACCAAAATAATAGTGCCTGAGACATAACTACTAAAGGAAGCCATTATGCTTAGGGTGACCATACATCTGGGTTTTCCTGGACATGTCCTCTTTTTGGATCCTCCAGTCTCCATCTAAGTGTTTTTTAAAAATATGATCAAGTGTCTGGGATTTTGGTCTGCCCCTTCATCACCTGATGCCACCTCCTGAGTCCTGGGGCTAAGATTCCCTGCCAGCTTGGGCTGATCTGTCCCAGCTCAATGTGCTGTGGTCCCAGGTGCACATGAAGATGCTATGCCCAGAAGCAGCTGACTCCAGCATGAACTGTGCTGGAGTTTATCACATTCCCTTAATGGCATGTGTAGATGCACTCAGAATGGTTGTATGTCTAGAGTTTGAGAAAAACATAATCTACTAGAGGGTCCTTGGAGTCAACACTGGAGTGCAAGGTCCCATTTCCATGAAGAGGTTACTATTTCCATGTTACCAAAATATTCTGTCCCCCAAGAAGTATGCCATAGAGGCAAAGGAAAGAGCCAGTCTGCTGTCTAGTAAAAGCAAGAGAAACTTAAGAGCAGCTCAGGCCAATGTGTTGGGACACAAACATAGGAGTCTAGTGAGTATCCAAAATGAGAGACCGGTACCAGGACTCTGTGGCAAGGGGTTGATGACTTCTTAATTCCACCCTTTAAAAATTATATGTATAATAAGGAACATCCTTATCTTAATAAGGACAAGTGTTTAAAAATGCTCAAGACTAAAGAAAAGGAAAAAGCAAAAGCACTATTGTGAGTAGACAGAATTAAAAATAGGGTGATGAGGGAGGGGAGGGATGAGAAAAAGCAGGACAGGAGAGATGATGAAGGTAATGCAGAGCAGCCATAGGGAAAAAGCTGGGAAGACGTTGGAGCAAACAGTCAATCATCTGGAAGAAAATGTACCCAAAATCAAAACAAAGTTGAGCCTGCTGACATCAGCACCTCCTAAGAGGTCCACAACCAAAAGTTCTTGTACATGAGTTTACTTTATGGACTGGTATGGAGGAGGAAGCAGGTCATGGTTTTGTTTTTCACCTATGTTATATGCTATACACCAGCATTTCTCAACCTGTGGGTCACGACCCAAAAGTCGGTCAGAAGAATATATGAAAGGGTCATGAACCAACTTTAAAAATGGATCAAAAACTTTTAAAAATATATTCTCCTTTAAAGGAGAAAAACATGGGAAACTCTGCCTTTTCCCTTGCAGGCTGTCAGAGTTCCAGCCCGCAAGGGGCTGCTTGGGGCCCCCATGCCCCACACCCTGGGGTGTGGGGCCTGAAGCTGGGGACAGTGGGTTGGGAGTGAGTGGCACTGGGTTGGGACTGGCCATCTATGTTTATAAATGCGTCCTGGTACAAAAAAGGTCGAGAACTGCTATACACTTCTGGGACTCACCCACAGAGATGTTTCTATATCCCCTTCCCAGGGCAAAGCCTCTAAGTGAATCATGTGGGGTTGCAGATAATCCAACTGAGGCATAATAGCATCAGGTCTCCACTCTATTCTCCTGTGGGGTGGAATGGATGAGATGTATGCCTAAATCTATTCAGTTATAAATAAACTCTAAGTCATGTAGGCATAACTATTTTTTCTGCTGAGTATTGCATAAAAACATTAGTTATTGCATTCTTTCATTTGACTTTAATAATGTCCAGAAACAGTACAGACAAACCTGAAACACGAAAGTGTACTGACACAAAGGTAAAATTCTCGAAGAGTACTGATGTCACCATTGATTTTTCAGACCTTGTACAGTGGCAGCGTGATACTCTTATCCCCATGTAAAAACCTGCTGTACTCCAAATACATAATGATTCTTATTACATACCCAAAACCATGACATCAAGTTAGAGATGCGCTCGTGACAAATGATATGAAGCAGATTTCAAACCTCTCCCCCTAATAACAGAGAGGTATTTGACCCTGAGATTCTGTTTCAGTCTCTAGAAGAATTTACATTCCCAGCACCCTTTAAATGGGTGTGAGGTCCATCTTCACTTCTGACATCTAAGATAGTTCATAGACTGTCTCCATGCTGGATACTTTAACTTTGGTAAAATAACAGAATCAAAACATTCCTTCTGGGCAGAAATAATACCACACACATCCCTTTTCCTGCAATAATAAAAGCTGTGTTTTTCCCAGAAAAAAAGTTTGATAGGAAAGGTTTTATAACTGACTTGGAGGTAAATGGTTATAGCTCACACCTCGTTATTGC
Organism: Crocodylus porosus; assembly: GCF_001723895.1. Lineage (NCBI taxonomy): Eukaryota > Metazoa > Chordata > Crocodylia > Crocodylidae > Crocodylus > Crocodylus porosus. Next base: position 66,798,856 of record NW_017728950.1, read on the forward strand.
TCCAAAGCAAACATATAACCTGAATTAAATGTTAAAATACTGAGCAAACACAGAGTAGAAAAATAAATCAAACAGCAAGCCCACCTTTTGTTTCATAACAGCCCTGTCATATTAGAGATCATTGTACAAAGAGCAACGCAGAAAAATCTCTGCTTTCCTCTCTGGTCCCCTATTATTGAAACCATTTTAGGTACATAGAATGAATTCAGAACAAAAGACCTGAAATCACACACTTGATTAAAAGGCTTTCTCCCAACTCTTTTATCAGCCAAACAGTCATTTTATGGTCACACCAAACTACATGTATTTAGTCTATGACAATGCATACTTAAACCAAAATAAGCTCATATTATAAGGTGATAATATATCAATCAACACAGATCAAAATCAGACATTTTAATGCAAAGTCATAACAATACAATTTTGCATTTCTGTTTTGCTTTTCATTTGCCGATGTCAAGGGAGCTTTAGGTACATTAAACCAAGCCTCACAATTCCCCCTGTGGTAGTAACGCATTATTTAAGAAAAATAGGACTCGTGTTAAGTCTGTGCCACTTTTATGATTCCACAGGATCCCACCGACTAGGGACCCTCTGCACTGGTGTAGTTCAGTGGTTCTCAGCCAGCAGCCTAGAAACAGTATCTCCTGGTTAAGAAATCACGGTCAATATACAATGAAAGCTGGCAACCATTCTTTGTGAGCTTTTGCACATTAAATTCTCCCTGAAAGTGAGGTTACGGTTAGAGGAATTATACCTTACTCCCCCACAATGGAGAACTAACAATTATCAACTTAGATATGTAATTTATAGATGTGTACCAGTAGAGATTTTGGGGCCGATAGCCGATATTCAAGGAGGCATATCAGCCGATACTGATCCAATATCCGATACAGCTGCCATCAGGTGTTAAGTCCTATGTGGTAGAAGGGGAGAGGGGAGAGAAGGGGCATGGTGGGGGCAGATCAATGGACCCTGCGGTGAGGGAGAGGCAGGTGCTGCCCCGCTGGGGAAGGGGGAGCGTGGAACAGGGCCACGGCTCATGGGGTGGGGGCAAATTCTGCTGCTGCTTGTACCCCAGGAGGTTGGAGGTGGGGGGGGGATGTGGCCCCTAGCTCTGCAGAGCGTGGGGCAGGCTGTGCTGTGAAGTAGAGCTGGAGTCATCACTGCATGGGGCTTTTCTTGCTGGGGGCGGGGCTTGGAGCAGGCTCCAGCAGCACTGGGAGATGGCTGCAGCCACCCCAAATTGCACTGCAGCTCCACTCCCAGCCCTATGCCACCTAGCTGAATGCCCCACCTCCATCCAAGTGCTAGGAAAAGTCACAACTGCACCAGGCTGCAATGCAGGGCTGGGAGCGGAGCTGTAGTGAAATCTAGAGTGTCTGCAGCCTTCTCCCAGTAGCACCGGAGCCTGCTCCATGCCCACCCTCCAGCAAGAAAAGCCCCATCCAGCACCAGCTCTGGCTCTACCCTGCAGCTGCTGCCCACATTGCAGTGTGCAGATCTGGGGGCATACCCTCCCACTCCACCCCACCCTCCCAGGGTGCAAGCAGTGGTGGTAGCTTCCCCCACCCCACAAGCTGTGCCTCTTTCCCACCCCCCCGCCCCGCACCTGCCCCAGCCCCTGCCCCCTCCCTTACTACAGGGGCCTTGATCTGCCCCCCATGCCCATTTCCTCCCCCCTCCCCTTCCAACTTACCAGCTTGAGGTAGCCCTCCATGCTGCTGGCTCTGCTCTGTGCTGTGTTGTGGCTGTGCACAGCATGGGCATTTATCAGTCAAATTATTGGCCTCATATGGCTAATCAACAGGTAGCTGGTAACAGTGGCGATGCATAGGCGGTGCACAGGGGTGCTCATGCACCCCCTGAAAGCACCAGTGCACCCCCTGACTGGCCACACTCCCTGCTTAAGCGATGGGCAGTGGGGGCAGGTGGGAATGCCGGTGCCCTGCCTGCAAGTGCTGGCCAGGGAGTGGGAGTAGCACCATGGCTATTTCTGGGAGTGCCGCAGCTGCTTCCCAGTCGATGAGTTTTGCCACAGGGGAATCCCCCTGCCCCTGGTCAGTGAGTTTGGCTGTAGGGGGACTCCCCCTGGTTGCTGAATGGTTGCTGGGGGGGGCACATGCCCCCCCAACTAAGGTGGCACCAGTCACCCAATGCTGGTAATGTCCCTCCATTCCTTCTTCAGAACAAGTTGTTTAAGAAGAGCTTGAACTAATGAGAGATCCTTCTGTGTTACTGATGAGATGATAAATGCTCCCTGCTGTGTAAGTAAATGCTGTGTAAATCTCTCCTGGCTCCCTCACTGACCAATGAGGGCGGGGGGACACCTCCTCCCTAAGCAGAGCATCCTGCCAGGGCCTGGCCACACCCCCCCCCCAGCTCAGCACTGTGGAAGTGAAGGGGGGCTGCTCTAGCACCCTGGCCTGGCTTCTAGCCTGAGCCACTGCAGGCATGTGCCTGCATTTTTTCAGTCCAAAGGGGATGTCTGTATGGTTACGAACTGATTCAGCCCAGGCAGAATCAACAGATAACTGGTAATGTCCCTCTGTTTTCTTAATGGGGTGACAAACACTGAGTTAAGGGTGATAAATATTCCCCCTGGGCTGTTTGGAGTGGGGGGGACCCTCCCAAATCAGAGCCTCCTGTCGGGGCCTGGCCACGCGCCCCATATCTCATCCCTGTGCAAGGGAAGGGAGGGCTGCTCTAGTGCCCCCACCCCCCACTTCTAGCCTGAGCCACTGCAGACATGTGCCTGCATTTCTGGGATGTCTGTCTGGCTACAGAACTGATTTAGCCTAGCCAGGTTAGACTAACCTGCAAAGACTGAATCAATTCAGGCTCATGCTTTTTGAATGTCTGTTCCTTGCCTGACAGTTATCCTTTTCCATCACACCTGTACTGTCAGTAAAATATAGTGCTGGACTCTTTGTCACAACCCAAACAAAGGTCTGGCAATTTATGAAGGAAAGTAACAGTGGGAGATGGCTTAGAGTGCAAGGGGTTGAAAACTCTGGGAGTTGATTTTTTCTTAAGCTCTCTCTCTCTTTCTCTCTCTCTAACCTTCCCTTCTGAAAGGGAGCAAGGTTAGGCTGCACAATAGGTGCACACCTTGTTCCAGCATTTTCCACCTGTTCCCCACTTCATCTATTTTTTTATCACCCTGTTTCCTTTCTTTTTCTTGGTTAAAGAAATATATATTTTTTGGATGTTCCTCTACCATTTTTATGTGGCACTAGGCATTCAAAATGGGGGCAACATATTTACAGAATTGGTCCATCCATTAAGGGCTGGAGCTGTGCCCTGATGCAGGTGGTCCTAAAACCTGAGATGGAAAGCCTGGGATAGGGTTAGAGGACAAAAACATTGGAAAGAGCCAAGCCTGTTGGCTTTATGGCTGCCTGAAGCTTTCCCCTTTGCGTTACATGAATATTTATTATTTTACTTCCTACTCGTTGTATTTTATATCACTTAAAAACATGGCTACTGAGTATAAATACTGTTATAATACAAACCACGCAAGCACTTTGCATTAAACCACAAAATTGTAGCTATTAGCCCCTCTTCTCCACACTATATCAAGTACTGTGACAGACGGACCCACAAAAACACAATACAAACTAAGTCTAATAACATATTTATACATCCATTACTAGGCATTAATTACATCAATTATAAATTGCTTCCTAACTGTAATCTACATTCTAACAATTAACATTTGAAATCAAAGCAATGCCAAATATCAGGCTATAAATATTTGCCTACTTCTATTTATATTTAAAAGCCAACAAGGAATAGGAAACAAGTTAGACTTCCAGAACTGCGTATTGCAGACTCAAATCTGACATGATTCAGTTGCTATCTATAATATCAACATTTCTTGTGTTATTAAAGTAACTGCATACATAAAATAGAGGAGCAAATACATCTGCCTCTTTGCACCAATAGTTCTGATATTTTTTATCTTTTCTGAATGATCATTTTTGTTCTTTAAATTTAATAAATGCTATAATACACTGTCAAGGTGTATATGTATTTCTCAACTGGCCAATTACAGACATTTTGAGAGGTATGTAATAAGGAAGTCAAATTTGGGAGAAAACAGAAAGCCAATTAACTTCTGAAAGAAGAGGAAACAAGTAGTTTGCTTTGCTCTGGTTCTGATACAGCCTCACTAATATTCTCCATGTGTTCTCTCTTGCTTCTATAACGATTCACTTTCCCAGTTTAAAAAAAATCACAGTCCTACTCCATTCCCTTTTACTCAATGCACAATTTATGTGTTCATTCTGCTTTTCTATTATTTACATTTTCTCTATTTTTATCCACCCAGTTCATTCAAAGAAAGAAACTACTCCCTCCCTACCCCCAAAACACTTGCAATTACTTTTGTTGTGATAACTGTATCTCTTATTCATGTTTCCTGTTCAAAAAGCCAGAATCCAGTCCTAATGTGGAGACTTAAATGGAACAAGTCACCTGAGCAAGGACTGCTCACTTTAAATTCAAACTGCAGGCCCAGATCTGCAAACTTACTCATGTGAGTAAGACTGTCATTAAAGTCAATGAGGCTAATCATGTGAGGAAAGGTTTATAGAATCAGATCTCTAGTTTTAACCCAATGCCTTTTCTGCACAAGTAATTTGATTTGCATTCCTCTCCTGGACCTATCTCACTGACATGTGGCCCCATTTCTTTGTATGCAAAGGAGAAATGTGTTTTGAAAAGGCTGTCATTTTCCATGAGACGGTATCTATCAGTGCCCCACAAAGATGTATTTTGACTTTCCAGATTTTAAGTTTCAATAAAAGACCTTTATTTGCATGAGACTAGGGTATAACTCAATACGACCCTACTGGGATGTCATTCTGAATTTACATCTTCTGCAGCCACCATGGGGAAAAGGGGTTGAATCAATGTCATCCATCCAACTAAAATGATGAAATTTAAATTCTCATTTCCATGGAAAGGGAATAAATGCATTTATTTTAAACATTGGAAAAAGCAAAGATATGCTTATTGTTAAAATGCAGATGGCATTGTTATGTCTTAATTTTGCATCATATGAGATGTAATATAACTCAATATCCCAGCGTTCAATTAATATCTTATGTTGCTCACTAAGTATTCTTGTAAAAAATACAGAAATGTGATAGTGATATAATTATGAACTGGGTCATAAATAAGATGATTCAGGCACCACCTTCAAAATGTTTCACCTTCATTCTGCCAATATTCCAGTTTTGGCAGGTCTACTGCTAATACACAAAGCCTCTGAGCATTTTTCAAAAGGCTATATTTTCTAGTCCTGAAGGATTCTAAGATATGGGGCCTTAAAATAGTTATTGTGTGATTTATTGAAAAGCTATCATCAATAATTTGTAAAGTTGCTAAAATTTATGAGGGTTCTCATTATTATTATTATTATTATTTTTGTATAAGCCCGACATAGTTGGACTCATGCTGTTAAGACTATCTGGCTTTATAGGCAAAGGAATATGAAAAATAGTGCTAATAAAAAATTTACACCTCTCTAAAGAATTTCCAGATTAGGTTCTCTGTCAAATTTGTGGCTTCTACAGAGAAGGCGAGAGGGACAGGTAAGGAACCCCTAAAAAAAAATGTTAACCTAGCAGCCAGTCGGATAAGAGAGAATAGGAAAGTACACAGCCATGGAAGCTTAAGGTCAGGGGATCACTGAGCAGGAAGGAGCGCTTAGCTATGTCAAAGGCAATAACCTGTGGGCTGGGAAAAAGCAGTAAATTAAGCTTGGTCAAGAGGCAGTGACTGGCAAGTTTGGTCATGGAGTGTAAAAGTTGAAATTCATACTGTGTGAGGTCAAAGAATGAGATGCGGAGTTGGGGAAAAAAATCAAGGCAGTAGGAGAAGACCATTGTCTCTCAAAGTTTAAAACTAAAGTGGGGAAGGAGACTGAGCAGTAAAAAAGCAAGTAGGAATGCAAGCATGTTTTTTCAAAAGAAAGGAGAGGAAGGCAAGATTTAAGCAGACAGGAAACTGAAAAGAAAGATGTTGAGAGTGAAGAACACTAGCAAGGGAGAAAAGGATGGGACTGAGAAGGCATAATTTAAGGTTGAAGGAGGGTGGAAGAAAGCTGTCATGGAAGTAAAGAAGACGGGAGGAGGCTCCTTGATGTTAGCACTGATTTTTCCCATCAACTGCTCAACAGCTTTGGCAGAGATGGCAGAGACCCATTCTTCTGAGCTGAGGATCTGAAGGAAGAGTCAAAGGTAATGAATAATAGGAAATGGAGAAAAGGGGATGTGGATTAATGAGAAGAAAAATAAGCCTGTTGGACAAGAGAATGGGAAGAATTAAGCAGGAAATAACAAACTTCTGTAAAAGAGGAAATCCGTGGAGGATTAAAATGTTTTTCAGGAACACTGACCAATAGGGATCTGATCAACAAACCACCACTGTGTTCTGGGGGGCAAAGAAGGTTTTGAAAGAAAGACTGGTAGAGGTTTCAACTGAAGAGGAGAGTGAAGGCTTGTAAACAGGCATATGAAATATATAGAGGGGGAAAGCATTAGAGAAGGCAGGAGAACTGAGAGAAGCTGACAAGTCAGAATGTTCCGTAGACTGACATTCAGAGTCTGCAAGAAAGAGTAAGAATTGGGCTGGTGATGGAAGAAAGGAAATTCAGAGAAAGAAAAGTACTAAGTGCAAACCAAGCCAGGCAGAATGGAGTATGTATATGCGAGTTAATAGGCTGACGTGGACCCAAAGAGATAAACAGAAAGGGGAGGTGATGAACCCCAAAGAAAGCCACATCATTAGTAGAGAAGCTGAGATTTCCACAGAATGGAAGACTAAGGAAGGAAAAAACAGAAGGATGACAGATAGCAGAAACTTGGAAACAGAGGCAAGAAGAGTCTGATACAGCAGATTTTGTGTACACTAGAATATCCTTGTTATCATTTGGGCAATTTGTGATCATACGGTAACAGCTGTTGAAAAATTCAAGTTAACTTTAGTATTATGTGTTCCTTTTGGGGCTTTTTTAGGCCTCCTAAAAACACAAAGAATATTCCAACCATCAACTAAACAGAAATTACAGAAATGCATGGGAACAGAATATTATCTGGACTTATATTCTGCTTATTGGCTTTTAAAATGTATGGATCAAATCAAATGGTTTCTTAAAAATATATACTATATAACTGATTTGTTTTCTTTGAGATTCTGCTTTTAGGAAGATATAAAAAATATTTGATAAAGCCTGCAAGGGATTTATCATAATTGTTTGAGTGACTTGCACATCCTAATAAGAAATTGTAGAATAATCGGAAGTGATTGTTGTTTTAAGGGCTTTAATACAAAACATCACCTCTTAGCATTGAAGAAAGTAGAGGCAGGTTTTCAGAGTTAGAATAGAAGAAAAAGACCACCACAGAGGGATACTGCACGTAGCTTTTCATGGATACTAATGATAAATTTAAATTAAATATAAAATTAAGCATTTTAGTAATTACATATTTTTATTAAGCATTTGTAATGAGATGTAGCAAATACATGCGTGTTTTGTGCATGTGTAATACTAGTTTGTTGTTAAATCCCATTCTCATCATGTTCCTGAAAAGCAATATATACATAATAAATGTGCATCTATCTTATTAAACAGAGTTGCATGCTAAGGGTTCAGCTGTGTCTTTGCCACAAGTCCTACATAATCTTTTAAAGGCAAAATTCCTTTTCACTGAACTCTAGGGAAGGTTCAAACTTCGTAAAACATACACTTGCTACTCTCTAACACCAGAAACAGGTTTTTAAAGCCCCAACGTCAACTAAGTTCCATTCCATCTACAGATCCCTCACATACCTAACTCCAGTGAGAGGAGTGGTGGGATGAATATTTCTACGTGGTGAAAAATCAGGGTCAGTATCCATTTCTTCCTGTCATTGACTCTTGTTCTGAGGATTCTCTGAGTAACAGGGAGAAGGGGAGAGTGCAGAAAAATGCTGCTGCAGCATAGTTGCCTTTTAATACCATCATTGTTTTTCCAGAGTATGTAGTGGATAGAGATATCATTATTGCTTTTAGGAATGGTGCATGTTTACCAGACAGTTTCTGCAGCACTTTTGGTAAACAGTAACACCGTCAGGAGAAGCCCTAACATGTCCAGCTTTGGGGGCCTTCTTAACTTTGTAGATTACCTTGTGAAACCCAAAGGGGTCATAGCACTCCAGAGAGGACTCATTCCTTCCTCCTAGTAATTCCCTCTTTACATTCTAAGCAAGCCTCCCAGTTGAGTAGACACTGACCTGGACCATCATCAAGTCCCTCTCTCTTGGTGTTAGTCAGAACATGAACAATAACTATCAAAAGAAAAAAACAAATGTTCTTAGCCCCATAGACACTTTCAAAAGGAAAGAAAAATAGCATCTATAACAGACTCTTCTTCTTTGACAATCCCTTGCAGTTGAGGATGATTGTCTTCCATGATTGTCTTCTTTGTTTGTTTGAAGATGGCTGACAAGGTCTATCTGGGATCAACAGACCATGCAACTTGGGCATGTTTCCATGCATCTGAGTGGCTCCAGAATCTTGATTTGGTCCACAACACACTGTTTATGTTGCTCGCACTCTTCTGTCTTCTGTTGTTGTTGTAAGGTTTCAAAGCACTGAGATCCTTGCAGCAGATTCTTCCTCTACTTGGCGCAGTCCTGGGTGATAGTTTCCTACAAGTTGCTGCCAATGTTGCATTTTTTCAAGTTGGCCTTGAAGACATCCTTGAAATGGTTTCTATGCCCTCCTCTTTAGCATACACCTTGACTGAGCTGGGAGAAAAAAACTTGATTGGAAGACATCTGGATGACATGGGCAGCCCAGCAAAATTGATGTTGGATGACCATCACGTCGATTCTCAAAGTGTTTCCTTGCAAAAGGATGCTAATGTTGGTGTATCTATCTTCCTACTGGATTCAAAGGCTCTTCTGCAGGTAGCATTGATGGTACTTCTCAAACTACTTGAGGTGTATCCGGTATGCTGCCCGGTTCTCAGGTCCACATGGTAAGATGGCAATCACAGCTGCTTGATAAACCATGAACTTGGTTTTGGGTCTGATATCATGATCTTCAAACGTTCATTTCCTCAGGCATCTGAAGACTGAACTTTCATATTTGAGATGATGTTGGATTCTTTACTGATGTCACCCTTCTGCAAGAGATGGCTTCTGTGGTAATGGAAATACTCAACATTCTCCAGAGTTTCAGTGTGAATCTGAATTACTGGAGCTGAGGACTGTTCAAAGAACATGGAGGTTTCTATACCATCTTCTGGAAAGGTAAACAGGAAAGAGAATGTCAGCTTCATGGGCTAGGGACAGAAGTTACACATAAATTGGTTTAAGTGATCAGAAATTGATTTAAACCTGTAACAGAATATAAGTTTAGTGCACATAAACCAGTTTCAAAATAGCCCAAACTGGTTTAAGATAAACCTGGATGAATGTAGTAGCAGACCTAACTGATTTGGGTCAAACCAGTTTATGCAACTTCTGTCCCAGACCTCTTCCTGATTTAAGTCAAACACAACTCCCCCAGTATCCTGGCTTGCTCTGAAGTCCTAGGCTGAGCTACGTTTTCTGCTCCAGAGAGAAGGGATGGCCCTGATAATCTGCTCTCTAGCTAAGGAATGGGCAGTGGCCAGACACCAAACAGTATGGCCTCCTGAGGTGAAAGGAGCAGGGAAGGGATTTATTCCACCCCTCCCCTCTCCCACTGGGGGACCACAGCTGAGGTCTGCCTGGCCAGGGTGTAGCAGCCTGTCAGGCATTCACCCCCTTCCCCACTCCAACAGCAGGGGTGAAGGCATGGCCATAGCTGGCCACCATGGCACCCGTGATCCACCTGCCTCCTCCATGGCTGTGGGCCTGGGGCTGCAGGGCTGAGCTAGGCTGGCCCACAGGCGCTGCTGAGGGTAGACACACAGGGGCTGGCCCAGGCTTGGCTATGGGGGCTGAGCCCTTGGCTCAGCCTGGGGGCATGGGTGGCAGCTGGCTGAGCAGTGGGATGCCCAGGTCTCAGAGGTACCAGCAGGCCCAGAGCCTGACAGCCACCCGCTCTTGAAGCTTGCAGCCCCTGCCATGCCCCTGTCCTGTGCACTACCTGCTGTCTGCACACCACAGGCCGTGCACTGGCTGGGGCTGGCAGGACTCTTCTGCCTCCCCCCAGCTGCTGCTGCCACTGCCATCTGGCTCTGGGTGGGTGGGTAGAAGCTTTTAGCCCTGCAGCTTCTGCCCAGTGCATGGAGCTCTGGCTCCAGCTGCTTTCCAACCCCTCCTGCCCAGGGATGGCTCATCATGCCAGGCAGATGCAGCAGGCAGAAGGTAGTCAAAGCTTGAGCCAGAGCTCCAGGCACTGGGCAGAACCAACCAGGCTAGCGCTTCCACCCCCACGGAGCAGGGCTGTGGCAGGGCAGGAGCAGGAGCTGTAGCTGGAGGTAAGGGGAACAGAACAGCCCTGCCAGATCCAACCAGCATGCAGCTTCCCCCTGCCTCCAGGGGCTAATCCCACTTCCGCCTCTGCCATGCTGCTCAGGGAGCGGGGTAGCTTTAAACTAGAGGCTTCTGCATAGAGCAGGTGTAGGCAACATTTTTTGGCTGGAGTACCGAACAAATCACAATGTCTACCTTGGAAGGTGCCTGAGTGTCGACATGCCGGAGCCTGGAGCAGCTGTTTGCAGCCTCCTGGCTGCAGCTGGCCCACAGGGCCCAGTCTGCTTGCAGCAGAGCTCGTAGCCTCCCAGCCGCCTGCTGGGAGCAGCCTGGGCCCTGTGGCTGGCAGCAGCTGCTTAGAGCCTGGGCTGGCAGTGGTGTGCTGAGCAAAATGGCCTTGCATGCCATGCTCAGCACGCGTGCCAGGGCTTGCTGACCCCTGGCTTAGAGCATGGAGATCCAGCGCAAGCTGCAGCTGTTTTCCACCTGCTCCCCCTGCAAGGGTTGTTCATTGCACTGGGCAGGAGGAGGAAGGCAGCTGAAGCTGGAGCTAGAGCTCCATGCTCCGGGCTGAAGCAACTCCGACCCCCCTTGTCACTTGGAGCAGCACAGCAGGGGCAGGAGTGGGAGGAGAAGTAACCACTGGAGGCGGGGAAGCTGTATGCTGGCTGGGCCCAGCAGCGCTGTCTTGCTCCCCTCACCTCCAGCTGTGGCTCCTGCTCCTGCCTTCCCATGTAGTGCTGCTCCATGTGGGTGGAAGCTTTAGCTCAGAAGTTTCTTCCCAGTACCTGGAGTTCTGACTCCAGCTCTGGCTGCTTTCCACCTGCTCTGCCACCCAGCGTGAAGAGCAGACCCTTGGGACTAACCTGCAAAGATTGAATCAATTAAGGCTCGGGGTTTTTGAATATCTGTTCCTACCTAGCTATGGAGTTGGTTTTGCCATCAAGAATAAACCTATAAATCAATGAGTTCCCTACCACAATTAAGGAGTATCTTATGACTCTAAATCTTAAACTGGAAGGAGCCAATACATCACTGTCATGAGCACGTGTGCCTCGACTCTTGACACCGCCAGTGAAACCAAAGAGGAATTCTATGCCAACCTCCACCAACTCATTTCTGATGATCTGGAAGGGAACAGACTTATTTTTTCTTGGCAGTTTCAACACCAGAGCTGGAAAGGACTCCAACTTCTAAGATGGAACCATCAGCGAGGAAGGAGTAGGAAAAGTCAATTCTAAAACACAGAAAGATGTCCTTGATAGCATTTTATTCAGACATTTTCTGTTCTGCTTCAGGTATATTTTTTAAATTAGTTTTCAGTCTTTCCCTGAAAAGCATGAAGTATTTCCACGGCCAGAGCAATCATTGGAAGCTGTGGACAGTTGTCATTAGGCTATAACCAGATCCTTCGGTTGCAATTTAAAACATATGTAAGGGCCATTCTTAAGCTTAAAGCTTGCAAATGATGCTTTGGAGTAAAGGATAATTTCTTCATATCTTCCCTCACTTCGTCTGAAGCTTCTGCTGAAAATAATTTGCATACCTCAAGAGAAGTCTTTCTCAATCAAGAGTGAGGTCATGACTCCATTTTAAAGGCAATTGCTACATCATAAAAATTATGGAACAGAGTTTAGGTCTGACATTTCAACAATTTAATTTACTGTTGGTAGCCTAGAATGGCCACAGTTATACAGATTTGATACCAAAGTAAGAGAATTCTGTATTGCAGTGGGATCCAACATTTTTGGTAAGCAAGCCACAAATTAGGCCAGCACTCTGACCAAGTGCCGCTCTGATCCCTTTCGCTTTCCTGATATGCTGCAGCTTTCTGCTCACTGCCTTTTGCTCTCTGACCAAGCTGCTGCTCTGCTTTCCCTGCCCTGTGCTTTCTACCTCATCTGATTCATAGATGTTAGGGTTGGAAGGGACCTCAAGTTCAACCCCCTGCCCTGGGCAGGAAAGAGCTCTGGGATCAGATGACCCCAGCTAGGTGCTTGTTCAGTCTCCTCTTGAAGAACCCCCAGGGTAGGGGAGATCACCACTTCCCTTGGAAGCCCATTCCAGATTTGGGCAACCTTTACTGTGAAGAAGCTCTTTCTAATGTCCAACCTAAATCTGCTCTCCATCCATCTGTGGCCATTGTTACTAGTTACTCCAAGGGGTGCCCTAGTAAATAAAGCATCTCCTATTCTCTGCTGCCCTCCCCTCATGAATTTATAGGCAGCCACAAAATCACCTCTCAGCCTTCTCTTGTGAAGGCTGAAGAGATCTAGGTCCTTCAGTCTCTCCTTGTAGAGCCTTGCTTGCAGGCTTCTGACCATACGAGTGGCCCTCCACTGGACCCTCTCAAGATTCTCTGCATCCCTCTTGAAGTGCAGCGCCCAAAACTGGACACAGTACTCTAACTGTGGCCTGACCAGTGATGCATAGAGGGGAAGGATCACCTCCCTGGACCTGTTTGTCATGCATCTGCTAATGCATGATAAAGTGCTGTTAGCCTTGTTGATCACTTCGTCACATTGATGACTCGTGTTCATCTAGAAGTCAACTATGACTCCAAGACCCCTTTCCACTGCTGTGCTGCTGAGAAGGTCATGCCCCATTTGTGTTAGTCAGAAGTCAGGTAGAAGACAAGAAGTTTTCTGTGGTTCCTTCACAGCTAAGCTAATAAAAGCAGGAGCAGGCGAATGTGCTTTAGGATTTGGAAAATGGCTACCAAGGGGTCTCAGTCACTGGTATCAGCCCAAATACCCCTAACGCAAAGATTCTCAACTGTGGGGTGCCTTGAGATTCTTTCAAGGGTGTTGTGGGGTGCCATGAAATGCTAGCACTGTTAGACTTGCCAACATGATTCACAAGATGAGGCCTGAGATTTCAAATAGGAACCCATAAGGTTAAAAACATTCTGATCTGTTGTGGTCTGAGTTCTTTGCAACAGAAAAACTGCTTTCTTATTTTTCTATAATAAAAAAATGAGTCAAAACTAAGAGCTGGCCTTTTCCAAGGGGTGCTTTTAGTCTAGAAAAGGTTAAAAGCCACTGCTCTAAAGTATTTGAGGATATGTTACCAAACAGTATGTAAATACCACTTTGAGACCCATTCTGCAGCTTATTCTGATGAAGGTGGAACAGCTGAAACATTAGCATGTCCAATCTGATACAGCCAGGCAAGCACAGAACTTTTAACTGAGTTGCATGGACTATACACATTAAATGAAGCTTTAATAGACTTCTATTTCTTTGTTCAGGCCTAGTGAGAATTTAGAATGAATTTAATGCAGGTAATTTAGGGAATAGATTACAGAAGGCAACTTGAATGACCTACACTTTAAATACCTTGGTTGACCAAAAGAACACAGCTCAAACAATCATTAAACTACAACTGCAGCATTGAAACAGGATAGTTTCCAAATAAATTTTATTGTGATGTTAGACACTGATTTAGTAATCCTCAGCAGAGGCTCTTTCCACCCTTAGACCACTTATCCAGGTAACTTCTTTCCAATGGGAGAAAGGAAAATAGATTAATTATTTCATATCCCACTTCCCACTCCTTCATTTAATGCCCTGTGAATGATTTGCATTAATCCTTCTTTCCCCCAGTCACTCTCTCCCAGAGAGATGTAGTTATACAAGTCTCAGGTTCACTCTACCCAACATCAAATTTATGTTAAAAACTAAATCAGGAGTTAGTAGTCTCTGGTGCAGTCTTTTCTCTCTCAACATGTCTTTTTGGAAAAAGACTCAGGTGCTAGACTGACAACCATGGAGTTTGAAGGACAGAAGTAATGGAGGAGGATGAAGAAGCAAATTATACGTGACAGATGTGCAGTCAGTTTTAATGCTCTACCAGATACTACAGTGATGACTGCAGTATAAGAATAGAATATATGGGAAAGAATAGGTTCAACATAGATAATGACAGGGCAAGCTAATTAAACTTCCTTCTCCAATAGGCATCAGTAATGACTTGCAGAGCTTAAGGGGCAGAGACACCAAATCCTAGTGGAGACCATCTATGCATCTTCCAGCAACCACAATTATAGGCAGCTTTAAAGCCTCCAAATGTCTGTAGAGTCAGAGCAAAAAGGGGCAAGATGAAAAGTCTTCACTTTTCCTACTCCAATGTAGCTCCTCACCTTAGTTGCTTTCCACTTCCCACTAAAAATAAAAGTGGGGGGTGGTGGAAATCAACAAATACACTTTGCTTTTATATATAATAAATTCTCACACTATTATTTTAAAGCAGGGTATTTGTAGCTACACATGCCCCACAAAAACATTTGCAGCATTTCTGAGAACACCTCCTTAGGAAAATAAAAGGGAAACTAACCTGCAGAGCTTGGAGGTGCAGGAAGCTGTTTCAGTATGGTCACTGTAGGGCTGCAGATGCTTGTCTCTGCCATGTTTAGAGTCATCCCCAGAAAGGCACGCTGGGAAAAAAAATATTCCAGAAGGTTGGGAGTAAGGACCAGGACATTTGAAGAAAAATGGCTCTGTTTTTTGTATTATCACTTCCATCACTGCTTAACCTTCTTTTATTAACCCTTCCTCCCTACTTTTTTTTCTCCTTTTCATTATCTCTTGCCTTCATTTAAGCCTAAAAGCTCATCAGAGGTTGATGTCTATTTTATGCACCAGGATGGCACCTGCGGTGCTTGATAATCACTCAATTGCTTAAGACTAGGGCAGCAGAACTGCTCTATTCTGTGTCCAGTTTCAACTGATTAAGCATGACAGTATCAAGCGCTTCCCAGAGCTATCCCCAATCTCTCTTGCTCTTAAAGGCCCAGCCCCCTACCACATTCTACTTAACACACAAGTACAGATATTTTTATAATGACCTAATAACTAAACTTACTAACACTGTTTCTTTACTCTTTGAAGGGGCCTGAGATGTTGCTTGGAAATGCAAGGGTGGCCTCACATATCAGAACTGGTACTGTCAGGACGCAGTAAATCCATGTGCCTCAGGTTGTGGTATGTGCTAGGGGTTTCAGTGTTTCAAGCTGCCATAGTTATTGCCCATCTGAAATGCTTTTGGGCAAAATAGAAAACTCGGGGCCCTTTATCTCCACATAGATTTTTCCCTTTGTTGCTAGTAGGAAATGTTCCCTTTTCTCCAATGCCTGATGAGATGGGTGTTTGTCCCCAAAAGCTTGCAAACAAGAATTTATTTTTGCAAAAATCTTGCTCTAATAAAAGATATCACCTCTACTATGAGCCCCAATTCCCTTTTCACAGATGCATTTATTTCTTTGAAGTCTACCCAAAGAGCAAATGTTTCCAACTTTGTTTTCCCCTTTGACATATAAATGTACCCTTTCTGGTTCTTCTATGATTCTCAAAGTAATAATTCTATCCATCTCCTTTTCTAAATCTCTGCATGACTTACTGTGAACATGAACTGTAGAACATCCACGTACTTTAAGCTTTATTCTGTACTTTCTTGAGTGCTTATTTCTTGGAAGATGGTCTTAAACTCTTCTTTTATCACTATGCAGCCTCTTGATGAGACCAAGTATCTGACACACTTTGGATGCTAAATAGCTGCATTTTGTCAAGGTGTAGTTTACCCATGAACATAGTTTATAAATGCCTTTAGTAAACATTAGCTCAACTTTTTAAACTTGAAAAAAACCATTTTGCTCTCCAATAGTTGTGCTTTTTTTCTTCAGTGATATCTGGTTTTGGTAACAGATTGGCTTGTGAAACAACTTAAAGTTAGCAAATGTCCAATTTGCTTTCAGGTGTTTCCACACTACACGCAATAAAATGTGCTGGGTTTTGCTAGATTCTGAATTTGGGGTTCCTCAGGTCTCCTTTCTGTTTGCACTTTGGATTTCATAGCATGTCTCCATGTAACAGGGAACCCTAACCCTGTTACTAAGAGACAGGGTGGCCCCTTTAAGTCCAGAACCTTCCAGTCACGGCCGGCTGGTCAAGTAGGGGTTAAGGTCAAGCCCTGCCAACCAGTCAGGTGACCAAAAGGGGCAGGGCCTGGCTCATATATAAACCCCAGGGCTGAGGCCAGGATGGCAGTTCCCTGCCAGCAGCCAAGGGGGAAGAAGTTCTCTCAAAGTAACCAAAGGGGAGAGGCCTGACTGCAGGTATAGCATCTTATACTGGTGAGGGTTAGAACACCCCAGGTGTGGCTTGGATGATGTTATAGCCGGGCAGCTTGAATTTATGTTATAGCCCAGGGGCTTGTGTTTTAGATTTATAGATGTTAGGGTCAGAAGGGACCTCAATAGATCATTGAGTCCGACCCCCTACATAGACAGGAAAGAGTGCTGGGTTCAGATGACCCCATCCAGATGTCTATCCAACCTTCTCTTGAAGACCCCCAGGGTAGGGGAGAGCACCACCTCACCTGGGAGCCAATTCCAGACCTTAGCCACTCTAACTGTGAAGAAGTTCCTCCTAATGTCCAGTATAAATCTGCCTTCTGCTAGCTTATGGCCATTATTTCTTGTGACCCCCAAGGTCACCTTGGTGAGTAGAGCCTCACCAGTTCCCTTCTGCACCCCCATGATGAATTTATAGGCAGCCAACCTTCTCTCGCGGAGGCTGAAGAGGTCCAGGTGCCCTAGTCTCTCCTCGTAGGGCTTGGCCTGCAAGCCCTTAACCATACGAGCGGCCCTTCTCTGGACCTCCTCCAGGTTATCCACATCCCTCTTGAAGTGTGGCACCCAAAACTGCATGCAGTACTCCAACTGCGATCTGACCAGCTGCGATAGAGGGGAAGTATCACCTCCTTGGTTCTGTTTGTCATGCATCTGCTGATGCACGATAAAGTGCAGTTAGCTTTTCTGATGACTTCATCACACTGATGACTCATGTTCATCTTGGAGTTCACTAGGACTCCAAGATC
Source organism: Crocodylus porosus (assembly GCF_001723895.1). Taxonomy (NCBI): domain Eukaryota; kingdom Metazoa; phylum Chordata; order Crocodylia; family Crocodylidae; genus Crocodylus; species Crocodylus porosus. The sequence continues at coordinate 66,816,190 of NW_017728950.1, forward strand.
CCTTTCTGCTTCCGTTTTGTTTGACACCGGTGGTTTGGGTAAGGCTATGAGGGGATGGAGGAGGCCTCATAGGGGACCCATGGCAGCATGACGACCCCGGCACCAGAGAGGGTACAGTATATTGGGGCGTGCCGAGCCTGGCGCCACAGAGGTTGCAGCATTTTGGGGTGCACGGACCCCAGCGCCACAGAAGGTGCAGCATTTTGGAGCACACAGACCCTGGCACCAGAGAGTACGCAGCATTTTTGGGGTGCATGGACCCCGGTGCCAAGGAGGGCGAAGCATTTTGGGGCACCAACCCTGGCACCAGAAAGGGTGCAATATTTGGGGGTGAGCTTGTCTCAGCGCCTGAAGAGAGCACAATACTCAGGGGTGAGTGGACCCCAGCACCCCAGAGGGGCAGGGGCCCGAGTAAGGGGTTTTTTTGAGAGCTGGAGCCTGGGAGTCAAACTCTGATTAGTGGGTTGGGTTTTTTTGACTGACAGGCCTAGCTAGAGGAAAAGGGGTAGGTCCACAGTGGCCTAGACCCCAACATAAGGAGGAATTTACAAATACCATCTGCGAGGCTTGGGCTGTGGTGTAGGGGAGAAATGGAGCCACAGATAGCGCCCCCTGGCATCGGGGCATAAAATGGGCAGTCTCCCACTTAATTACATCTATTATTCAATTAACAACAAGGTGTGGCAGGAGAGAAGGTGAGTGGTTGGTTGGCTTATAACAGGTGGGCAGGGCCACCGGTAGGCGGACCCCAAAGAGGCATCCCCTCTTGCACTCCAGTATGAGAGCATTGTCCACTTCCGTAAGCTGTTGTCTTGACCAACCTGGTGCATTCTACTTGTTTGGTCAACAATTGATTCTGGGTCTCATAGAAGTTTTTGTCATTTAATTTTTGTTCTGGATCTGAATAATGACCTGGTCTCTTCAGTGAGATTTAAATAGCTTCCAAAAGTGTAAAACTGATTTTTTCCTCCACTTCAGAATAGTCACAAATGCTTCTGTGATTTAACCTCCTTTTTAAAACCTCTGTTTGAAAGCATATGTTTCAATTTTATGTGACATGAAGTACTTTGATTTCTTTACTGTAGTTTCACAGGTAGCCTTCTCTGCCTGAATTACCTGGAAATGGCTGAACACATCAAATACATTTCAAAAATATAACTATCTCTTGACTGTCTGCATTATTGGTGGGTGACTGGTTTCTTACGCTTTTTTTCTCTACTGAAGTTGAGCAGAGTTTGGGTATTGTGGAGAATCAAGACCTAAATGACTTCATAACTAACAAGAGATAACAAGATTAGTTAATCAACTGAACTAAAAAGGTTCAGTGAACTAGTTAACTGAACTAACCAAGCTAACTAGTTAACTGAACTAACAAAGTTCAGTTTTCAGGCCAGTGACTTAGATCCTCTCCTCAGAATGCCACTACAGGTAACAATTAGTACTAACATTTTTGGAAAATAGGACTGAAACTTCTAACAAGTTTAATAGGTTACCAAACATTCATCAGATCAACACTAGTCACTGCCAGCCTCCTCTACAAGTTAGAGGTGAAAGCACACATATCCTCTCTATAAACTATTATCCAAAGCTATTGTGTATATTAATTTTCAAGTTGTCAGTTGGGGATATGGATTCCATGCAATGTGTAGGAGAAGGAGCCAATAAACTACCAAGATGATCATCACTGGCAGCAATACTGTGTAACTACAGCAAGGTGAGGGGTACACCAGCCCTGGGCACCAAGTTAGAGGGGGCATTGGTATGGCCTCCTCCCCCCACAGCAGGGGCAGCTCTGTGCAATCTAACCGGCTGTGTGAAACAGTACCATTTCGTTTCGACTTCCGTTTCACCATTTTGAAGGGACAGTGTTTCATTTTGCTGTTTCAAAGCAATATTCCATTTCATTTTGTCAAAACTGTGTCCCTGTTTCAGTGCATTTTGACATTTTATCGATAAGCTATAATGGGGAATCATAAAAATGCCTATAATTTTGTCATTTCTTTCCTGATTCAAATGAAAACAGCAGGAATGGTATCCCCTGCTGAGGCCACAAAGCCTGTCAGGTTTCAAGGAGGTAGGTGCAGGAGTTTCTGGGAAACTGCACCTCAGACTTCAGAAAAAACTTGTGTCACTTGTAAGTGTGAAGGCATGGGGGGTGAAAACAACAGGCATGGTAGCTCCTGCTGAACCATGAAGCCTACCAAGTTTTGAGGAGGTTGGTACAGGGATTTCTGGGAAACTGCACCTCAAACTGCTGACAAGCAAAACTCATGACGTGTGACTTTCTGTGTGAATTAAAGTGTGATGGGATGGAAACTGCAGGGATGGTAGCTCCTTATGAGGCCATGAAGCCTGCCAAGTTTCAAGGAGATAGGTGCAGAGGTTTCTGGGAAACTGCACCTTAAACTGTTCAGAGCAAAACTTATATCACTTATAAGTGTGAAGGCACAGCGAAATTTCAGTGTCCCGGGAATAGAGAGAAGAGGGACCGGGAAGCCCCACCTGCGGGGCACAGCATGGAAAGAAACATGGAAAAAAAGAAGGAAGCACAAAACAATCACTTACCTGCAGGAGGAGCAACACCAGAGGGTTGAAGAGAAAAGCCTGCGTGGTTTACAAGCTGAACCTTTATGCAATTAAAGCCAGCGGGCGATGTCACGGGGATGCACCAGCTGGCAGGGATAAAAGTGGCCGCCAGCAGTAACGCAGGGAGAGCAAGTGAGGATGTGGAGGCTCTCCATGCCAGCCACAGATGGAGCCAGCACAAACTGGGAATTCGTGGACAACAGGCGGCAGCTGAAGCAGCAAGGTTCCCTCACACTGGGGGTGCCAAGGCTGAGGCCGAGCCCCAGGAAGAGAGGAGCGCTGAGGGTGACTTCTCCCTAGTACCACTGAGGAGGTTCGATGGTGGAGATGCCGAATGGCAGCGTAACCAGAATGGTGACCTGGAGGAAGAGGCTGAGGACAACCCTAGGGAAGCAGAAGTGTTCCCACCCAGTCACTCCCAGGTACCAGATCAGGGAGCTGGGCTAGGGGTGAAAAGGAAAGAGGGACCCCACGGGCCCAGTGTTAGCATGGGCAGGAGGGCTGAAAAAGCCGACCAGTAGGACACCAGATGGGAAGACCCTTTTCGGTTCTTTTTTCTTCTTCTTTTCTTCATTTTGTTTTCTTTACCCCTGCTCAACAGGGGCACCCATACTGACCCCAGGAATAGAGCCAACCGGCTCAAGGGGGTCCCAGGCTTAGAGCCTGAACCAGTTAACTATCCTTCCCCAAGGAGAAAAGTGGGATACAATAGGGCATGAGGAACATCCATATTGGAGAGGCAGCCATGTCAAGACCTGGCGTCCTGCCAAAGGTTGGTGTAAGGCTGGGGTGTAGGGGAGGTGAAGCCCCACAAACATCCCACAAGCAGAGTGGTCATCCCTGAGGGAACCTTCGAGGCTACCCCCCACACTGACATAACATTCAAAAGTGTGGCAGGCAAGTTCAGGGTAGGCCAGAGGGACCACTGAAGCCCACCTTGAGGAATCCGCAAAGCTATAGAGCGTACTTCCTCTACAGTTTGGGCCAAGGCAGCACGTGAGTGGACATTCAAAGCCAGGTGGGCACACTCAGTTCAAACAATGCTTTTTATGCTGTATTTCCGTCCCTCCCCCCCCGCACCCCGAGCACTGGGATTGGAAGGGACCTCAGCTACACAGTCAGTGTCAAAGCAGTCCTCCCCCCCGCTTCCCTCTCCCTCTCCTTAGTTTCTCTTTCGCTGCAAGCCAGCCCGGCTTCAAAACTTGAAACATTTTGAAACTTTTGAAATGTTTCAAGTACCATCATTTCATTTCCATTTTGCTGTTTTGAGATCAAAACACTTTGTAATGAAACACCTGTCAGAATTTTACACAGCCCTACTAGCCATAGGGACCCCTCAAGGCACAGCCTTATGCCTTGTAGTGTATCTATGAGGGATGGGGGTGAGTGAGGCAGGTGGAATGAATCCGCGCTCCCCACCCCCAAGCTTTGTATATCAAAGCCAAGCCAAACAGCCAAGTTCACACTGCTAGTATGGCAGCTGTTGTCCAAGTGCAGAGAGCATAGAATCATAGAAAGTTAGAGTTAGAAGGGACCTCAGGAGGTCATCTAATCCAACCCGCTACTCAAAGCAGGACTAGCCCCAGGTAGATCATCCCAGCTGAAACTCTGTCTAGCTGGGTTTTGAAAACCCCCAAGAATGGAGCTTTACCACCTCTCTAGGTAACCTGTTCCAGTGTTTTACTACCTTCCTAATAGCAGAGGCAGGTAAGATTCCTCTCTCCATCCACTTGCCACCTCCCGCTCTCCAGTGGTTACCATAATTTCCTGCCCCAGACCCCCACCTCAACCCCAGGCTGAAATATCTTGCTACACCTGTGACCGGCAGAACTGAAGACGTTAATAAGAAATGGGATTTTAAGTGTAGGCCTGAGCAGAATTTTATGAAGCCTTGAGGGGGGGATGATAAGAAATACAGGTTATAAAATGTTGTCAGCAAAATTGGACAGGAAGTCACAAAAACAGATTTTCTTATGACATTTTTTGTACTTTCTGCTTCCAGCCAGGCCAGAAACAAGCATTTCAGCCCTTTACCTTCCAAACATGGCTAAAGAGGGAAAATAAACATGCACCAAAATACAAATTAAAAGATTTTAAAATTAGCAGAACATTATTGAACTTCAAAAACAACTCACTTTTTTTTACAAGATTTGAGTTTATTTAACACATGCACCCAGTACAATCTAAGGAATGAGACCAAGCCACAAAGTGCAGATGTAGATCCTGAATTTGGATATGTTTAAATCCAGGATTTTGGTTCAGCCAGTATAGAGAGGGCTGTACAGTTTAACTATGTTTATATCAGTTTCCTCAATGTTCAGGTGTCTAGAACTGGATTTCAGGTTTGGATCCATCTCAATCTAATATATACACATCTGTTGTGATTTCACAGATTCTAGGAAAATGGAATAATAATGAAATGAACAATATAAACAAATCCAAGTTTTCAATATGGGTCCCTTTGGCCTTAAGTCCGCTGCCTCCTTGCAAAGCCTGAGACAGCTTATGAGAAACTAGCCCCAAATGAACTCTCCCCTGCTCTGACAGTGAGGCAGAATAAAAGGGGTCTGGAGTTCATGCCTCAGCTCTCCCAAAACCTAAAGTGTAGGCTAGGTACAGACATTACATGTAAACTAGCATAAGCAACCAAAAATTCATCTGCACCCATAACAGAACAGAAGTTTGGTGCATATAGACTGGTTTAAAATGGCATTTAAAATGGTCTAAGATAGACTTAGATTGATGTGCACTCATACCTAATTGATTTAGAGTAGACCAGTGCATTCAACTTCTGTACCAGATCCCCGATCAATTCATGTTAGGTCACCCTCTGCTGGCATCCCAGGTGCCTTTGCGATTCCCTACTATTCTCCTCTTACAGAGAGATGTGCTAGCACTAGCCCTGTACTCAGCTGCCCCAGCCAAGTGCCCAGCAGCCCCACCTCTGGGCTGTCACACAGCAGAGCCAGTATAGACTTTCTCCCCAGTCGCGCCTCCTGCCTCCGGCCAGCTGTGAATGGAAAATAAAGATAACTGATTCATAATTATTTTTTTCTAACACTTACATTCACTTCTATGTTGTGTGACATGTTCATTTGTTAGGAAGTAAGAAGTGATATATTTGTGGACAAACTACATTTACATTTTACTGGCAGAATGCCTTAAAACATTCTCAGTTACTACTCGGAAGAAGGATGGTTTGTGGTGACTTCACTGTGACCTTGGCTCATGCCAGGTGGCAGAGATGGGGGCACTCCATCAAGTGAAGGACTGTGCCCCTTGGAGCTCCAGCAGCAGCATGCACCTGGTAACCTGGTAGGCTCACACTAGGCTGCGGGTACAAGGGGGATCCACCAGGGGAAGAATCAGATCCTTTGGAGGTCTGGCACAAGTGGCAGCTAGCAGCAGGAGGCCAGGGAACCTCTCTTTCCCTACTACCTGGCACAAGCCTCCTGGGCTTCCAGTCACATCATGCTGTCAGCTGCCACTGGTACCAGAGCTCCAAGGGGCCTGATCCTTCCTTCAGTGAACTCCCTGTCCCCCCTGCCCGGAACAATTGTCCTGGACTGCCAAGCAGATGCTTCCACTGGCTGTTGCCATTGCTGGAGCTCTGAGGGGCCCAATGTTTCCTTCTATGGAGCACCTGAACCACTCTTGGTTGGCTGCTGAACATGGATTTCCATGCCCCCAAATCCCTTCCATCACTTCAGGCCCTTCCCTGCACCCAGCCCCAGACTTCCAGGCAAGCCCCAGAGCAGGTCACCATGGCACCCAGCTACCACTGGTGGGGTAGGGTGGGCATACCATGGTGACTTGCTCTGGAGCTGTCTTAGAAGCCTACAGCTGGGTGCAGGGGAAGGTCCACAGTGATGGCACAGGGTTGGGGGCATGCTCACCCATTCCTGGCAGCCAATAAGGGGTGGCATGGGTGCTTGGCTGTGCCCAACAGTCTCTGGCAGCCCAGGGAGCCCGCAGTGCCTGCTGGGACATGCGCAAGAGTGCCCCCAACCCATTGGACTTAGCCAGTATAGGCAGCCTGCATGCCCACCCCTACCAAAGGGTGAATGTGTGTTCTGTTCACTCCCATTCTATCTTGTGCCACGTACAGAAACCCTCATAGGTTTGACTAATTCTGCCTCGGACTTTTTGCATGTCTGTACCTAGCCTAAGAATTGTGTTGGGCTCTTCACTCAAAAGCCCTCTAATCACCCCTGCCTCCTCCCCCCCCTTCCCCCACCCCCGGGCCTAATTTGGGTACCTGTGGCACGAGAGTAAGTGGGTATGCTAGGCTCAGCCCAGGGAGGGGAAGACAAAAGGCCCTAGGGCCCACATTGTACATCTAGACATAGAAATATAACAGACATTTCTCTCAGTGCCATCTTTATTATCTAAATATATAATTTGGATGGCTTATTTAGGTTCCTGAGTTGGAAAACTTACCTTGCTAGGTATTAGTAGAACATTTTCAATTAAGTCTGGAAAAACAATTTTTGAGAAATGCGTATAAATCTTAAACTCTTTTGCTGAACCTTCTGTATTGAAAGCAGAACCAATTTTCACCACATTGCTATGAAACATGTTTTATTATCCCATTTTAAAGATAGGGAAATCAGGAAAAGGGATGAGAAAATCAGTGTCAGAACTAGGATTAGTAATGAGGTCATTCTGTCTCCCAGCCCTGCAAACGTCAGAGCTAGAGTTCAGGGATACAGCTTGTAGCCATGTTGGTCTACAGGCAAAAGGAATCAGAATTCTTGGTAGAGGTGATATCTTTTACTAAACCAACTGGATAGTTACAAAAAAAAGTGTTTTATTTAAAAGCTTTTGGGCACACATGCCCTTCTTGAGGCGTAAGAGAGTGCAACAATTGTAAAATATCTCCGAGGTGGAAATGAAAATTCATATTTTACAGGAGAGCTAGAATTAGCATTTGGGTCCTTGTCTCTCAGCCCCACACTCATTTCTCTGAACCACTTTGCTTTTGCTTCGCTAAATGTCTTAAGCAGTTTTACTTTCTTATGTCTTTGGCAATCCTGACACAGCAGAACATTTAGATGAATCTATTTTTGAAACTATGCTAACTACAATTATTTAAAAAATCCCTGCACTGTGCTGTATTACTAGACTTCTTTTTGCTTAAATATGACACTCTCCAATTTGTGTGCCTCAAAAGGCCAAGGTGTACAATTTAATTTTGTTTATTTATCCTTGCCAATTTAATCATATATTTTAACAATTCTGCAACGTCATTGCTTTTTTCCTCCTTAATTAGACATCAGGTTTTTAAACTGAATGACAATGATCACAAGAGTTCCCTCATCTCTTTCATGTTATAGTAAAAGACTGTGAGATATTTTTGCCCCTAAGTCGTTGTTAAATTTGACAGCAGGACTATTCATTGTAGAACTGGCTGCAATTAAAGCAATTATGCAGATCACACGTCTTTCTAGTTTAATGGGTGGACTTTTTTTAGGGCAGCTTCTCTGAGTCTCAGAATAGAGGAGAATAAGAAAAAGGAAAGGGGAGGACAGACAAATTGACCACCTACTGAATAGGTCCCACAGAGGAATTGGGCACCTTTGTGCAGGAGGAAACTCCTGCAGTGAGCTTTGCATTTCAGCTTTCCAAAGGTCATCATCACAACTATACCCTGTTCCCAGTTCCTGCTTCCCATGCAGGAAGTGGATGGCACACTTTGCAAACGTTGATCTGCCTCTGTTCTTTGCAATGAAATTCAAATGGAAGTAACTGGAAAGAACAATAAAATAGCAAGGAAACAACAAAGAAATATTGAATAGGGGTCTTCATTGTAGAAGTCAAAGAAAGAAAAAGGTCTTGATCTAAAATACCTGCATTTCTACCTCCTGAGTTGGGAGGGGGAAGCAGGGTAAGAACAAACAGGTCACTAATTAGATGCTCTGCATGATATCATCTTGTTTCTATACCTACATAACATAGCAACTGTGATGGAAATTACAGGCATTCAACACCTTTAAAAATCAGGCTGCAGTTGATGGGTTTTCAGATACACTTGTTACTGCTATCTTTGCAAGACCCTATTCAAAGCCTCAGGGAAAGATGACAAATTGCTGTCATATATACAGGCATAAATCTGGCCCTGGCATCCCAAGAAGCTCACAAGACCATGGGATCGTATGGGAAGTACTGACACTTTGACTGCTGTATTTGGATGCTTAAGTGAAAACAAAATTAAATAAAGAGATTGAGGATCATCCATGATGCAAATTATTGCTATGTCACAAAGAATTGCTTGCTACCTGTGCTTTCTCTTTTTTGCTACTGGGACTATATGACTAGGGACAGACTTTACACATAAACCAGTTTAAGTGATCAGAAACTGAAAATAAACATCAAGTTTGTCTGGGAACCTCTTCGTATCTTCATAATAAAAATAAGCTAATACATTGCATCAACAAAACAAATGAAGGGATTAGAGAAATGCCAACCACTGCAAAAATATTACACAAATATGTAAGATGGAACAGCTAACAGCTCACCAAGCCAAACATCAAAAAACAAAACTCACCCTCTGATCAAGATATACATGATAGTACTGGTATACTGTGCCTCCTGGGGAATCCATTGTTTTCATGTTCTTGTCATTATAGTGCTCACTTGATAGAAAATGCTATAATTATAGATTTCATAGACATTAGGGCTGGAAGGGACCTCGGGAGATCATCGAGTCCAGTCCCCTGCCCAAAGGGCAGGAAGTCAGCTGGGGTCATAGGATCCCAGCAAGATAAGCATCCAATTTACTCTTCAAGGTGTTCAATGTA
>NW_017728950.1:66826510-66839847 GCF_001723895.1 Crocodylus porosus
CCAGGATAGAAGTCAGGCTAATGGGCCTGTAGTTAGCCGGATCCACTCTCCTCCCTTTCTTGAAGATCGGCACCACATTGGCCTTCGTTGGTATGCAAGTGACTTTCAGAGAGAGAGCCTGTTTTCACAGCCACTTGAAAAATTCACCTAAGTTTATTCTGCCAATTCTGAATTCCATGTTCTACTACCATTTAAAAAAAACAAACCCACAATAATACTGCATTTCCCCCCAGAAAAACTCAGAATGCATCCACATCCGAAGTGAAGATACAGATGTCTGAGCATTCCCTTGTACATACGGTCAAATTCTTGACCATGATGCAGCTACAGGCCCCAAAGCAGGCATAACTGGTGCAGAGAGGACCAACTCTGACCACTCATTCTCCTTATGCCAACATAGCAGGAAACAACATGAAACTCCTACACTCCTATCTCTGCCTAATTTATGTCTTTATTTCTGTTCCTGTGTGAAACTTTGAAGCCTCTGAAAGTTAAAGCAGCCTTCAGGTGTCTCTGAACAAAGCAAAAGAACAGCCCTGCAAAGATCTGTAGCTAGGTCAGTCAAGCATAAAGGAGGCCTTGAAATTATCATACATCTCCATGACCTGTTCTCTGTGGGTCAACTGCAAAACCTAGGATTTCACCTATACCGAGGGTTTGAGCTTACAGAAATGCACTGCACATGTGCACATTCTCTCCTAAGTTAACTTTTGTCAATGAAAGCCATTTGGTAAGAGTGGGAGCCTCTCAACTGAGGATCTGTTAAAAGTTTGAGGTCAAATTCTGATCCCATGGACATCAACAACAAAACTCCCATTGCTCCTAGTTAGGAATTTATAAGAGTCTATTAAGGACTTGAAGCAACTTATACATTTCTGCTCCTTAAGCAACTTATTAATGACATAAGTTTACCATAAGCCTTAAAAAAGGTCAGTGAATGTGTTTAGTCTTCTCCTTTTAAAACACTAATAAGTAACTTCTCCAAGGTCTAACTCCTATACATTCCTATACAGATAGCAATTTCATAATATAATTTGGTGACTCCCGTTAAAACCATAGTTGTACTAATTAGTTAGCCAGCCCTTCATATTATGAAGAACGTTGTTGTTGTGTTTGCAATAGATATTGTTTCATGCAGGCAAATGTGCCAGGTGTATAAGGCTTTTTTGTTTATATATGCAAGGCTGAATCATGGCCAGGACTATGTTGTGGCAATGAGGTTTAAGGGATTCAAAGTTCCCCTTGACTTTCCTGTGGAGGCTTCTGCACATTCCAGTGCAGAATAGGATTTAAGATCTTCAGAGCTACTGTAGGCCTCTCCAAAGAAAGTATGTTGGAAGAGGCAAGGAGTGATCGTCCTGTCAAATGTAACTGGAATTTTAGTTGCACTCTTGACTTGGGGAAAGCATATTGTAGTGGGTATAAACCTGGTGCAACATGCTCACTTTTTGGAATCACGTCCTCAAATTACAGTGTCTCTGTCTGCTGTAAGATTGGCACAACACCATACTTCTATTTAACGTAGGACTAATGGCAAAGCTGCAATTGAGCTCATGGAACTTTAACAATTTACTTTCCTTAGTATTATTACAAAATGAATGGCTTATCATTTTCTGACGCTATTCGCCTTTACTAATTTTGTTTTACCTACACTAACAGGTGGTTCATTTCTGCCTTCAATAACCTGCCCTCTCCCCCCCCAACCCCCCAAATCAGTTCTTCAAACATCTGGAGGTAGAACTTTTAAGTTAACTGTTGCATTTTGATCATTTTTAGACTCTGTCAAGCTTTGGTATGTACTTTTTTGCCTTTCCAAGAATTAGTCTGGTAACCTCCTTTTGAGTTTTATCAGATCGCTCCAACTTCTGTGATATTCCTTCTGAATGGATTTCATTATGTAAGAACAAGATTCCATGAGACAGTTGCTACAGCTGGCTTCCATGTGTTAACATCTCATCCTGACAATATCTCCTTGTGACATAAGAGATGAAAAGCTTGGCAGTTTTGTTACATTGCAGCTTTGCTTATGTTGAAAAGTTTTCAGATTGTTCCTCACCTATGACACTACTGATGGTGATGGCATCAACAAAGATTGTTTTGTTGGAAGAGATACTCTAGTTCCTCTCATAAGTCACAATGCATAAGCCCTGTTTCTGTTACAGGAAGCAACAGCCCTTGATGACAACATCATTGCCTCCTCAGCAGACTAAGGAAGACATGTCCAAGTCAATTTAATGAATTTGTCCATGAATTGATGTTGTTGATCCACATCAAAAGGCTGTACATCTGTAATAGTGTGGTTTGGACACATCTTGAAGGTCATTGGGTAGTTTTGTCTGTATAAGGTCACTGGATCCACCCCTTAATACAGACATATTAGAAGCAAAACTTTTTAATTCTGTGTACTAGTTTCTGCTTTCAGTTATTGTGATGTAAAGCTAAAATATCTCCATTGACTCAGCAAAAATATTGAATTCTGGCTTTAAACAGAATAAGTAAAATCAGCAAAAGGCCCAGGAGTACAGTTAAACACATTATTCACAACAAGTAAGTTACTGGACAACGACAGAGCAGTCTTGCACCTTATTCTATGGAGGTAAATTCCTGTGCACCTGTGAAGAAGTGTTGATGATAAATTGCAAGGAAGATAAATTGGAGATTTTGTTCCCTTTCTGCTGATGGCATGAGAAGCACAAGATTTTTCTTATTTATGAATTATTTAAATATTTAAAATGATCATTTTTGCTTTGACATTTTGCTTACTCCGTAGCTTGACTGGGCACACTTCATTTTACCCACTTGAATACAAATATGCAAACTGTGTTGGCAAGTTGTGACTGATCAGGTAAATTGCTCTGTATCATCTATGTCCTTGACTGGATGATCATCACTCTTCTGACTGGAAAGACATCTTGCGGAAGCCTGTAGGCTTTTTTCCTCTCTCAGAGAGATAGCATAGATTAGGATATTTTAAACCTGTTCCTTTCTGGGTCATAGAGGCCTTGCCTGAGGCACCATTCCTAGAAAAAATAAATGAGTATGAGATTTACTGGCTGGGTAAAGTTTAAAGTCTAATTTTTGAATGTCATATTCACAGGACAAGCCTAGTTATTCACACGGTCTTATTACAAGTGAACCAAGACTCTTGGGAAATGTTCAGGGAACCTCATTTGTTGCTCTGTCAAGTAGTATCCTACTTATATAGTATGTACCACTCCCCGAGTGACTATTCAGAAGTCTAAGATTAATGGTCTGTGATAATGCCAAGAGTAAATCTTGTTTTAAATATATATGCAATAATATTTTGTGAGATTTGCCCAACTGTACCCATGATCTACTGTCCAGATCAGCTACTGTCTAAATGAATTCTCACCAAAGAACCAATCTTTCAGAATAACAAAAGGTTACAGGTTTCCAGTGTTATAACACTATCATCTACAAGGTGGCTCTCCATAGACACTTATTTTTTTACTACCTATTTTTGGCAGAGGAAGGGTGGGTTTTTTTGAGCTATTAACCATCAGAAATATTGCATAAACAGGTGTTTGCACAATATCTACCACGCGAAAGAATCCACAGCTTATTAATATGAAGAGCAATTTTAATAGTGTAATTACTGGAAAGCCACAAAGAGGTGAAATTACCAGATTAATAATAGGAATTACGGCAAATGATCTCACCTGATTTGTTATGACAAACGTTCAGCTATTGAATCAAAATTTTAAAAAAACCTCCAGTACTTCTTTTGGTATTATTAACTCACCAAAGGAATAAAGGTAAAAAAAGAGAGAGGATAGGCAGAAGGGGGAGAATGAGAGTGTTAATGCGGGTGGAGCAGTTTGACATAATTTAGAAGTAGTGGCTTGAATTTCTTCCAGAGTGAGTGAAACCTTTCCTGGAGTAATCTAATTTTCTTATGACTGTAGGAGTTTAATTTCCCAGTAGCAGGGAAAGGTGGTAAACGCTGCCTCTTGCTTCACTCACAATATAAATCCAAAACAAAATCACTTTAATTTAAAAAACTAGTTAAGGTTCCTCAGTGACAACAATGTACTTTATCGTCAGTATTCACATCATTTAAAAAAAACAGGGCACTTAGAGGCAAGGAAATGAATAGTTAAGGACATCGTAAATCATCTACTCCCCACATAATAAACCCACACATTATTCTTATCAAGTATAAAGAAATGTCTATTTCATTGCAACTAGCTTCATTCTGATCAGGGTATTTTAAAAAAATATATTGGCTATCTTCATTTCGGTATTTAAATGTTTTCTTTCCATTTGAAAATAAGATCGGCTAATATTGCAATAGCCCCTCCATAGTTAAGTTTGAAACAAGGCTTATTTGACAGTCTATTTTTGCAACATACACCAATCCACTCATACTTGAAATAAAGTATTGGAATGTATGTTTTTGTACTTGGTCTAGGTTGAGGTAGGATTTCTGTAGTATTTTCCTGAAGTCTGGTATACCAACCCGGGAGAACAGTGAGCCAGACACTTAAGCCAGCAGAAGCAGCTACAGCAGAAGTATCCTCATATAACACTGACATGATCTGACTATGACTTCTGCAGTTCTTACTCAGAGGGCACGTCTACATGTGCACTTTAATGCACAGTAGCCTATTTTACTGCACATTAAAGTGTCACATAAAAAATTGTGCAATTACACTAATGCTCAGTAAAATAGGCTACTGAGCATTGTGTCACTTAAAAACAATGCACATTTGTTACTGTGCATTAAAGCAGCCTAATGTGCATTTCTTTTGTACGTCACATTGGAGGTACTAAATTTAACATGCATTAGAAAAAGTGCTTAATGCATATGTAGACGTGCCCAGTATGTTCTTTCCCTTTCACTGATTGGCTGCTTACTGTCTCTTCACTCTAACACCTCTCCTTTTTTTCCATCCTATTCCCGTACTTTTGTCTGTGCCCCTTATATCCCTTTCCTTCTTTCTTCTTTCAGTTAAGTTCTTCCTGTCTTCCATTCTCTGTTGCCTTTGACCCAAATGAATTAAAATAATAAAGAGGAATGTAAAGTAAACAAAACAACATGCCAAAATGATGCACAAATAGATAATGGAGTTAGAGTGGTGTCGTTGCTCAGAGACCTGAGGAAGGGCATTTTGTGCCTGAAAGCTTGTCTAACTTTTCTCCTAACTATGTTGGTCCAGTAAAAGACATCACAAAAGAAGCCTTGACCCCTTACATAAAATAGATAAAGAGATAATAATGTATGGACTCACATGTAGAAAATGTAAGGCCCTTCCAGGAAAAAAGATACTGTTCCTACCCAAAACAGCAAGGAAAAAGCAAAGAAGGATGAGTTCTTGTAATACATGAATTACATAGTTGCTCAGTTAGGCATCTTGATTATTGCACATCTTAATTATTGTTGACTCACTGCATGCAGACCTTGTGAAAAAGTGAGTCTAATGGAGGTATTGGAATGAGAAGAAAGGAACAGCTTGATGAACTAGAAACTGGGAGCACAAAAAAAGGTCTAAAAATGGCTGTGGAGCAGATGAAGGTCAATACTACTAAGGGAATGGACTGATGGAACGTAATAAGAGTCAATCAGGTCCTTGGGTGATGAGACTCTAAAAGGAGTGTCTGGTCAAGGTTTCAGCATGGATGAAAATATCCCTGTTATGGTTCCATCCTGATGGAAGCAGGTAGGTTGGGGAAAGCAAATGGAATATATAACACATTATATTTCCCACCTATGATTAAGCATATTTGTCTGCTTGCTTTTTACTTGTGTCAATAATTTGGGAGTCTGGATACTTTCCCAGTTGTCACTGGATGATCATATTTCAGCAGGGAATGATCCTGTTGCAACCATAATGTACATAACAAGTAATAATAATACAATTCATGCAGTGGTGGAAAAAGAGAATCATGGGATTGATAGTACTTTTGCATTTGTTAGCTTCCATGATATTACGATAAGAAAAGGAAATTATATATCTATCTTCAGTACAGTTGAGTCAGCACTATAGGAAAAAGTGTAGGCATCATGACACTGAATCACAGGAGGGCTGAGAAATAGAGTTATCTTGAACGACTCTTGAGTGAAAAAATTTCATTCCTTGTGTAGATGTTATTCATTTGACATATTTTTATTACCATCCCCTTCAACAACCCCCACATCATTGCCCTTCATGCAAAAGCCCAAAGTCATTCTCATAACTAAACTTTGCAGTAAAACCAACAAGAGAGGAAAACATATTTCTTTGGTGTCTATTTTACAGATGCATTTATTACCAAATGCGACTGTGGGTAGGGGAAGTATAATTCCCATCCTTAGAAAATTCAAAGGGACTCAGATAACACATAAAACCAGAACAAGATGGGAACTGACTGTGACAAAACCCTAGCGTGTCAAGATGCTCCCAGAGACACATGCTGGGTTTATATAAGTTTACTGGTCCTCCACTCCACTGAATTGATATGCCTAGGTTATTCATTTGCCTGGGCATATCCATATATTCATTTGCCTGGGCAATTTACCAAAGGTGCTTCAGTCAAATAACAGGAAAATAGGGGGATTATTACATGGGAATTATCCCCCAGCCTACCTTCAAGAGAGCCAGAGAATCCTCTTGAGAATGTCTATGGCTCTGTAATATTGACACCTTCAAAAAAACCCCCAAGAAACACAACACTGAAGGCCAGAGAGAACCTGGTCACAACCATATGGAACATCCTTTACCACTATGTGTGTGTGTGTGTGTTTGTGTGTACACACTTTTCCAGCAAAACTATTTTAAAAGAAAATGATAAAGGTGCAAAGTCAAGCCAGATTTAAGGTTGTTCAGGGTATGATCAGGGAAGTCTGGGGTATGATCAGGCCCCTCACTACAGAAAAGAAGTGGACAAATTGGAGGGAGTCCAGCAGAGGGCAATGAAAATGGTTCACCGGCTGGGGCACATGACTTCTGAGGAACTAGGCTTGTTTTAGAGAAGAGAAGACTGAGAGGGAATTTAATAGCAGCTTTCAACTACCTGAAGGGTGGTTCAAAAGAGGATGGAGCTGGACTGTTCTTATTGGTAGCATATGAAAGAACAAGACAGAACAGTGGTGGCATATGACAGAACAGGCTCAAGTTGCAGCAAGGGAAGTTTAGATTAGATGTAAGGAAGAATTTTCTCTCTAGGAAGATAGTAAAATACTTAAACAGGTTACCCAGAGGGATTGTGGACTCTCCATCCTTGGAGTTTTTAAGACCTGGTTAGGCAAAGCCTTTGCCAGGATGATCTAGTTGGGGCTGGTCCTGCTTTGAGCAGGGGGTTGAACTAGATGACCTCCTGAGGTCCCTTCCAGCCCTTCTTTTCTGTGATTCTGTGATTCTAAGTTCAGCGAAGATGGAATCTTTAGAGATTCCAAACTCTGTCTCTACTGAGCCATGTGTGAACCATGATTCTGCAAAGCTTAGACCTTGCCTAAATTTGGGTGGATTTTCATGAGCTCACATAACGGCATATCCTGAGTACAAAATTAAATTTCAAGACCTACTCCAAAGCATACTGACACTGTGTGTTCAGCAACAATATTTTCTCTACCCTTCTCTATTCTTGCTCCCAGAAACAACTGAAGAATTCTTGGTTGACATGTTTCCCTGTTCTCTCCTTCCCCTTTCCCACACACCTCTTTCCCTCCCTCCCTTCGAAATAAAATCCAGTTACAGGCAGAAAGCCACCATGGACAGTTCTGGCCCAAATGTTTATATTTTGGCAATGCTTGAAGCAACTTAGAGTGGGGTCTTACAAAGGGAAATTGCATGGGATAGTTGGTAGCTATACCTGTTAGTAATAATACTAAATCTATTACTTTATAATGCATAACAATTGGTGATATCACTGATAATGGATGAATCTCAGATGCTTAACACGGTCTTTTGGATTTAGATAAGCATCTGCAAATACTGAGGCCATTCTAAGTCCTGAATCATCAATGATCAGCATCTTCCTTTGTATGGCTGACTTAGAGGAACAATTATAAATCCAGTTTAACACTCACATATTGGTTTCCATAATACCAGTAGAAAGATGTGGTAAACAAATAACAGAGGGAGAAGGAGCAGGCTGTGGTGATGATGGTAAAAAAAAAAGATTTGACTGAACGCTGTTGAGTTAACCTGAGCATTTACTTGAGTGTTGTCCCTCACCTAACATCCATCTACACACAAAATCATTTCCCTCCCATCTCAGATGTGATAGTACCTTATAGACTATTCTAGAGTATAAACTAAGAACCATGTACTGATTGCTTGGGGGCTGGTAACCTGTCAGCTTTGAAGTAAACCATTTGCATGATGATAGTCCTCCAATAAATTCCTATAATTCATCCATGTGCTCTGGAGGATAGACACCGTCTCTCACAGATCTATGCGAAAGAATTACAGAACAGTATGGTTTACTGCAGTAGTAAGGTTAAGAACTCAAAAATCTTAGCTCCTCACTGGTATAGTTTTGCACTTCTCCTACCCAAGCTTGGACAACTCAGGTTCTCCTACTCATGCGCCAGCCATCTAAAAAGTCTGCAGTGAATATAAAACTCTTATATACATCTCTAAGGGACTAATTTTTGCATTTTGGGAAGCAAAAATCAGAACATAAAATCAGAACAAAAATTCTGATTTCAGAACTTAGTATTTGTCTATGCAGCCCAGTGCAATGCCATTCTGAAATACCTGAGCTAGTTCTGAACAAGCTAGGTCAAGAACTGAAAGCAGTATAGCTCCTTTTCCACCTAAAATAAAACACCTAGTTTTTTGGTGCACACTGGTCTCCAGTAGGTAGATCATTTCTGGTCAAGTATACTTTAAACCTGTGATTCTCAACCAGGGTGCCATGGCACTCTGGGGTGCTTGGAAATACACTCAAGAGTACCACAGGTGCCATACAACATTATCACTATTAGGTATACAGCCATGATTCACAAGATAAGCCCAGAGATTTCAAATAGAAATGCGTAGACACAGTCTTTCTGAATCCTTTGCAGTAGAAAAACTGCACTGGTATTTTTCTGTAGTCAAAAAAAGAGTTAATATTAAGAGCTGGGGGGTGTCTTGAGTCTATCCAGGGATGCCTCAAGTCTAGAGAGGTTGAGAACTACTACTTTAAACATTCCAAACATACACTGCTGTGAAAGTGAGCTGACTTGTGTAATGATTCCTGAATTGATCGCTAAGGATGCCCAATGCTGGAAGAAATTTAATGTTATTTTCAGTGAATGTGGATTTGTGTATATTACAGACCCTCTTGGGCCCAATCCTACTCCTGATCAAGCCAATGAAAAAATGCTAGTATTTCAGTGGAAACAGCATCGGGGCCACTGTTTGCTAAAGAGTGAGTCATTATATGTGAAATTCCTAGAAGAGACATGCTGCACAGAGATCTGGAAACTGAGGACAGAGGTGAATAATATGTCGTAATAAGTTTAGTAAATGATAATGCAAACCACAGAAGAATGTAGTGGGAAAGAGACTATCTCCCAGCAAATTACATTTTAGAGACAAGAACCATGTAATTTAGTAACACAGTAGAGAGTGAATTTTCCTGATTTTCCCCCTTTGGATTATGTGTCAAGGGGAGAAGTTGACTATTAATATAGTACCAAGACCATTGGAAAAATAAATGAATTGGGTAATATTAACATGGATCATATGGATTGGATTGTTTTTATTTAATGTGTTTCCAACTGAGTTAGGGAAGCTGCATGTTTTAGAGCAGAGAACTGAGGGTCAGGATGTTTTGGTATGTCTGCCATGTTGGATAGAGCTACAGAGCGCTGCTGTGAAAACGCATTCTGCCAACTTGTTCCCAGTCCCTAAACTTTGAATGTCAGACAGACATTTTTGGCATGCGCCCAGTATGTATCCAGCCCCCCTCTTGATATATCTGTCTTGGTCATGCTGTAATAAAAGCTACACAATATTTTTTTTGGTGTGCTGTGCACACAGATGAGGACTGAATAGACAGAACATGTTTTCATGGTGGTGCTCACTAGTGTTTTCCATCACCCTTTGGGTTCATCTACACTTGTGTTACAGATTTGCCATGTGAACGTCTGCAGACTTTTTATTCCAAAAAGGATGGGTATGTTTTTTAATGTGACTTAGTCTCAGATAAAAATGAATACTTTGAATTTATGTTGTGTTTTTCATTTTCCAGTAGATTTATAGGTGCTAATGAATTCTCACAATAACCCTGAGATGACTTATGCCTATTTTACATATAAACAAGGCAGAATGCTTAAGTTATTTGTACAAGCCCACCACGGTAGATGGGCTTAAAAGCTAGGATTAGAACTCAATACATGAACGTTGTGTGCCTCCTGAGGCTGGGGGGGCACAGTGACCACTTGCAGGTGGTGACGGCAAGGGTGAGTGGACAGCTCCCGCAGGTGGCTGCAGCCTTATTGGCAGCGGGAGCGGGGGTGGTGAGCAATGACCAGCGATCGGTGACTGCCTGCAGAGGCTGCTGGCAGTGTTGGCAGTGGGCGTGGAGGCAAGTGGCAACCTCCTGCAGGTGCAACCGATGCTGCTGGAGGTGGCCGATGTCAGGCGGTGCACCACTGATCTCAAGGGGTGCACAAGCACTCGCATGCATCCCCTACATGTCGCCAGTGACTCCATACCTCCTTATTTCCAGCTCTGTGCTCAGGTTGGTAGATTTTACAACATTCTTAGGTTAAACCTCTTGTTTTCACTTATTATGATGGTGATATAATACAATACACTTATGATATTACTAATTATTTTACATGCATCAAAGTGTCCATTGCCACAGTGTCTGATCCCAATGACTATCTAGAGAATACACACATGTATTTTTCAGTATAAGTGAAGTGTCAATATATTTTTTTAATTTGCTACTATGCAACAACATTTGCAGAAGAACACACAAAAAATTGCAGAGAGAATCCAGACACTCACTTCTCATGGATTATTATGGGGTGTCATCAGTTAATACCTGTGTGACATTCATCAGAGCTGGGTTTCTACTTATCATTTTTTCTGCTGCAGGAGTGCATTGTGGTCAACTAGGCTGGGCCCCCATTGTGTACAAACACAGAGTAAATGACAGTCCTTCATTCATGGAACTTAAAACTGAAAGAGAATAAGTTGTCATAGCAGTGATTCTCAAGCAGGTTGCTGCAGCACCTTGGGGAACTCTGAGATCCTTTCAAGAGTGGCCCAGGCTGCCATGCAACATTGGTCATACAAACACAATTTACAGGATAAACCCAGATCTTTCAACAGATGCCAATTGGAACAGGTTACCTAGAAAGGGTGGTGGAATCTTCATCCTTGGAGCTTTATAAGGCCCAAGCTTGACAATGATCTAATTTAAGATGATCCTGCTTTGAGCAGGGGGTTGGATTAGATGACCTCCTGAGGTCCCTTCCAGCCCTGATTTTCTGTAATTCTGTGATGCATGAAATAAGAATCCAGAGTGTTAAAAACATTCTGAGTTATTTGCAACAGAAGAAGTGCTCTATTCTTTTTCCACAGTGAAAATTAAGGTCTGCACAGAAGTGCTCCATGCACGTTTTACAGTGCTGTAATTTACAGCACTTTTTATAGCAACTTTTTATAAAGTCACAGTGCTTTTAAACAGGACAGAAGTTCAGTGTTTGGAGATTGAGGGGGAAGCTCTCTGAGCCTCCCTGAACTTTCCAGGCTAGGAGGCAGGGGTCATTCCACATCTTTTTGGGGCTTCTCCACTGGTCAGAAATTTGACCTGCATACAAAAGTTATTTAAAGTGCTATACGTTGCTGAACTGCTGTAAAACACAGCATTTCAAATTTAATACTTCATTTAACATGGGTTAATTTAAAGCGCTGTTCCAATTTTGAAGTGGTATAAAGCCATGCATGTTTGTTAAGTCAAAGCAATAAAGCACTTTCAATAGTGAAGGTGTTCTTTTCTATCGGACACATATTTTATGCTCTTAGTTAGGTGTCTCTGCTGGTGTTTAAGCTTCTAGTCACATCTGTCACAACCCGAGTTATCCTAATGCCTGTCCAGGTAAAGAATGTCTGTGTGCTCCCAGCCAATGTGCTTGCAGGCTGCAGCAGCCCCTCTCCATGCGTGAATTTCAGTATAAGTGAAATAACTGATGTATCAGGATTTATTTATTTTTAATTTGCTACTATGTAACATCATTTGTGGAACAGCACACCAAGCATTGCAATGACAATCCATTCCAGCCAGGAAGAGGACGCGTCAACTGCAGATGTTTCTTCAGCCCAACAAAGGGTTTTTAAACCCAAAGCTTGCTAAGAATTTTTTTCCAAGTATTTAAGTTTGTCTAATAAAATATATGAGGTTCACCCAAACAACCTTGCCTGCCAGTGATAATCCAGGCACTCACTTCTCTTGGATTATTGTGGGGTGTCATCAGTTGATACCTGTGTGACAGCCATAAGAGCTAGGTTTTTAATTATCATTTTTTCTTCTGCAGGAGTGCATTGTGGTTAACTAGGCTGGGCCCCTATTGTGTACAAACACAGAGTAAATGACAGTCCTCCACCCAAGGAATGTAAAACAGAGTGTCTTGAGTCTAATCAGTGGGGTAGCAAGGTTGAGAAGCACCATTATAGTATTCCAGATGTGAACTGGAAGTGAAGGAGGAGGTATTATTTTCTACCAGACATGTATTTCATGCTTTCTGCTGGTGTTCAAGCTGCTAGTCACATCTATCACAACCCAAGATACCATAATGCCTATCCAGGTGAAGAATGTCTGTGTGCTCCTAGCCATTGCTCTTGCAGGTTGGGACAGCCCCTCTCCATGCATGTATTTCAGTATAAGTGCAATAACTAATGTGTCAGGATTTCTTTAAAAAAACAAATGCTACTGTGTAATGACATTTGCCAACAGCACATCAAGAATTGCAATGAGAATCCAGACACTCACTTCTCATGGATTACTTTGGGGTGTCATCAGTTAATACCTGTGTGATATCCATAAGAGCTGGGTTTTTTAATTATCATTTTTTCTTCTGTGGGAGTGCATTGTGGTTACCAGGATGGGCTAGGGTGGCCATCATAGAGGACAGTCCAGTTGCCCTCTGTCCTCTATTCATCTGAAACCTGACACCTTTATTTTTCTCTTGATGTCTCTATTTTCTTCTTCAAGAGAAAAATAGAGGACAAAGGCATTGGGTTTCGTATCACTAGAGGACACAGTAGCAGAAAACTGGAATGTCCTCTGTGATGGTCACCCTAGGCTGGGCCATGTGGTGTACAAACACAGAGTAAATGACCATGAGTGACTGGTGCCTCCTGAATCTGGGGGGGAGGGGGGGCATCCACAGA
>NW_017728950.1:66839947-66841452 GCF_001723895.1 Crocodylus porosus
CACGTGGCCATGCCTAATGAGAAGCTGAAGACAACTGCCTTCTGGAACATAATTAATTGGTACCTCCTGAATGAGGGGGGGCATCCACAGAAGCCACCAATGACGGTGGTCCTGCTGGGAGGGGGGGTGCCAGCCCTACCGACAGCATTAGTGTTGGCCATGAGGGGGGCACCAGCCCCGCACCCCCTACCAGTCGCCTATGTAAATGACAACCCTTCATCCAAGGAATGGAAAATGGAGTCTACCCAGGGGGCTAGCAAGATTGAAAGGCACCCTTTCGGTATTCCAGACGCAAACTGGAAGTGAAGGAGGTGTTTTTTTTTCTACGGGACATGCATTTCATGCTCTCTGCTGGTGTTCAAGCTGCCGGCCACATCTGTCCCAACCCGAGTTACTCTAACGCCTGCCCAGGTGAGGAACGTCTGTGTGCTCCCAGCCCTTTCCTTTGCCATCATATTTAAATTTAAAAAAAAAACTCGATTAAAAAAAAAAAATAGCGGACTCCTCGCCCGGGCTGTCTGTGTGAGGCTCCCGAGTGAGGGATCGGGAGGCGCTAGGACCAGGCTGCTGGCGTGGGACGGGAGGGAGCCGGAGGAGAGGTGGGGGGTGCAGAGCCACTTCTGCAGGGAAGGCGCTGCTGCCATTTCCACTCACTCACGCTCCGCACTCACTACTCCGGGAGGGCGGGAGGGAGGCTCCAGAGTCTGACTGAACTGAGGAGCTCAGCTGCCAACACTCACACATTGCCTCCCGCTGCCGCTGCTGCTGCTCCTGGACTCTGGGCAAGAAGGGAGGGGAGAGAGAAGGAGCAGAAGAAGAGGAAGAAACTGAACAGGAGAGCGGGAGAGAGAGATAACTAGCAGGGGGAGATCTGAGGAGGCAAGAAAGGAAAGCAGAGGCTCCCTCCCTCCCCTTCACACAGGAGACTTTCCTTGTAGTTGGGTGGGGGGGGGGGGCTGAAGTCCAAGAAACTGGGAGAGAAGCTTTGCAAGGAAGTTGCGGAGCCCCTGAGGGGCAGCGAGGGAGGAGGGGAGCTCATCAATGAGCCCTCGCTGATGCTCTGGCCCCGCCGAGGGGTCCATGCGCGCTTCTAAGCTCTTCCTCGCCTCCTCCTCGGGGTGACTGCGGGAGGCCGGTGCCGCCCGGAGCCGCGGACGAAGCCCGGAGAAGTTTGGCGGGCGCTGCGTGCGGAGGAGAAGATGGGCTGGAAGAGCCGCTGCTGCCGCGGGGGAGGCGGCGGAGGAGGGGACCTGCTCTGCCTGCTCGTGCTGGGGCTCCTGCTGCCCGCCTGCAGGACTCGCGTGTACACCAACCACTGGGCTGTGAGGATAACTGGGGGGCTCCAGGAGGCCAGCAGGATAGCTAGCAAATACGGATACGTCAATATAGGACAGGTAAAAAAAAAACAAACCCAAACCCTCCTCCCAACTACGTGCGCTTCTTCCAGGGCAGAGGCAGGACCCGCCTGGCCTGGATCCGCTGGGACACCCAAGCGAAGCTCTCCC
>NW_017728950.1:66841552-66936764 GCF_001723895.1 Crocodylus porosus
GGGGGGGGGGGGTGGACTGAAGCAGAGCAGTGAAAGGAAGAAGTTTGCCCGGCAGGTTTGGGGAGGGGAGTTTTGTTCCCGCTGCGGAGCGGCTGGCACGTCTCGTGGGGGGGGAGCCTGTCCGGGGGAAAGCGAGCGGCGGAGGAGACCTTTGAAACTTCCTACGGGGGGGAGCACCTCGGGGCGCCCCGGGCATTGTGACGTCACAGAGGGGGCGAGGGCGCGGAGCAAAGGTCGATTGTTCTTGGAGCGCCCCCGGCGCTGCTGTTTGTTCGCGATCAGGGCATGCGGGTGCCTGGGGGAAGCCAGGGCACAGCGACCAAGCCAGGTGAATCTCGGGCTCGCCGCGGGAAACCTGCCTCTTTCCTTCTGCTGCCCCCCCCCCCTCCCAAATGGAATTGAGGGGGGCAGTTTTGCACCGGTCCAGAGAGTCTCTGTAGCCCCCCCGGTGCCCCGATGGCTGTGGTTTATGAATCGGTGGAGGTGGAGTGGGCTTAGGGGAGGGGGGAGGAGTATGTGCTGTGTCCGCGCTAATCAGAGCATCTACCCCTCCCACAGCTTTCCCCACCTCCAAACTTATCGGAGCATTTGTGCACTTCCCCACGGTGAACTTTGAGCTCGGTGTCTTGACAATCAGATCCTCCGGGTCCCGCCAAACCTGGCCGGTGCTGGGATAGAAACATTTCCAGCCCCCATTTAGGGCCGGGTTAGCAGCAAGGGAGAGGTGACCGGGGTCGCCCTTTGGTGGCCCCAGGGTCCTGCCTGGCTGCTTTGGTGCCGGTGCGGTTTGCAGCTTGCAGATGGGAGCATGCAGGAAGCACTAAGCCAGGGAAAGGAAGAAAAACTGAGGCTTAACAGAGGAACTGCATAAAGGGCATTCGGGGGCTGATGGGCAGCCTGTGTTGAGATTCCCCTAGCAGAACCCCCATGTGCTCAGATCTAGATTTTAAAAGGCAGGGCACATCCAGGACAATAACCTAAATGGTACAGCTTTGCAACCTACGGTCAGATTACTTGTCCGAAAAGGTTAGAATAAAGATATAAATGGTGGGAGAGGCACTTCTTGAATTCAAGCAGATTGAACAGACTCTTCCTTGATCTATGCCTAATCAGCTAGGAAACACCTGGACCTTGGTGGATTCACAGATGTTTGGTTAGAAAACACCTGGCTAGAGATTGCAAGACACTCAGTGGGAAAATACTGTGATCCAGATGGGCAACTGAGGAAGCATTTGGTTCTCCCTGGTTCCAGTCACACTTAGAACATACCCTGCTGCTGTGCTTAGGCACCATTACTGTAGTGAGAAAATATTGTCACAAGGTCCCTTTTTCTGCCATATGCCCAGCTGTGTTATATCACACATTTCCTGGCATTTAGCCTGATAAAGTGTGAGACTTATGTGTAAAGCCTTGCAACCTAAATGCCAAAGAAAACCCGATACTCTTAGTGTGCTTTTTTGTGAATGCAAAATGGGCAGCACTTTTTAATCATGTGCATTAAAATGTTTAGTATACATAGCGTTTATGTATACATCAGATGCAAGAAATTCAAAAAAATACAGCTGTATTTACCCACAGCTCTTTTATGGCCATCAGATCAAAGGAAAGTAACACTCATCCAGTTGTTGTTTGTCATAAAGTTAGTTCACACATACTGTATCATGGGATTGAAAGTTTCAAACAAACCTCTCAACTGTACCTCATGGAGAGGGATGTTCTTTATTGTACGTCTTCATCTGATGGTAGTACACAATTATTTGCATACATAATTTACATCAGAAAAGCTGGAACATGATATTGGCATTATATGAAATGCAAGACGCAAGTAAATCTTTAATAAGGTAGAGTTCCTTTTTGAACTAATGATCACATATTTGAAGGTAAGGGTATTCTTGTTTAAGGGCCAAAACTGCAGGAGCAATGTTATATGTGCAAATTTTACCCAGGCTTTAGGAGATTTGGCTCCAAATTGCCATTTATATGAAATGAATGAATCTGAAAGTCAAGTTTCCTGCACTATTGGGTTTCTTCTATGACCCTTATACTGCATCTTTTTTTCTGCCGTTATTGTTAAGGCGTGAGTAGTTTGAGATGTACCAGGCTGTTCAGCTGCTGAAGTAGGTAGCTCTATTACATGTGAGGAAGGATTATCTTTATTTAGGTCCATTTGCCTTTCTAGCTAGAAAAATTCAGGGCCTGCACACCCAAACCTCCCTTTGGATTAAACAAGGAATGCAATGATCATTTATTATCTTATGTCAGGAAGGTGCCATGTTCACACTTTAATCATACATAAATTGCTGATCAAGCATACAGATAGGGAGAGGAGAAAATACAGAGCATATAAATAACAAACAACTGGAAAATGTATTAACAGAGCTAACGATCAGAGGAGTGTATAAAGGATATCAAGCATTATTTTCGAGTGCACATATGAAAGGAGTCACATTAAGTATTATGCAGGTATGCAAGGAGAATGCAAATAAAGTGGAGGACTATGAGGCCATGACATTTGGTGTGTGCATGTGTGAGAGCATTAATGAGGACATGAACATTGCTTCCCAGTTCCTTTCTGCTTTCCACTAACCTTTATACATGAAAAGCAGACAGTACACATATATTGAAGACATCCAGGGAGATTACTGTATATACTTTGTATAACTAATTGGCTTTACCAAACAGAGAGCACAGAGTATTCCGTGAGCTGCTGTACAGTAGTATGTTCTGAAACATTTTATGCATTTGATTTCTCAGACTTTTCTTTCATGGGTATATGCTGAGGTTCCTTTTGAGGACTGGCACTTTCCAGTTTCTGATCACTCCTAGCAAAGTCTTCTACAAATGGCATTTCTGTGTCAGAATGTTCATTAATATGTCCCTGAGCATTTGCAAGGAGTCTATTCTTTTTTTCTCTACACAGTACCATTTTCATGAGGTTGACCAAGTCACTATATCTACAGATACTTGACTCTTAATTCTACATTCCCATGAAACACACAGAACCACAGGGGGCCAGAGTGCATATAATAAAATTGACTATAAGTATACTATGGTACTTAGGAAAATGTAACAAAATATTTCTGATTTTAGATGTGATGCAAGGCATGTAAGTTATCACACAGGTAACACAGGAAGATGTTACAGGGCATAGATAAAACCCCAATTAAAAAAAGAATACTTGTGATGCCCAGGAAACAGGATATGTCTGTAACAAGCAAGAGAAGACAGAGCCCATAATAGGAATTTGAAGAATCAGGGTGTTAATTGAACACAAAACAATGAAAGAAAATCTGGGGCACGGAAATAGTTTCTCCTATTTATTTTGAAAGTCAATGGAAAGTAGATGAAAGAACTCTTACACTTTTGTAATAGAGGGAAAAGACAGAACAGGATAAGAAAAGTTTAAAAGGGCGGGAAAAGGGTTACATTTCCTAGCCAATGACAGTATTAAGACACTGAAAGAGACAACCAGTTAGCTGTGTCTTTTGCCAATAACAGGACGTACTGAGTTTGTATTCTGCACATTATGGCAGCCGAGACCTGATAGTTAAGATTTTGGTTTTCCAGACAACATCTCTGCTAGGTGAGCTAAAAGGTGGTGATTAAGGCTGATTGTGTCAGTAGGAGCTGTTTATTTTGGCTTGAAGTTACTCACTGCAAATGTTTAAAAAAAGCAGATCCCTAAATAATCTGAAATACACAAGAAACCAGGGCAGCATATAGGTTAATGTTACCTCGTGACACAGGCAAAAAGAGATAGTACTGCACTTTTGGTTAATTGGAGATTTAAGAATGAAACAAGGAAAAATGTACAAGAGGCTAATTTTTGGCTCCTTTCAATTTAGCAGTCTTGAAATTGATTTAATTCAGACCAGGTTTTGCTCCAAAAGATTATATTGTTCTGAATAATAATATTCAGAACTGATGTCTAATATGGACAGTGTTGCAATCCCTAGACTGCAAACTAGGGAGATCCTGACAATATTGATAAGTTTATATGAGTGGAGAGGGAGTGTTTTGTTTGAAGATGCTGTTACCATCAGCTGGTTTATCCATTTTGACTGAGCAGAGATGAAAGAAGGAATGATGCAATGTGCAATAAGATGATGATCAGATTTAGCCAGGCAGAAAAATAATTTAGGGATAAAAGAATTCAAAAAGGCACAAGGTATGGGTTTCATTTGCAGAGAAGTGGTTAAAGAGTTTAGAAAAGAGTTGACAAGTGGTGTAAGGATAGTGGGTTGGAAACTGTAAACTGAACTACAAACAACATACTAGGAAGAACTGGAAAACATGCTTTACACTTTTGTGGTTTGATGGCTTTCTGGTCATACATGTAATTTAGCCCTTGGAAGTTTTTTATGTTGGTTTTTGTTATTGTTGGATATTTTGGGGAGGAAGGGGAAGGGGTCCTAATGAATAGTTTAAAAAATGCTTCTTGGAATATCAGTTTGTCTTTACAGTCTAGCTGGTGTCATAGCCATGTTCAGAACTGTAAGCAAATGATCAACTACCTCCTAACCATATGACTCTGCTATCTTGTCAGAGGTAAAAAGAGTTGAAGGTCCATGAATGAGGTCTAGAAGCAACATGCTTTGCCATGCTGGTGAAGTCGAGGCAACTTATCACTTGTAGCTACTGGTCAGGGAGAGGTTGCAAAGGTTTGTATTAGGCTGTTGCTCATGAATCTCGTGTCTTAGTCTCTGGCTAGTAGGTGCCAGAACACCCAAGCAAAGATTTTTCTATCACTTCTCCCTACTTCCTGTCTGGTAGCTGACCCTCCTTGGTCTGGGGGTTGGTTTAGAGGCCCCTCATAATGCAAGGCCCTAAACTGAAGCTTATTTAGTTTATGCCTAAATCTGGCACTGCTCACATGAGCTGTTTGTTTGTAGAGCCAGGAAGATGATATTGTATCAGTTCACGTTCAGTCCTTGCTGGGAAGACTCTCTTCTCAAATATAATGGTTAGACATTTTTGTTATTACAATGAAAGCAGAAATTCTGCGGGAATTGATGATGTAGGTCACTGTACTGATGGACACGAGTGGGCAGGCTGATTTTTCAAGCCGTGATTATGCTTATCCACAAATATTTGTTCCATACCTTTTTTGATGTGTAATGAGGAACCTTCTGTTGATAGTGTTGTAGATTTGGATCACATTCATTTGCACTGTAGAACCTGATGTAGCTTACATTTAATCAATGGAAATGTTTCCACTAACTTTAGCTGGAATTGAATCAAGGCTACTGTGCATAAGTATTGACAGTGGGCCCAATATAAATGAATAACAACTCCATTAAAGCCAGTGCAGAAGCTGTAGTGGAAAACTAGCATAAACAAGAGAAGAAGTCCCAACAATGTATTTGTTAGAGTGGGCTTTTACATGGGAGAAATACTTGAAATGATAACTTGAAATGATAACTTAATTTCTTTAGTGTTAATTTTTTTTGGTATTTCAGGGTGATAAATGTGGGAATGAGGAAATGGATTCTGGCCTACTCTGAATGGGCAGTCTTGTGCTCCCTTTGTTGTAGGGTAATTCCTGTCTGGCATAAAACTTGCTCCATGCCATTCCCTTCCAGTTGTTCCATGGTGTGGGGGTGTGCCAAGACAAACAGCACTGCCATGGTGCTTTTCTGCAGTAATGGCCCCTGGGAGGCCTGTTACAAGTTGCTATAATGTAAAACAGCCTGAAGATTACTTGAAATTATACACTAAGTGAACTAATCCTCAAAGGCCCCAGGGTGACTTACTTTGCTCTTGCCTTCCATTCTCCTCTTGTACAGGGCTGAGGATCTATTGCTAAATTCTGGAAAAGATTCATCAAAAGTTGCCTGTCTGGATGGAAGTTGTTGAAGTGTTTATTAAAAGCATATATAGCATGTCTTGCATTTTATCTAACTGACAACAAGATTATAAATGTACTGCTATAGTAAAGGTTTCTTACTATTCGTGAAAGGAGAAGGAAGTGTTCTTTCAATACAGTCATGAAAATTATAGTGTACTGCTGTGTCATCTTACTTCCCAGAATTGTAATTACAGTTTCCTGCCTTGTCTAATTTCACGACAGTCTCTATAGATTAATAATTTGCTTTTGGGACCACAATCCATATGGCACCTAGCTCCTTACAAGTGCTCACAGTGAAGTTTTGTGCTCTTCTGGTCTGTACTCACTCTTCTGTCATCTGAGTAAGGATGCTCAGTTTTACAAAATAGTGCATTAAGTTCTTAGATGAGGAGCTACCAGTGAACACTGCCAGTTGCATAATGTTATTTGTCATGTGGGTCTTAACAGTGGGTGACAAGTGTTGTGTAGAGTTGTGGTGGCAACTGGGCAGAAGTTGCTGCTGGGCATAGGTGAAAAGTGGCTAACTTCCCATGGCTGCTGCTAGGCCACCAAGAGTCCGTGCTTGGGATGCCCTGTGGCTCCTCGCCACCAGTGCCACCTCTGGAGCATCCAGCGGTGCAGCAGTGGCAGTGAAGAGGAACCCCAGGGCAGTCTTGGCATGGGCTCTGGGTGGCTGCAGCAAAAAGGGCCTGGCAGTGGTGAGAGGGAGACAGCTGATTTTCCCTGATGCCCAGCAACAGCTTCTACCTGGCCACCACTACAGCTCATCATGGGCTGGCCGGTCCGAAGCAGGTGCTGGGCAGGCCAGGGAGTGGGGGGGCAGGTTGTATGCTCAGTTGCTGCTGGGTGCTAGTACTGGTGGCGAGGAAGAGCCACAGGGCATGCGAGATCCAGGCTGCTGCAGGGGGCAGAGGAAGTGCTGACCAGCCCGTGACAGCTCCTTAAAACTGTCTATGTGGTTCATGAGTACAACTCATTGCCCATCCCTGGATTAGAAGGAATGTGAAAAATGGCTGGTAGCAACTTTTCAGTCCTATCCCCTGTGAGTTACCAGGGAAAAAACCTGTTGCTGTACTTACTAATATGTCACATGGACAGATGCAAAAAAGCAGGATGATAGACCTTAGGGCTAAGTACAGACACTAGTCCACAAGCCCAAGGCTGGATTAATTCAGTCAGTCTTCACTGATTTGTCTAAACTGCATAGGTTGAACCAATAATCAAGTAAACATTCACTTCTGATTCTGAAAATGTAGCCTGCAAACACTTATACCAGGTAATTTCTGTCGCTATCCTAGATGCTCTGGAGTTGTCCTGTTTAACTGAGTTTAGAGGAGTATGCCCTGTGGAGCCTTACTTTATGCTATGGAGAAACACTTAAAATCATTCAGGACCTGTAGGTCACAAAGTAGGAATGTGAGCACTTGTAAGGAGCTAGGTGCCATATGGATTGTGGTCCCAAAAGCAAATTCTTAATCTATAGAGACTGTTGTGAAATTAGACAAGGCAGGAATCTGGTTTTACAACTTTTTGGAGTTAAACTACATATTGTATGATGATGCCTATAAAAAGCCCTTACTGAACTACACTTCTAAGAATAACAATTAACTGTAATCTTAACTTTCAAGTAGTGAAAGAGATGCAGGACCCACTCTACTAAAGCTGAAACCTGTGAGGAAATGGGCCTGATTATAGTGAAGGTGGAAGAAAACCTTGCTAAGGGAGCTCAGGTTGAATTGAGAAAATGGATATTGTATCCAGAGATGTGATACCTTTGACATAAAATAATGTACAACAATGATGATGTAGTTCATGGACTTTGGGACCTGCTAGGCAAGTGAATGCCAGATTAAGATAATAAAGTACTAGGTCAAAAACAGATATAGGTATCAAAGGAACACTAGACAGGTAGGGATCTCCTGGTGTAGTTACCTTTTTTGCAGGAAAGCACATTATTTAATCTTTTTTAAAAAATGTATCTAGGTCCTTTTCTAATTAGAAAGTTGGGCATGTTAGCTGTAGATTCATATCAGGCCTGTAGGCCTCATTAAAGTACACTGGTGCTAATGGTATCTATCCTCCAGCAACTATAGAAAAAAAATGGTTGAGCAGCAGGATTTTTAGTCCTGGTTGCCAAAGGTGGCTTCTGGCTTGTGGAGCTGAAGAGAGAAAACAACAACTCTGGCTACATCCTGAATCCTATGAGTGACGTTAACAGTATGAAAAGATCTTTGGAATTGCAGTCAGTACAGAATATCAGTCAAGATGGCACGAATCCTTGCCGGAAAGGTTTGTTGTAGAAGTTGTTGTAGAGGCCATGATGGTATGTAGCTGAGATGAAAAAGCACTTGCTGACCACTGCCACAGATTGATCACATTGCTAAAGAGTGAAAGAAAGAAAACATTTAGATTTGATACAATGAAAATGAGATTGACACTTTGGCTTTTCCTCACCTAGGATATCTGCTAACCCAGTTGTGCATTCAAATGCAGAGAAAGCTTGAATCCTTGTAGAAATGCCTAAAACCAAAAAAAATGTGCAACACCATTTCAGAAGAGCATTAACTTGCAAAATTTCTACCCCACCAGTGTGATATCTGCAAGTCTTTCTGATGAATTACAGAAAAAGGTCCTGTCTGGAAAATGGTATTTGCAACATGACAGATCAATTGAATTAGCAAAAAAAGCTGTCACCAGATACCAAGTACTGTACTTAAGGACATAATGATGTGAATGAGGATGTTTCAATTCACTGCAATGCAAATGAGACAGAACTAGGTGCAACTTGCTATAGGAAAAACAGCTTTTCTATCAAGCTTGCTTACACTTAAACATCAAGAGTATGCAGATGGTATGAAGGAATGTTTTCTTGTTGTATTTTCATGGGGAGTTTACTGCATAGTAAAAATGTGGACAGTGTTCTGATTTAGACCGTGTGCATACAGAAAACCTTTCCTACTACTCTTACTGTCTTCAGTGAGCCAGATGCTAACACATTTGAAGAAATATAATCTGAAGTTATATTATAAAAAGGGAGCAAAATATGAGACAGATTTCTTGTCTAGAGTAGCACTTGCTCAGATACATGCCAGTTTGTAACACGCAATCATAAGACATTTTCAGGATAAGCAAAGGTAGTGTTTACTAAAGGACTTTAACAAGGCTGATTTCTTCTGTGACTGAATCAGCATTTAGCCCAGAGAGAACAACAGGCCCAGCAAGATTAACTACTGCAGGCACTGAAAGCAACAGGTCTGCTTGGGTGGCCAAATGTAGAAGAGATTTCTGACAACAGTGAAGGTTAGCTTACAAAGCAGAATCATGGATGTATTGAAGTTGGTTTACTCATATTATGAGACCTGTGGCATTAGGAAGAATTTCTGTTGGCCACCTAGGCACAGAACCTTGGATGTACTAGAGTTGCTTTACCCATGTTATAAGACCTGAGACAATTGGAAGAATTCCTGCAAGCCACCTAGGTAGACAAGGTCATTTGGGTAAACAGGGCATCTTTTATTAGATCAGCTGAATAGCTGGAAAAATGGTTCTTTGCAAATTTTCAGGCATAAGCACCCTTCTTCAGTCATAGGGGGAGCCTGCTGGTCTTCTCTCTAGGGTCTGAATAGAAGTGTAAGCCAGTTTGCAAAATGCATTTGCATTTTCACAGACCTACATTTTGCAGACTGGCTTACGCTTCTGTTTGGACCCTAGAGAGAAGACCAGCAGACTTTCCTTATGGCTGAAGAAGGCTTGCAAAAACATTTTTTCCAACTATTCAGTTGGTCTAATGAAAAGGATCATATTTACCCAAATATTCTTGTCTGCCTATGTCCTTAGGCAAACACAGCTCCAACCAACACCTGCTAGCCATCTAGGAAGCAGAATTCATGGTAGAGGTCATATCTTTTATTAGACCAACTAGATATTTGCAAAAAAAAATCTTTAATTGCAAGCTTTTGGGCACAATCACCCTTCTTCAGGTGTAGGAGAAAAGATGGTAAAAGTTCTCTTGGGTAGAAATGAAAGTTCATATTTCATAGGAGAGCTGAAGGTGTGGTCAAGTCCCCTGTTTGGAACAGTTTGTTTTATGTGAAGACTAGGTTCAGAGAAGAGTTGGAATAGTCTGTTTACCTCAGAGTTGTTTGGTAGTAAGCAGGATGTAGTCAGATTATAACATGGTAGTACCCTGAGCTTGAGTAGGGATTTCTCCAATGTGCTGTAGTCTTCATATTTGTCAGGATTAACCATTTGACATTAGTAAAATGGGAAACTGAGAAGCATATATAGTTACTAAACAAGCTGATCTGTAGTTGTGCTGATAAAAGCCGAGATATAAGAATACTATTAACCAAAATTTACCCTCTGCTGCTGTATCAGAACATAATACCTAAATAGTGTTGGATTTCCATTTGTAAATACTGGCAACTGCTTTGATCCTGCCAACATCTACATGTAAATGAATTTATGCTCATGAAAAAAACTACTCATGAACCCAAAGTTACTTAGGTATATATGCATCTGCATGATTAGACCTTTTAATTATTAGATTATAAGAAGCATAGGCATATCATGCTGTGATAGGTTCTTACTACTCATAAGCTTTTTCATTTATTTTTTCATTAATGCTACGTTCAGTTATGTACTGTATTGGAACAAATGTGTATCAAAACAAGAATTCCATTATTACCTACACTGTTCACCTTCTCTCCTTCTCAAAATGAGAAGCATATAAAGTCTACATCAATTATGGTACATTTTATAAATAATTTGTAAAACTTGATTTTATCATCATCAGGATTATATAGTTTATACTTTAGTAGATAAAAATGCTTTTGTTGTCATGCGGTTCTTCATTTTGTTTAATTTTTCGTTAAGTAAAAGCAACCTTGGGATTTACACTTAAAAAAAAAATAAAAGACAGAATTTTTTTTATTTGCCAGCAGTGAATAATCTCAGTCAAATATGTTAAAAAATTAGACGAGTTGCTGGAAATTAGTTAAACCCATTGTTACATTTGCACATTCTCATTTAAATTGTAATAAAAAAGACTGCTACCTTTGTGCAGCAATGTTTGTTCTTAAGATCTTGTCTTAAAAATCTGATGATGGCCTGCAGTTTTAGCTGTTTAGTTTAATCAGGAATAGCAGGTAGCTTCCTAAAATAAAAAAGCAGATCAAATTATTAATTTTACTGGGTTATGCTTCCGTTGTGTATTGACATAACAACCTACAGTACTTCAAAAAATATCACTGTAAAAAACACAAGATATATGTGCCTCCCCTCCCAATTGTAGTCCAATCCCTTAGCAGTAGATGGGCCTAATCCAGTTAAGGCACATGCCCCACCAGTGACCAGTCAGTGACTGGGGGGAGGACCTGCCGCGGCCCATCTCACTGACTGGGGGGGTCCCCTTGTGGCCAATCGCTGAAGTCCCCTCTGGAAGTGGCTGCAGCCGCTTCTGGGAGTGCAACAATGCTCCACTCCACGGATGACACTTGCAGGGGAGGCCCCGGTGCTTCTGCCTGGCCCCCCTCCCTGCCCATAGCCTAAGTGGCAAGGGGCTGCACCAGCGCTCTCAGGGGGTGCACGTCCACCCCTGTGCACTCCCTACACATTGCCACTGATCTGAGCCCTCATGTAAGGAGGGTTCAGTGTGTCATGCAATCGGGCCTTTTTAAAGTATGCTGCAGCTGTGCTCTTCTTTCAGGGGACAGCTGTAGAGCACTTCAGGGGTCCAATCGTGTGCCAAACTGTCACTCCTGTCAGCACCCTTAAAGACTCCCACTGATCATTTAAAGTTGGATTGGTCCCAGTACCCTGTCTAGCACTACTGAAATCAGTGGGAGTATGGGATCCTACTTTCCTGAATAAGGGAGGATGTATTTTTTTTCTCCTTTTGTGATTAAATAGATGGTACATTTTTACCTGAATATGCTTAGTCCTCTGATTTGACATAGTCCATATATATTGTTGAACTGGTAGGAGGTTTCTAGTATTTCCTTTCTCATTAGTTTTGGATGCATTAGGATTTGCTTATTTTTCTTGAAGCTTGTCTTTAGATCTTGCCAGATAAAAGTGTTTCTTTACTAAGAATTACTGAACTGGACTAGCTTTCTATAGGACCATGATCTGAAAATGGTTCTCATTTGAGTATTTCTTTCATGAATGTTTCTGTCAAAATCAATGATACTGTTTGCATGAGTGAGGATTGCTTTTATAAATATGGGTTACAGGAGCAGGTCACAACTTTTAGGCAGGAGGAGTACCTTTGCATGGATCTAGTATTGGTCAAACAAGATATGCGAGTAAAATAATTGTCAGAGAATAATTTATAGATCTGAGGAAGTTTGACCTTTATCCAGTCAGTTACACCTGTTGTACAAAGTGGTAGATTATTAGATTTTGATACAGTTCAAAGTCAAGGAGGCATGTTACAGTTTCACCGAAACTGTGATGAGTACTTACTACCTCCACACATCATGCAAATGAATTAATTTCATCCATGGCAGTTCTCATGAGTCAAGGCTTTATTATTCTTCAGAAAAATATATTGGTGATGCAGGAGAAGATTACTTAATCGAGTTGAATATAGACGTCAGTAAAATGAAAACATTGTAATTACAAATCTGAACTCAGCTGTGACTGGTCATTATAAGGTAAAGTGTAGTGTGAAAAGGTTTATTGCTGGCAATATTGATTGTTAACTGGCAACAGCATGATTACTGTAGGTTGCTGTGTCACCCACTTTGAATGTTATAAGCGCTTTTGATATAAATGCAATTGTGAGTTTTATACTGAAGTGAAAATAAAAGAAACAGCAAAGTATCTAACATGGTGTGCTCTGCTGTAAATCCTTATTCATGCAGGCAGTCCCACTGGGCTTGATTCTTTCATTTGCGTCACCTACAAAAGGTATAAATAAGAGGTTTGAATGCCTAGGACTACTAGTAATGGTTTTCAGCATAGGTAGGGCTCCTGGTCATTATTAAACATTTCATGATACATTTTAAAATAAAATTCATGCCTGCTCTCTTTTGCACAAATCTTTGCGCATCGTAATTTATTAAAACATAAAACTTATTTTGTTGCAGGCTTTTAGACTGTTTTCATGACTGAAATGACTGAACAGGGGCAAAACCTTGTAAAGCCATGTTCATTTTCAATAGTGTAATAGTATAAGGGTGAAATTGCAAATTTAAACAAAAGTAATGCTTAAGGTTTAGAGTAACCATGAAATATGGGGTATGGCCGTGCTGTAGGATATATATGGCAAATGGCAGTGAAGATTATTTTAAGTAACGCAGTATGTCAGCTATATATTTTAAAATACTATCTAGTAGGATACAAAAAAGGGCAAAAGGTTATGGAACAAAAATTATGATTGTTTGTACCTGCTGACATATAAAAGGTATTTGCTTTCTACCTAATAATTTATTTATTGACAACGAATTACCACTTCATTTCATGATAATGTACCATTAACTAGCTAAATTTACTTGATGCATCTGAAAATGAGTTGTCAATACTAAGTTGTATGTCTTTTTGACAATAGTAAGACATCTGTTGAAGTACAGAGACTTATCTTCATATTCTTCATATCTATGCATCTGTGTCCCTTGAGATGTGTCACTTGGACACATTAGTAATGCAGTCCAAACCTCTTTATCATTCCTTGAGTAGAAATGCAATATTCTTTATGGACTTCTAAAGGAAGAATTCAAGTGTGGTGTGCAGACTAATTTAGAATATTTGAATATTTACAAATATTCTAAATATTCCCAATGAAATCTTCTGGCTTTGTACTTCTAGCTGTTTAAATGCCCAAATTTTGAAGTTTTTAGTGTTTATTTATTACTCCTTGACAATGTTGAGAGCCTGTTTTGACATTTTCATTTATTTGTAGTTGGACCTTACATGCAGAGCCTGCACAGAGGAAAAGTGGCATCACAGTGCTGTTAAGGAGATACAGGCATTCTGCCACAGGTGCTTCAAGAGACTTTGTTAGCTCTTATACTTCTTTCACTAAACATATGTCCTAGTGTAGAAAGAGGTTAGGCTGCAAGCCCATCCAATCTAGTGTTACTTCCCCCTTTCTTTCTCTGGAATACTAAAAGGATTTCCGTTTTTCTTAGCTCTTGGTTAGCCTGCAGCGCAAAAGTCTCCTTGTGCTGTTTTTGTCATTGAATTATCTCTGTTAAGATCCAAACATAGCCCTTACCTTTCCTTTAGTTCTTATCCAGGCAACCTCTAGTTGACTTTATTGGAATGTCTGCCTGGATAAGTCTCTCAGGCCTAATGTAAATATTACTTTCTTTAAAACGGCCTAAGAGAAATAGCAGTGCAATTAACTGTGGTCCATTCAAATCCGTAAGTAGTTTTACTTAAAACAATGAGCAAACCTTTTCCTCCTCCCAAATCCCTTTAATAAGAAAGCATCTTCAGACTGAAATCCACAGGATTTAAATAAATATGTAATCCTCCAAAGCTGCTACAATCCTCTTTGGAAGGATTGTTCATCCTGTTTAGTAGGGTGGTTTTAATGAATAATTCTTAGTTTGATTAAGCTTGTATTAAAGTGAAACTACTGATATATTTTTTACGTATAATTTTAGTTATATTTGTTTTATACATTCACAGTATTCCCTATGAACTCTAACCTAACTCTATCATTGACGCATTTTCCATTCTTGCAAAGCTGTTCGCTTAAGTCTTAGCAGTACTGCTGGGAAATAAACCTCATTACTAAGTGTCAAAACATTTTCATTTGATGAAACAAAAAAGCATTACATGTTGCTAAATATTTCTAAGCTTTTCTCTTCATCATGCAATTTCAAATGTTGAATATGGTTACTATGGTTGCATTGAAATATCAGAGACTCACTAAGTTGAAGTTTGTTTGTTTCGATGACTAACTGTACATTCCTTTTGATTGATGAAGTTTTGTCCTCTGTCCCCTGAACTTTATCAAATAGTTAACTAATACTGTATTTAATTTACTGCATAGCCCAGTGGACTATCATCATATCTACGGATATAAAAATATGTTAGTTTTTTATTGTGATACATAGTTTGGAATATGGCCTATAAAAGGAAAAGATTGGAGAAACTTTGATGTAAAAATGTAGAAAAGTGACTTTGCAAGTCTCAGCCAAGTTGTGTTTGAGTTGTTATTCATTTTGTCTTGCTAACCAAGGCACATAAAAAGTTAAAAGGCTGGAGTTTACTTTGGATTTTATGTCCAAGCCCCTAACATGTTCAGGATTTTTTAAAGCAAAATGCAGCAGGATGTAAGCAATAGTAATAACATTCTTATCTGAAAGAACACAATGCAGAGCTATTTTAAGTTAATGGATCAGTTATTCATTTTGGACATCAATTGATTGAAAAACAAAACTGTACATTTCCAGTTTAATGCAAGTGCCCAGGCAAAATTTCACCTTATAAACAGTTGAAATACAGTGGAGAATTGCCAAAGACTGCAAAGGAAGTCAGCAGTGGCATACATCAACACACTGGTACATGTGTGTTCATGCTTGCACGCACATGCATTCACACTTGTATGTTAAGGAAAGAAGAGAAGGAATTTCAGCGATAATGACCTTGCTATGTTATAAGGGTAAAAATGATGAAGTATTAGCTGATTTATTCAAATAGAAATAGTGATGTTCTGACTGCAGCAGGGTTAATCATACACAGGTAGTTCAGAAGGGAATTGCACCTTTTGAATTACTGTTTAGATGATCCATATTATCTTAAGTACCAAGCTTCTTTCAGGATGTGCTGACAAAATTTCTAGCTTTCCTTAGAATGTGATCATCCCTAATTTCTGTCTTAAGATGAAAAATAAAGGATTCTGAACAGCAGGGTTTCCTAGGTGAGGTCAGGTCCAGGAGGATATAGGGCTCACCTTAGCAGGTTTACCTCACTGTAAAATTAGAGTGCTTTGTATTCAATGTGATTTTTATCAAGAATTAAGAAGGGCTCCTTTTTTAGCAATGAAAGCAAGACCTCATTTTTTACATTATTTGTATCTATTTGGCATTTTGGCTCATTAGCATACTCTCAAAATTGTCAAAATTGAATTTTTGGTAGATTTTAAGTTGATGTCCAGAATGTCACTGTTCTGAATGTCAGTAGATGCTGACTTGGTAATGACATATTTGTTCCTATTGAGACTGAAGTTCTGGCCTGAAAAGAGAGTGAGTGAAGGAACACAGTATCAACTAATGATATGGTGATGTTACAGTAAAAGTTGTGTTTTTAATTTGGTTTTTCAACCTGAGTTAGCTTACTCAGATTAAAATAGACCTGGGTATGAATAGCTTGAGGGAGAAGCTATCAGCTGAAGTTGATAGGGGTGTATGACAGAAATGGGAATCTGATAACAGCTAGACAAGAAATCCTGAAGATTTGGAAAGAATATTATGAAGAATTTCCAAATGTAGAGTATGAAAGTTAGGGAAGAGTTATTGAATATCAAATTGCTGAACTCCAAATATTAGACTCTTCATTGGAGGTGATAAACACAGAAATCAGGCACCAGGGATAGACAGTCTTCCAGCTGAATGCCTGAAATTTGGATTTAGAGTATTAGAGCACTATCTTTCCAAGATGATTAAAAAGATCTGGAAAGAAGAAAGAATACTTAAACAATGAAAGCAGGGAATAATATGCCTAATTTATAAGAAGAGTAACCAAAGACAGTATAACTATTGGGGTATCTCCTAACTGGGCACAGTGTACAAAGTTCTCTCTCAGTTGCTGCTAAACTTATTGCTCTCATATGCAAAAGAAAGTGTGGATTCAAGAAAGATCAGTGTGTGATCAGATATTTTCAATGAGATTATTGCTGGAAAAGAAATGGGAAATTGTAAAAGATGTATATCAATTTTATACAGACTTTCTCAGAGCTTTTGATAGCTTTAGAAAGGAGTCACTATGGTCAATCATAAATAGGGTTTAGAATTCCCAGAAATCAGTACACCTTACTAAGATGTGCATTGAAGGATCAAAAAGTTGTGAGAGAATTGAGGGTGCAGACAGAAGTGCAGCTCCTTGCTGTAACTTAGAATACTTTTAAGGAAGTGTCTGAGTTACAATGAGCCCTGAGACCAAACAGAAGTTCACTGTTGGTTCCAGGGGGGAGGGAAATCTAACTGCTAGCTCCCAGCCTGCAGCCAGTTTCCCCTAGCAGCAGCCCCATCTTCCTCCCAGCCTGTCTCTGTTTTCAGAATGGGAGGAGGAAAGGGAGCAGAGGGAGCTCGTTCTAGGGGTTTCATAATCAGAGCTAGAGGGTGGGGTGGGTGAATTGGAGCCCCCTGACCTTGAGGAGGGTCCCGTACACCTGGCCCACCCTCCAGCAGGGCCTGAAATAACCCCAGACCAAACTCCCTCCTATCCCTTATCCCCTCCTCCCATTCTAAAAACAGGGACAGACTGGGGGGCAGCACAGATACAAGTTACAGAAGACACTGTGTTTTGAAATGTCTTCATCTGAACCCATGTGCAATGCGGATTCAGATTTTTTGCCTGATCAGCTATTTTTAAGCAGTCTGCAGCTATGTACTTGTGTTTGGTCATAGCTGTAGACTACTTTCGGTGGCCAAATTGGGCAAAAATTATCACTTCTGTCTGTGCCCTGAGAGTATGGTATCAGGCCCGATGGACATCAGTAGTGGGCTCAAACAAGGGGACACACTGTTACCAATGCTTTTCAACTTGATGCTTGAGAAGGTCATAAGAGCTGTTAAAAAAAAGAAGGAAAAGGTTTGTAGCTGAAAGAACTGTACCACACACTTTTATATTTAGACAATATATGCCTAGAAGAAGAGGAAATAGAAAAAAAGAATACAGAGATCATGGAGTCAAAAACCAATGTAGCTGAGCTTGCTATCAGCATAGGCAAGACTAAATACATGATCACATCCAGAAAGAAAAAAATCTCAAGATCACAGGAAGATAAAAGATAGGGAATGACAGTGTGGAAAAAGTAGAAAA
The DNA here is from genome assembly GCF_001723895.1 of Crocodylus porosus. Lineage (NCBI taxonomy): Eukaryota > Metazoa > Chordata > Crocodylia > Crocodylidae > Crocodylus > Crocodylus porosus. The sequence goes on from NW_017728950.1 coordinate 66,859,398, forward strand.
AATTATAATCACTGGGTTTATCTACACATTCATTAATGCACCGTAGTTATGGCGCATTGAAATCAATGCAGAGTAACTTGTGCTACTGTGTAGTAGTGCTGGCACATGGTTTCTTTTCAGATGTTAATGTCACAGGAGCATATTAGAATGGGTTCTGCCTGGCATGCTACTGTGCAGTATTATTAAGCGACTACATGGTTAGCGCCTCATGTACATGGACCCACTTAACATAATCAAATACCTTAATTTCTTCAGTACTAACATAATGCCTTTTAAACCTAGATACAATAATGGTATCAAGAAAAATATCAAGAAAGTTTAAAATCTAGTTTTATAGTACAGTTGTTCAAGTTGTCCTTTTATATGGATGTCAATCCTGGATACTGACAAAGGCACATGGAAAAAGGCTGCAATGTTGAACACAAAGGGCTAAGGAAAATAGCTGGTACAGTAAGAAAAAATGGAGTATGGAAGAAAAGATATAATCAAGAGCGTGTGTATCTTTACATAAGACCTGATGTTTTGAGCAAGATAAGAACATAGAGAACAAAATTGGTAGGGCATATTTCAAGAGGTTTTGAGAGAAGAAGTCGTGTGAGGCAAATTTTGGAAGCTGAGTGGAGGGTATCAGACCCTGAGGTAGTTCAAGCCAACAATGGGATGATAATACAAAAACTGACCTAGAAGGTGAAGATGCAGTAAGTTGGAAGGAGGTTGCACAAATAGGAGCTGGAAGGCTTAATTAAAGTGGTTATAGGCCCCTAAGGCCTATGAGACTAGAGAGAGAGATTAATAGCTCTAGTACTGATTTAGCTTAGCCATTTGAAAAGTTCACTTTGTTTTCCTGCGCTATTAAACCAAGTTTGCCAAACCATGTTAAGAGTAGACCCTGTTTTTTCTTTGCACTGTAGACATATCCTGTCAGTCCAGGCCAACATTAAATGTAAAGACCAGATAGCTGCCTCTTCCATTTTTAAATTGAGTGTCACAATGGCTTCATTAATTTGGTTCAGGCTAGAAGATCAAATCCCTCAACAGCATCAGTAACTAAGTTACTAAGTTTCTAAGTAACCTTTGTTTTTTAAATCACTGCTGGTTGGGGTAATTCAAGAAACTTGCTTACTCCTGAAAAGCAGGACAGTAGGATATAAGCCTATCTGGAATGGCAAGGAGCCTACATTTTTGGAAAGGCTGTGTGGTTGAGATTTCACCTTGAATTAATTCCTGCAGTTTTGTTCTTTCCTTCCTCTGACATGTAAGCTTTAGCTAATTGAGTAGTTTTGGAGTGCCTAAACCCAAGGTGAAAGCAAGTCACTCATAAAATTTGCCTTGTTGTGGTGTACATGGGAAAACAGCATGGGGATAATCTTACTTTTTAGTTACTACAAAACATGGGGAATGAGATGATTCCCTGTTCCTGGCACAAAACAAAACTAAGTGGGCTTTGTGTGAATAGGAAAGCATTTGGATAAAGCAGGTGTGTCAAAGATCCGGCCTGTGAGCTGGATCCAGCCCTTGGAGCCCTGTCTGCTAGTCTGCAGCACTGCCTGTGGGTCTTGGATTGGGCCCATGTGCCACATGCAGTTCGCTCCAGCCTGGCCCTGGATGCAGTCTGCCATTGTGCAGTTCCATCTCTGGTGTCCTTACAATGGTTCAGCCTCTGCAACTCTTGCCTTCTACCTCAGAGATTTGCAAAATGGTTATTCTTAGGATGACTTTAAGGAAAGAAACTCCCCAGTGTCTCACCTGCTTTTTTAAACTGTGAGCAAGTTTAGGCCTTAAGCAATGTATCTCTCTCCGTTGCTGTGGGGCTAGATCTGGTAAACTGTACATACTACTGAGTAAGAAGAAATGTAGAGCTTTGCTGTCCTTTAAAGAATTTAGGGCAGAAATGTGCCTTCAGGGCTTTCTTGGGTGCATAGAGTAAGTGCAGAAATTGTACTTTGATTTAGCATTGTGAAGCCTGTTTTCAGGAGTGCACTAATAAAGACTTTTTTGGCCGGTACCCATGGCCGATTATTAACCAGCTCTTCACCACTGTGTGTACCCCTGGCGGACGCATGTCCCCCAAATTTGTGCACAAGGCAAAAATCAGTGACATTATTGGCTACACCAGCCAAAAAAAGCAGATTGCCAATAATGTCAATTTTCCTTTTACCACTGCTGATATGACATGGACAGATATACTGGTGAACCTCTACTTGTCTTCATTGGTGTTCTCAGTCTGTGGAGTGGTCCAGTGTAGAATGGAGGTCAAAGCTATGCCCCACCATTTCCTTTTTGTTCCCTTTAGGGTAAGCAGGTCAGAGTCATATTCCATGCAAACATATGGGTCTAGCAAAATCTAAAAGCTTTCTGAGAATCGGGTTGATTTCTCTGGATTGTCGATTTTTTTTTATTTAATGGCATAGAGTCTGATAATGTTAACATCTCCTGTTGGAACACATTTTGAAGCTATTTATCATCCCAATGTTTAAGTTTGTATTAGATGACATTTTGCAATATCTTTTTTTAAAGAAAGGTTGATAACAAAGTAAAATAATATCTTTCTAAAAATAGAAGGTTAGTTTTTCTTAGCATTTTCCTTTGCAGAAAACTTTGCCACTGTTGAGATTTATTTTGACTCCAGATTTTAAAACCTTAAATACTAAGATTTAAGCCAAATTTCAAAATATTAAATACTTTGAGAACTGGAACATCCGTCCTCTTCCTAGCCCTAGTGATTTGTGCCCACAGACATGGACAGAGAGATCAGTCCTTGCACTTCTCTGGTTAGAAGTGCAGACATCGCCTTTCATTGCCTATGTGCCAGCATAAAATTTTTTTATGGTGTCAAAGTGACAGCAAATAGATGTCTATACCATTTGGGGCTCTGACAAAATGTAGTAATAAATTGTGCTGCTTTATTGTGGCAGACATTTATTTGCTATATGGAGGAAGAGCATGGGCAACCTAGAACTACCATACTTGCCTGCTGCCCTAAGCAGGTACTTCTTGGGCTTGAGAGGCCCAGTCCTGCACGCCCCAGGGATTCCTGCACAGGATCAGGCCCCTCAGCCCCAAGGAGCACCTACCCAGCTTTCTTTGCTTACAGAGACATGCCCCCAGCAATCTCTGGGTTGTGTCTCTGGAATCAGGGAAAGTCAGTGTTCCCTGCTTCTAGAGATTTGCCCCAGAGATTGCCGGGGCACATCTCGGCAAGCAGGGAACCCCAACTTTCCCAACCTTCACAGACACACCCTGGGGATCGTAGGGGTGCATCTGTAGAAGTGGAGAAAACCAGAATACCCTGGTGCAGTCCCAGGGTTAGGGCCACCAATCACCTAATTGGCATCTCAACCTTAGGACAGCATCAGAGCGTCAAACCTTGCTCCAGTGTGGGTCTGGGGGCTGAGACCACAGGTCAGCTGATTAGTGGCCCCAGCCCTGGGACCACAGTGGAGTGAGACATGGAAAGTGGGGAAGGGAACACGTCACCCTTTGTTTTGCAAGATCAATGGTTGGGACAACAGGAAATGTATGTTTGGCCCAAAGAAGCAGCTGAATTTTGCTGAGACTTCATTTGGCAACATCTGCTTCTAGCCTCCAATTCCCTTAGTCACTGGTGCAGAAGCTGTAAGGTTGAGACTCTGTCCCCTTTAACCTGAAATACCATGCATGAGTCAGGGAAATGCTTCTAGTCCAGGAAGTCAACAGTTCATTGTTTTCTGTTCAGCTCATGATGAGGATATGTCTGCAAGCAGAAGAGCTAGAAACTTCTTTTCTAAAGAAGAGCTGGAGTTCTGAAGAAATTGATAACTAAGCATCATTTCCTTCAGGGAGAAATTCCTACTTCCCATTAGCAAATTGGTGAGCAGTCTCTCCCTGCCAAATCACGCTTTGAACGTTAAGAGGGGAATCTTCAGCGATAGTTTATGAGTCTGATCCTAGGGAGTTTGGTGAATGTATGTAATGCATTGGGTGCTTATGGCACATGTCATTGCTCACTTTCTGACGCTCACAGATTCAGATAGTTAAATGAACTCCCCATGTTGTTTTACTCTTAGTTGCTTTATGCTAAGAAATTAGAGTTGCATAGGGGTAAATATATTCCAAGTCCAGATGCTGTCATATTGGTTAACGCCCTTCAGAGTTCACTTAGTTTTTTAACATTAATAAAGCAAATAAAGCATTTGTATATGTGTGTGCATTCATGCATGTACATATGTTTTTTTAGGATCCAGTTGCAATGTCTCAGGAATCTTTCCTATAATATAACTCCTGTCCTTGATTACTCTTTAACACAATTTTTAAGACTTCCAGTAACGATTTCCATAGGGAGACAAAGTCACTTTTTTCAAGTTTGCCTTGCTCTTCACCAAACAATTTCTCCGGAATGGTTTTCCTTTAAAAGAGCTTAGGGCCTCCAGGTTAATCACCAGATTACAAAGATTTCCCTAGGATAAAGCAACTAAATTGCCATCAGTCTCTAAGGTTCAGTTCTTCTGTTTCTCTCTTTGTACTGCTTTTTATCACAGGGCTCTAAGACCTGATAGTTAAAAGTATAAAAACACAATTTAACAAATGCATTCATAATGATAAGTTTTATTTGTACTATATTTCCATGGTTTAACTATTCTGCAAGTGACCCAAAGATTTGGAAGGTCTAAGTAAATTCCCATTAAAGGAAAAAAGGGTCATAAAATTTTTAATAACACTGGTGTTATATTACTACAGGAATCACTGGCTTTAACACAATACAAACCAAGTTTCATTTACAAGATATGGGATTCTTTAATTGCACTGGTATTTATTAACTTAGTCACATTCTAACAGTAATATTTTTATCACTGTTGTTGAAGAGTTCTGGGGTTTAGAAGTAGAAGAGAGGTTCCAGCCCTACAAGCCTGAAATTCTGAAAAAAAGTTTTGTTGAGCCTCATTAGCTAAAGCTCTCATTGGGAATCATGCATAAGCATTATGCACAGTACCTCAGGAGGTAAGCATACCTGTTGTTTCCCACCTTGCCACCAAGCCAAATCTGGTGGCTGAGAGTTGTGACTGACCATACACTTTATCTCACCCCTCCTTTGTGAGGGGTAAATAGAGCTAATCTGAGGGAATACAGGGACTGCAGTTGTGGTCACCTGCTCTATCCTCTACTCTCCTGGGCTCCTGTAAAAGGGTTAGCTACGGCAAATTTCTAAGTGAACAACTGCAATGGGGAAATACAGAACACCGGTCGGTTGATCTAAAATGAATGTGGCATAAGATATAGGTATATCCTCCTAATAAACATGACAATTATTTGTAAGCAATTCTGTGTAATGGTAAAATGCAGAGTTATTTGCCTTATGATTCATGTATATGTAATATATATATATATATATACTTACACCAGAGCCTTTTTATTCCATACTAATAACAGGGAGGGTGTACACTGCCCATGGTGTTGGCATGGTGTACCCACTTTTTAGGACTTCTTCCTCTGGCCTCCTCATTCTTGCTGGGTCTTCCACATCTGTACTTTCACCTGCCAAACCTGATGGAGTAAGTAAATGAGGACAGGCTCCTCATGGATGAGGAGACCCTTGGGCATTAGGTCTGTCTGGGCTGGCGCCTTACTTGCCTCAGCCTAGTTTTATTCTAGTTGTGCTTACTAGCTCAGAGCCTAGTAGTGAAGCTTTAGGCATAGTGGGTGCATTGCAAGCTTAAGGGCTTCTCCCTGCTGGGCTTGGAGCTAACTTCCCAGTCTCTGTCCTTTCCCTTCCCAGTTGCATTTGAGATGTGGGGTACTTCACAAGCACCCCTTTTCCATGACCTCTGCCTCCCCTGCAGCCACAGTTCAAACCACCAGGTCAAGAATCACCCACAATCCTGGGTGTCAGCTGAACTCAAAGCCAAAAAGGATTGGCCTTGGCTTCATCTGACCCTGGGACAGCACTCTCCAAGCCACAGTCAAAAGAACAAACAAGTTGCAGAACTTATCTGGTTCCCAGTGTGATGCAGCTGGTCTTCTCTGTCCAGCTACTGTCTGGAGCCAAGGGGGAAGCTCTGAATTCAGTTCCTCTGCCTCTTCACAGGGAGCTCCTTCCCCTAGGACTTCTACAGCTAGATGGCCTTGCTGGCCTGAACCTTGAGTTTATAAAGGGTGATGCAGGTCACTGGCTCTTCTACTTCTGCCCTTGGGTCATCAGGGGCTGACTGCATCTGGAGCCACTGGCCATCTTGTTTCAAAATCCGCAGCCTACTAGTGGCTACAGAAACATCGAGAAATGTGAGTAATAATGACCAAATAATGGCAGGGTTTAAGGAGAGAGAGAGTGAGAGCTAGAAGGGGGAAATGGAGAGGACCATGTGCAAGGTAGTTAAGGGGGCACCCCAAAGGGAAGGGGCAACCCAGCAGACCTAAGAGAGGACAAAGAGGGGACTGGAAGGGAAGAGAAAAGGTGGGGGAAAGCCCAAGCACCCTTGCCCCTTTAGTAATGGGGCCTCTACTGGGCCCTGTTACAGAGGGACATAGAATTTTAATATTGTGCTGAATGTTTTGGGTTAGTAAGTATGGAAAAAGGAGAGACCTGGTGGTAAAGTTTGAAAACTGACAATATGTGGCATGAGGTAGAGGATAGCCATGGTTGGCCAGATGTTAGTACCAAAGTCTTTCTGGGCATGTCTAGGCACCCGGGGGAGATAAAAGGTTCTTCTTTGTCTGCTAGGCCTTTCCAGCACAGTCTGCAATGCATATCTTCCCCAGTTCTTTAGGAAAGTATTTGATCAGTATTGAAAACTTTTTCTTCTTGAAATGTTACAAGAGGTCTGTGCCCTTTTGGCACAAGTGTCTGGACAGTGCTATTCCTGGTACACATGAAACAATTTTCAGTTCTGTCCAGGTACTATAAACTGGCTTGCTTGTGTTTAGCTTAAGTTAAATCAAAATAATCCGTTCTTCCTGAAATGGGAATGCCTACACAGGCTTTCATACTGAATTGTGTTGAAATTCACACCTTAAATACTGCAATATTTCCATATAAACTGTAGAATTTCTTCAAAAAGTTTTTTAGTTTGTTTTCAAAGACTTTGTATGTTATTCAGACTTTCAGGAAAATTATCAGATGCTCTTCAAGAGCAGTAGTTCTTCACCTTAAATCCTATGTGAATGTCTTGAAGGTTTTCCAGAGACTTTAATCTTTGTGAATACTAAAAGTAGATCCTTGAAGACTCATAGAGTTTTTCTGCCAGTTTTCGCTTAATGTTTCCTTTAGAGTTGAATACTTGAGATGTTACCTATGCACTTGCCCTCACTAGTTGCTAATAATACAGAACAAGAAATCCTTGGGCATTTACACTAGGGCTGTGAAAAATGGCTATGTCTCATTTCAATTTTGGATTTGGCTTTTTTGGAGGACAGTGTTTCATTTCAGTGTTTCAAATCACTGCTCTGTTTTGATTCGGCTAAATCTGTTTCAGAGTTTCGATCCTGTTTCAGAGATTCAGATTGGCTGGGGAGAGGCAGGCACAGTTGGGTGGCTGCAAGTTCTCCCGTGGCTCCTTCAGCTGTGCTTGCCTTTCCCTGGTTGAGGGGAGCCACGGGAGAAGCTCCCATGGCTGTCCTGCCCAGCCCCATCCCTCGCCCGGCCCCAGCCTAGTCCTGGCACTTAAAAAGCCCCATACTCACCAGCTGTAGCAGTGGCAGTCAGGGCCTCTGGGGGCTTCTGGCAGAGCCACTCCCTGCAGCGGGGGGCAGTGGGGATCACCCCCCGCCTGGCACCCGTGTGGTAGCTGTCATATCATGCGGGTGCAGCACGGCTTGGCAGGATGTGGCGTACTGTCAGGGAGTTGGGGCAGCTCCACCTGTCAGCCGGAGCCTGGCATTGCTCAGCCCCAGTGGCCCCAGCTCCCAGACAGTGTGTGCTGCCCTGCTGAGCCATGCTGCACCTGTGCCATGGGGCAGCTACCATGTGGATGCCAGGTGGGGAGGGCAATCCCCATTCCCTCACACTGCACAGGGGAGCTCTGCCATGAGCCCTCAGAGGCCATGATCACTGCTACCAGAACTGGTGAGTGCAGGGCTTTTATGTTTGTTTTTTTTCAAGTGCCAGGACTAGGCTGAGGCTGGATGGAGCATCAGGGCCCAGGGTTGGCAGGGCAGAAGGGGAGATTGGGGAGTGGTGGTTCTGTGGGGGGGCTCCGTGGGGGGGCCTCTGCCACATAGCCCCAGAGCCCCCACAGGTCCTTCTACAGCCAGTGAGTGCGGAGATGATTTTTTTTTTTGATTCTTGGAATGCTGGGGCCTGCCTGGAGGCCCCAGAGCCTCCACAGCCCCTGCTACAGCCAGTGAGTGAGGGTTTGCTGGGGGGAGGGTTTGGATTTTTTTTAAGTGCCAGGAGGCTGGGCCAGGTGGGGGATGGGGCCAGGCCGGACAGCCATGTGGGCTTCTCCCCTGGCTCCCCCGGCTGTGCTTGGCGTGGGCTGTGCAGAGCAGACTTGGGTGCCGATGCTGGCCCCAGCCAACAGCAGCAACATGCTGTAATCCTGTGCGCAGATCTGGGGGCCCACACCCCTCTGGGAGGGCTGCGGGGCTGTGCCAGACTCCTTCCAGGGGTGCAGGCCCCCAGATCTGCGCGCAGGATGACAACAGGCTGCCATCCCTCCTCCAGAGCACTGGGATTGGAAGGGACCTCAAGGACAGATCGCAGTCACTGGCCAGCTACAGATGTTGATATCAGAGCAGTCCTTCTGCCCCACTTCCCCCTCTCTCTTCTTAGTTTCTGTTTCCCTGCAAGCCCGGCTCCAAAATATCCAAAATAATTCTGAAACATTTTGGATGGTTTTGTTGAGTTTCAGAGATGTTTCACAGCCTTCCGTTTTATTTTGGATTTGGTGTTTTGGGCACTGAAATGGATCAAAACACCTCCGAAACGAAACGGCTGCCAAAGTTTTGAATAGCCCTATTATACACATACTTTTTTGTCCTGGATGCACTGAAGATCCGCTACTTCGGACCAGACTCGTTTAATCAAGTCTGCTCTGCATGCAAGGTGAAGCGAGCTATGCTACACCACGTGCAATTGTATAAGTAGCAAAATACACATCAGCATGCAGAAAATGGCAGGGGTGCACTTTTGAACTAAAGCACCTCCAATGTGTTTTAGTTCAAAAGTGCACCGCTGCCATTTTCTCATTTCTTTTCAAAACAAAGCTGATTTTTTTTCTAAGGTTAATTTGAGTTTCTACTTGAATCAGCAATGATTTCAAATATCTTTTTCTTGCTCATTTTTAACAGTCTTTATAAAAATTGTAAAGGAATTTATAATATTGCTGTAGGATTTACAGCATCAGTGAGATATTTTTGAAGGCCAAATTCTAAAATGTTTAGGAAGGCCTTTTCTCTAGGGATATGCATGTTTATGTGTATGTGAAAGTTTCTTCAAAATAGTTTGGATATCCATTGGAAAACAGGTATGAATGATTTTAAAAAGGAAATTTATGCATGTTGTTATGGAGGTTAGTAACATTACCAGACTGTACTTAAGTGGCAGATATAAACCAATTTTTATTTTCTATTGAGAAATTGCCCTATTTTTTGACATCTCATAGGTATTTCTAATAATAGATTAAGGACAGTTATTTCTCCCCTACAAAATTAAGATAAGTATATTCTTTGTGAATGGTCCAATGCTTAGGAATGTTTTTGTAAGTTAATGACATAAATAACATAACACAGTACATTTTACAGTATATTTCCTTAAGCAAACTGTATGGTTTTTAATAACCTTGTACCTATTTGATGATTTTTATACTTGCCTGTGATGATAGTTTGGATATAGATTGATAAAGAATTACTTAAAATACTGAATATAAATTAAAACATTAAAAAGGTGGATACAGGCGGGCTAAGCTGCTCAATTATAATCTTTGGTTATGCAGTTACTGCCTCAAGGACACTACATCCATTTCATATCATATGTCCTTCTTTTGAAAGATGATCACTGGGGTTCAAGTAACATTTCAGCACAGCAGGAAATTGCATAATTTATAGGCCTTTAAAAATGAAAAACAGAAAACTGCTTTTCATAAATTAAATCTCTCTCTTTCTCTTTTCTCTCTCCTTCCCCCTCCTTTCTACAGATCGGAACACTGAAGGATTACTACCACTTCTACCATAGTAAAACAATTAAAAGGTCAGTTCTCTCAAGTAGAGGTACCCACAGCTTCATTTCAATGGAACCAAAGGTAAGAAAATCCACCTAGGCATATGTCTAAGGCAAAAGCCTCTTCATTTTTAATTTGAAATGTCATACCAGGAGACATTTGCCTGGGTGGCATCTAACATTACAAGAGCTGACATACTATCTGTTCACTAAGGTTCTGCTTCACATGAAGGGGAAGAAAAGGCAATACCATGTTACTATCTGATGTGTTAAACTCAGAACATAATGTCCAGTGTTTTTCATGAGGGTGATGTACTGTAAGAATTTTGTTAATGTAGTCATCTTCATGTCACGCCTCACTAAGCCTAAACTCCAAAATATAACTTTAACGGGCTACTGTTCATTTGAGAACGACAGTGTGCAAATTAGGATGATAGGCCCATTCGCTCATGGTTTGTGGGTTTGTTCTTTCCTGGTAATTTGGGACCAGATTCTAGTTAATCTGTTGGGTATGTACATGGATTTAGATGCCCAAGTGTGATTCTGTTTCACTCTGCTCAAGCCCTAAACATTGTTAATGCAAAAGATGGGGAGGTCCTCCTCCTCCTTGTTGATGCTGCTTTTTGTCTCAAGGGTCAGATGATAGTTCATTAATGGATTTTCAGGGACTTGAACGGGGTAGAATAAAAAAGCACTTAAGCACCTAAGTTCACCTAAGGCACAGACAGAAGTGACAATTTTCACCCAATCTGGCCCCTGAAAGCACTGTACAGCCATGAGCAGACACAAGTGCATGACTGCAGATGCTTTAAAGGGCCTGATCCTGTGACGATCTGAACCCTTATTACATAAGGGTTCAGATGGAGACACTCCAATGTGGAGTGCCCTCAGTAACTTCTGTCTGCACTTGCTGGGAGCAGGGCTGGGCATCCCTGCTCCCATTGCTGTTTTCAGAATGGCAGAGTGGAAAGGGAGTGGCAGGAGTTCATTCTGGGGGTTGCACAACCAGCACTGGAGTGTCAGGTATGTGAACTGGTGCCTCCCCATGGGGTGGGGGGGTTGCGATTCCAATCTACCCATCCTCCCTCCAGCATCAGCTGAAAAAAAAACCCAGACCAAACTCTCTCCATTCCCTTCCCCCCTCCCCATTCTAAAAACAGAGCTGGGGCTGGGAGGGGGCTCAGGGAGAGCAGCTGGGGGAGCCTGCTCCAAATTGCAGCTGAATTGCCCAACCTTCAGAACCGAACAGAGAACATCCATTGGGTCTGCGGGATCGTTGTAACTCACAGTGTTTCTTGCAAAGTGGTATGAGTTATAGTGCAGAGCTGCATTTCTGTCTGTGCCTTTAGGCACCTAATTAGATGGAACAGAATCTGGCCCTTAGTGTGTTAGAGTATTAAGATTTGCCTACTATTTTCTATGAATCTTTTTATTCATTCATTTTGAGTCCTATTTTTAAATAATGAGCGTTTTGTATTTGAAATAAGTCGTCTCAACCTATATAGCATCTCAAAATAGTTTTAGTAAATTTTAAATAGTATGTAGCTAATGGCAGAATGTGGCCATTGTGTTTATAGAATGGAAAAAATGTTATTTTATTATAATATTAGAATAATTTTTTTTCAACTGTAGCTTAGAAAACATTTTTGTATTAAGCTTGTCATTTCAGTAGTTTGTAACCTTTCTCCTTATTATCCCTGGAGTTTGAATTTCTTGTGTTCATCTTCAGCAAAGAAAATAATGTTTTCTAAATGTTTGAAAAAGATCTTTTAAGCTTTTGTGTATTATGTAAGTGTGAAAAAACAGTGGTTCTCACCTGTTAAGACATATTTCAGCTGATTTTAAAGCCTATAGGTTATGTAAAATATGGCATGTAAAACAATGGCAATGAGAAATCTGCATTTAACCTTAAAAAAGTCAACATAACTTCTATTCTCATTTTTATTCTGTTTGTTTCAACAAATGAAAAGCAGAAAACTCACATGAGCAGTATGCAGGACACCTGAAAAGTGAGTTCCACAGAGTGACACTGGCAGTGTTGCCAAGTCTCATGATTTTTGGTGGTGTTCTTAAAGTCTACTCTTTGGGAATGTGAAAAATGTACATCTTTCATATACAGCCACAAAATGCAGATTTTAAGAACAATGCAAAAAATCATGAGAGTTGGCAATACTGCACTGGGCACATCTACACATCCCCTTTACTGTGGAGTATTAGGGTGCAGTAAACTAACTCCACTGTAGAATAGTACTGTCAGGGACAAGTACTAACTTGCAGCGAAATAGTTATGTGTACCAAAATACACATGTAGATGGTGACCGGGGCTGCTTGGGGCACAAGGGTGCTACAGTGCAGGGGCTGCCTGTGGGCTAGCTCCACACCCTAGCACCCTTGTGTCCTAGCCTGTCCCTCCACAGCACGTTGAGCCAGGCTGGAGCAGCCTGGGCTGGCAGACTGACCCACTGGGCCTGATTTGCCCTGGCTCAATATGGTGTGGTCCCAGGTGCACATGTAAATGTTGTACCCAGGAGCAATAAACTCTGGTCCAAACTATGCTGGAGTTTTTTGCTATATGCTAATTGCATGTGTAGATGCACCCACTGAGTAGTAAATCCTGAGTTCTTTGTGGTGTGGAGGAGCAGTAAGGCAACATAAAATGTGCAACCATGTTGTGCATTGAGGAAGAGCTGTGGTATTGAGAGCCTGTAGTGGGTTTGTTTTGTAATGGCTCTGTAAACCTGTTTGTAAGGCGTGTTTCAGGGATTTGTATTGAGTGAGCTGTGGGCAAGGCTGCTGTCCATGAATACTCTGCAACCTGGATCAAATACTAATCATTTCACCCCACTTAGGTGGTAATGCAAACCGAATGGAAATCATTCGCATCCCTTAGCTCTAGCATATGGGAGTCTCCTGTGCGCACAGAGCTAGTATAGTTGACTTTTGTTTTTACTGGCCCCCATCAGTACAAATGCTTCTATTAGACTCAGTTGATACATGGTCCCTCTGGACCCCTGGTGACTGTCCTAGATTGGAACTGCCTTGGGGGAGTATGGAGAGGAGTCAGGGCAGAACTAAGCAAAGAATCAGACACACAGTTGTTTCCCTGATGCCCCATCTTACTGCACCATATAGATCTCAGATAAATCAGATAATCTGTCCCTTAGAACTGCCTTGGGAAACTATGGAGAGGAGCCATGGCAGAGCTAAGCAGAAAATCAGAGACACATAATTGTTTCCCTAATGCCCCATCTTAGTGCACCATATAGATCTCAGATAAATCAGATAAGCTGTCCCTTGCAATACTATCAATATACAAAGGTCTGATTTATTGTTGATATGGGAGTCATCATTTTGAATCATGGCACCTAGAAGCTCTAATCAGAGGTGAGCAAGCCAATGTAAAAACAATGAGGACAAAGTCCGTGTGATGATGGCTTTTTACTGTAAGAGGCATTTACAATCTAAGGTCTTAAACACAAATACGCTTGTGATTTACTTTGTGCTTGGGAGTAGTTCCATCAGACTTGAATTCAGGAACACAGGTATATCAAGTTACATAAAGATAGAAATGTTTGCAGGTTTAAGACCAAAAGGACGTCATTATACATAACATTTCAAAAGTAGTATACCGATGTACTTCTTTTTTTTAGCATTTAGCTGTGTTGTCTAAGCTGGATCTTACCAAATAAGTTTAACAGCACATCACAGTGTGATTCCACATAAGACATATGGCAGTGAAAATTTTAAAAGACAAACATATGCTACTTTCCTTTATCCATGAGTCTTAATAGATGCTTGATACAACTGTTTATGGCGGACCAGATGGTAGGTGCATTTGTGAATAGGTGTACACCAGGGTTTGTAGACTTTTCAAATCGGTTACTAGTAGCTTACTTACAACTTGGAAACCTCTTGCAAGTAACAAAACAGCCTGCATACCACAAATGATATTTGATTTGAAAGTCATTCTAGTATGTGGTACCTTTTTGTAGGGTAATATTGATTTAAAGTTACTTATATGCCATGTACAGTGGGCCCAATTTTGAAGTCTTCCATCAGTTTTCCTTCACTTAAGGAAAGGGTCAAAGACACTTAAGGAAAGGCTCAAAAATGTACTAGACCCAGTGTCAAAGGGGCATTTAATCAACCATATTTAAAGTTTGAGATCCACAGTTAATTGCAAATATAAACATCATCAATGTATTTGTAAAGTACCTAATTTGTGCATGATTCTATAGAGTAACCCCTCCTGTAGTGGGAATGTGGATGTAAGCTTCATAGATCTATAGTGATAATGCAAGAATGGATTTAGTGTTCTGATACTTCCAATCTACTTCTATGGAGAGTCTTTTCTTGGGCTCTCTGAGCATAAAGAGCTAGATGCTTTGGCTGGTATAAGTGGTTGTACCTATATTGACTTGAATTACATAATTATTTGAAGATCTAGGTCTTCTCATGTAAATCAGGGTTAGTTTTACTCTGAAAGTCTTCAAAGTGGTCATAAATCACAGGAGTACATCTTCTGAAAAATTAGCCCAACATTTACGTGCTGAGAGGAGCAAGCGAACCATTTACAAAGTAGTCCATTTCTGTAGTGATCCTTGAGCGCACCCTGTTAATACCAGCTACCACAGACTGTGCACAACAGAAAGGTTCAAATAGCTACCTCCACTGCATCTTTTCTAGTGATGTTGTTAAATATATAGTTATTTGCTACTGACCTACAGAAAGATAGAAGCCTCAAACCAAAAGGGAAATTATTATAGTGCAACAAATTAAAGTGTTGAACAAAATCTATCATTGGCAGGAGACTTAAGGACCAGGGCACACTTCCCTGATCTGTGTAACAACAGACTTCCTTAACACTATTGCAGGATTCACCATAAACTCCATTTCAGGCAATAATTGTGAGCATCTTTTTTCATCCCTCCACAGACTACAATCCTTTTTTGGGGATGCTAGCAAGTATAAGGTTCAGGGGTAGGCAGAGTCAGCTAGTCAGTGAAGGATATAGGGAACTAATGTAAGTCCCTACTACAGAGCTGTAGAGGAGCCTGTTCATACTTTTTGCTCCATTTTGAACCTATTTGACCTTCCTGTATAGAATCAAATTTGTGCAGAACGCCCTCATCCAGGAATAAAGAGTCAAGGATTTGGTTCAGGACTGTCCTTATTTATAGTGTACCAAAAGAAGAGGATGCCAGATGGAAACATTTGTGAAGTGTGACTGTGCTGTCAGCTACATAGTATAAACAAGCTATTACACTGGCGTAAAACACATGTAAGTAAAGGTGGTATGCAGCATTTCCAGCATGAGAGAGATTACAGTTTAAATGAGTTACTTAAGAGTGAAGGCCACAAGCCAAATCAAATCTATGTTCCAGTAATACATATATAGGGAACATGGCAAGATCTACCTATAGATAGATAGGTAGGTCTTGCCATCAGGTGTGGGGGTTTTGTTTTGTTTTTATTTTTAAAGCAGTTACTAGTGAAAGGCTCTGAAAGTAAGATTTTGGTCCATAATATATATACAAGTGATGTGAAAACTCAAATAGCAAGTATAAGGTCCTGTAGTACAGTATGTAAGAACAACAACCCCAAAACCATTTGCTTAAATAGCTCCAATTAGTAATCTTAACTCTGTGTCTTTTTTTCAAATAATGTACATCCCTGGTTCTCAACCTTTTTCTGCACCAGGACCCATTTGTAAACATTGATGTCCAATCCCAACCCAGTGTCCCTCACTCCTGGCCCAGTGCCCCCCACCCCCAGGCCCCTGCCCCAGAGTGTGTAGGGCAGGGGTAGGTGTGTGGGATGGGGTGGGGTGTGTGCAGGATATGGGGGGCCTCAAGCAGCCCCTTGCAGACTGGAACTCCACCAGCCTGCAAGAGAAAAGCCACCGTTTCCCACGTTTTTCTCCTTTAAAGGAAAATCCATTTTTAAAGTTTGTTTACAACCCTTTCATATCTTGCAACCCACTTTTGGGTTGCAGCCCATGGTTTGAGAAATGCTGACACTGATGATTTGGTATGTCCAAATATATTCATCAAATCCCCAGTAACTTTCATGACAAGAGAGATGCAGTCTGAAGAAAAATGAAATTCTGCTCATGGTAATGCTGCTTAAGTGTGAAATTAATAATTCAAGTACTGTGCTGTAATCCTATCTGTGAAATCTCTGGTTTACAAATGAGAAAAAGCATTTACACTGCTAGTGTTTGCTGCCAGTAGTTTTACTCTAGAGTCATCTCACCTTTTGATTGTGTTTCATTCCTTTCGTGCATTATTATTTTGGGCTTGCTCCTGATTGGAACCTCTTCTCTTTCCAAAAGGTGAAAGAGGTCAAGTGCCCAAGCCTGCTTCCATTGAAATAGATAGTAAAACTCTAATTGATTTTGGTGGGAATAAGATGGAGCCCATTTGCTGAAATTTTAGTACATTTCTCTTGGCAGTTCAGCTCTATCAGTGGCAGTAACAGCAGGAGAGCTGGTATAAACAGTAGTTTAACCAGACCCATTGGTATTTTAGGCACTGTGTCATCTAACCCATTCTGAACACAGGTCTGTGTGGTTTGGTGCTTAAAATGGCAGTGACTGAGAGAAGCATATCTACACTAGCATTTATTTATACTGTTGCTACAGCAGGTAGGTCAGAACTAGCAGCCAAAACAAAAATGTGCTAGCACTAGTGTAGAAAAGGCCAGTAAGTATAGCGCTATTGGCTAAGGAAGATACTTACAGGCAGAAACCTATTCCCAATAGTGTTAGGATTGTGTTGGGGGAAGTATATGAGAGGGTAGAGGGAGCAACAGTAGCAACCACAAATAAATATTTCCTCTTGTTGCTATGTAGCAATGGTTATACCAGCTCAGATTTATAAACAATAAGATAGGCTGATAGGAGAGCTGGGTTAGCTTGAAAGGCTGGGAAAAATGATGGATTTCACCACAATATTATGGTTTTGCTTTGGCAAGGTTTTCGGTGCAGAATATGAGAGGCCACTACTTTGGAAATATGCCAGCAGGAATAGAGAACATATTCATCTCTTCTGAATCAGTACTTTCATTGCAATGATAGAGGAGCAGTGGGCTTTATCGCACTAGAGTAAAGTATTCGGAAAGGTGTTTTTCATTTCTATTCACCTTTAATGCCAGTGGGTTGGTTAAAAGTAGAAAGAATCCCTGTCAATTTATATGCTATGTAGAGGGCATACAACTGACCAGAGTGGAGAATTGTATTGCAGTGCTAAACCCTCTAGTTTTCTAAAAGCCTTGATTTGGATTTTTAGCTTAGGTAAGCAATGCGGATGATAAAGCTATCATGAGAAAGTTTATATTTGTGTTAGCAATGCTAAGTGTGACATTGTTAAATCTCATTAGAGACCAAAAATATTTTGTTATCCAAACAGAATAATAGAACTATTAAACTTTGAGGCCAGGTGAGTTACTGCAGCCTGTGTGTGAAGCTATGAGCCTGTTATGCCTTTCCTCAGAAGATAAATGATCAGATTGAGTACTAATTGGTAGCAAAATAATGGGAACCGTCCTGCTAATTTCCATGTTCACAACTGTAAGTGAGCTCTGAACATGCAACCTGTGAGTCTAAAAGTTAACATATAAATGAAATATTTATTATCATGAGCTCTGTTTTTATTGGTTTTCATACTTGTACTAGTTATTGTTCTTTCTTAACCTTAGTCAGAATCCAGAGATTGACTTGTTATTTTTAAGGAGCTTGTTGGTGAGCGAGTTAGAACATACAATGTACAAGAGGGTATAGAAACATTTCATTTTAAAACATGTCTCTCGAGTATTAAACTCAGTTTGATAGGAACACAGTGAAACAGCAATACACTTGATCCTTGTTACAGGTCTTCTTGAAATACAAAGTTACTGTTGACTGGCGCCCAACTACATTAGATTCTATTATAATTGCTGTTGCTCAACACCTCTTTATGATGTTATAAAGTATGTGTAAGAGGCCCTTTTTACTTTGTTTCACTTGTGAGTGAAATGGCTCCTTATGGAAGTGCCTGACATTAGCACTAGCTTAAAACAGATTCTGCATCTACCCAGCAAAACTCCCTGTGAGTCCTGGCTCACTGGAACAGAAGCTGCTAATATTGTAATCTAGTGGTTTTGTGTAGTGAATGAATGGGAACTGTATGATGGCATCACATTCCTTTTTATTTGTAGCCTACCATAGGTTAGATTATAGTCCTACGCTTTGAGTGAGAGGCAGAGCATAAGCGTGCAGATCAATGCTCAGACCAGGAACTGATTTATGAATCAGAATTTTTCCTGGGTGCGGTTCATTTCCCCTTTTAGCCTTAGTTCAGTCAGTTTTCCCTGTGTTGATACATTGGAGGGATTGAGGGGTGACCCTGACTCTTCATTTTTTTTTTTTGTATCTGTATGAGAATGGTGTAGAGAAGCTGTTGTGCTTCCCTCTCTCCCCTTCAAAAGAGACCAGGAAGTAAGAGAGCATTACTGGAACCCTTTGGAATGGGACTATTGAGACATAATGCTAATGCTAGTCCCTCGAATACTACCTGAATATCCTTCGATTTATCAGTGATGAGCCCTTCCTTCAATGATAGGCCAAATTAAAATGTTAGTGTGGTGACAGGGAGCTCTTTTCCATCTCTAAAACTGTAGCATGTAAAGAATAATGCCTCTATCTACATTGCATAGGAGAAAAGGAATCAAGTTAATCATAATGCTAGTTGGAATGTTTTTATTTATAGCATCTGAGCACTTTTTAAATCTTGAATTGTATTTTACTCAGAAAAATACTGATTTTTTTCCTGCTGTTGCTAAAAGAAGCCTGAGAAATAATCACTAGAGTTATCTGAAGAAATTCTTCTTTTATGTTTTCTCTTAAAAGTGGAAAAATTGATACAGTTTTACAAATGAAAAATGTGCCCCATTGGAGACTGTTGTCTTTCCTGAAATAAATGATAGCATTTGATTGCCTACACTTACAGCACAGTTTCATCACAATTATCCTGGTTAGTACCTGCCTCAGAGGATTTTTGTGCTCTCCACATCCCTAATTGCTTGTGCATTAAAAAGAAATAGTGTATTTCAAAAATTTCTAATTTTCTATTTGCCAAGTCATTTTTAGGGCTCCTTTGCAGTGCCAATCTTATTGTTAACTGGTGGGCAAGAAAAGGAGATTAGTCTAGAGGATTTAACTGGCTCATTTCCTAATTAGCCTGACAAATGATTTGGGAAATGAAGAAAATTGTATTCAGCAGGATTGCTTTCTCTTGCCATTTATTTTACAGCAATTTTTTCTAAGGCTGGCCATGAGCCTGGTTTTAAAAGATGGAGGATCACTTGGTGGTATGATAGGGTAGAGACATTGCCCTGCTGCACCTTGTGGAAAAAGGAAATTATAGCCGTTTGATCCTTTACTCCTGCTATCACAGCATCTCAGAAACCCAGGGTCAGAACAACAGGCAGGTATCACATTCCAGCAAGGAACAGAGTTGATAGGGATTGCCCTGAAGCAGCTGAAGGCTGATTAAGTTCTTTGGGCATCATGATGAATGAGAAGTGTGACAGCTCTTCAGGAAGCTTCAGGAAGCTGGTGATAGCTCAGTCAACTGTGACAATTAAGAAAAATCTAGTCAGATTAGAGCGTTGAAAATGTGCAGGTTTCCAGATGTTGGCATGTTTTGCAGCTTCTTTGTTGCTGAAAATAAAGGTCAGAAAAACAATATGTGCAGTGGGAAGAACCCTAAAATAACCCATACTGAAAACTACAAAACACACAGTGGCTTTAATAAAACATTTACATGATTAGAGATTTTAATGGTATTTAGCACCAAGATATTAAAAAAGATGAAAGGGACCTGATAGATGATAGGTTTTTCTCATTACTCAGCTGCTGAAGTTGAAGATGATGCCACCAGGACTTTCTTGCCGGTTTCTGGCTTTGAATCTAATATTTTCATCTAAATATGGCTTCACTCTCCTGTTTGTACCCAAGATGCCCAACAAGCTAGACACAATGGCAATATTTGTGATCTTGGCTCTTATATCATCTGGGATCTTATAACTTAGGTCAGGGTTCTGACTCTCTTGGCCCCTCCAGGCTAGATTCGGGCTCCTTCTGGAACCACCTCCGATGGTGCGGCCGGAAGTAGCAGTGTTAACTGCTATGGTTTCCTGAGCTGCTTAAACACATCCCCGGTAGGGCTCCATATACTGTAATTCAGCCACAGTTCCTGTCACTGTTCACCCTGTCCCTGAATTACTGGCCCCTTCAAGAGCTCTGTGAGCTGGATGATACAGTTCCAAGGGTTGGATATAACCCCAGACTTAGCTTAACAGAAGAAGCAGCAAAATCCCCTGTTAGGATAGTTGCTTCACAAAAAGATGAGGCAGCAACAGTAAAACACAAACAGGAAAAATTAAGCTTTTTTGTTAAAAAAAAATTGTTTTTATTTCTTACATATAAGCTGAAAATGAAAACATGAAGCTCTTCTTTTGCAGTGGTTAAAAATAAAGTCTTTGTTAATGCAGCATTAATCTACACAGTTAAGGTTAAGCTCCAGTAGCGATAATATCTCAGTTGTTTTGCTCAACTTGTAAAACTTCTGCTATAGCTTTTGCAATGTTATAGCTTTTGCTATAGCTTTTGTAAGAATGTATTATTTTAAGCTGGATGTTTAACCAGGCTATGGATAGCAAGTATTGAATAAGTAGAAATAAGTGAAACCTTTGGAATTTTAACTAATCTAGAATTTAGTGATTTTTAAAATGTGGCCTGAGTTTAGAAAATAAAAATATATCAAAGGTATTTAAGAAAACTGTATTATTGGGAGGGGGGCTGGGGTTCCCTCCTGAGCTGGAAGTGTAAGCACTTGGTTGTTTTCAGAGGGAGCTGGAACTTCTCAGCAATTTTCAAAATGAAGCTGTTTACAGGGTATGCACATGCACATGCTTTAAGATGCATGTGCATTTAATTAAAACAAGTGACCAACACATGGCCTGTGGGCCAGATTTGACCCACACAACAATGTCATCCAGCCCATGGGGCTGGAAATTTGGCAGTGTAGCAAGCAGTGGCAGAATTGATTGCTATGGTTCCCAAAGCTGTGGCAATTAATGCTGCCACTGCTCATCCTCCTGTCACATTTCCAGACCTATTGGGAGCCCCACAGGCGAGATCCAGTGTGTAGAACTGTGTCATCTGGGCTGCAGGGCTGGAAATCTGACCTTGGGAGAAGTGGTGGTTGCTGTAGGTCTTGGAGCTGCAACAATTAATGCTACTGCCACCAAATTCTGACCTTTCAGGTGAGATGATGGGCCCTTGCACTTTGGATCCTGTCCATGGACTGGCCCTGTGCTCTGGATCTGGCTCACAAGGCTGGATGAGTTGGACACTACTAACTTAAAAAAACCTGCAGGCTTGTGTAGCTCTTTAGATGTGAACAGCTGGATTTAACAATATTTTCTACTGTGTGCTTTCTCAGTACCCCAGAAGGGAAAAGCATGTTATATTCGTTCTCACAGAACTCAGAACATTAGAGGATTTTGCTCAAACTTTTAACAACAACAACAACAAAATCACTTTAGGTAGAAATCATGCATGGGGAATTTCAGCACGTAAGATGAATATTATGAATATTTCATAATGCTAGGTACAAACATGAGAAGTAAAGACTTAAAAGGAAACCGGCAAATTTAACCCTGTAGATGCTACCAGGTGTTAATAATATTTGAATTACTTTCCAGTCGCAGTAAAACATTACACACTTTTTAATTTTTGCTGGAAAATAGAATAGGTTAATAAAGCATTAAAAAAAAATCACAAAAAAAAGCAAAAAGTGATGAACTGAATAACTGAATGCCTAAGTTAAGGAGAACTAGTACTTTTCCTCATTCTCAGAGTGGCCCTGAATAGCCATCTTTTGCTTTGAGAGCTCAACAGGGAACACAGCAGCTTTGGCATCAGAAGTAGCCTCTGTGTGATACTATTGTGGGTCTTTACTCCGTTTTCATTGCCAATGATAGAAAGATAGCATTGTTTTGACTGCTGGGGGGTATAGTTACTGGGTTGTAGAAAGATCCAGAGGAGGAGGAAGTGAAGAGATCCTAGTTTTGAATTGAGGAAAGACACAACAATCCGGAAAAAGCTGATCTTGCAGGGCCAAGTGCCAACACATGGAGAGAGAGAGAGAAAGAGAGAGAGAGGGAGAATTTGGAAAGGAGCATCTCAGCACAGACTATCGAGGAATGTGACAGAGCAGCTCTTACGGACCATTTCCTAAGGGGATCCAGCTCCATTTGATACTGATGATAGTGGCTATAGTACAGGATATTCATAGCAAAAATCGGTTGATGTGGATTTTTGTTTCCTTTGCCCTTACAAATCTTTCTGGCAGCAGTGCTGCCCTGATGTAATGGGTTACTTTGTTATGTACCTCACTGCCTGCTTCTGACAGGCTGGGCAGTTGCTTTTAATTCTGATGGCAACTTTCTCGCCCAGATAGTTTGAAGTAGAGCAAACAGAAAGTGTCCACGGTGTGCAGAGGTAATTGGCCTCATCTAGAAAGAATAAAAAAGATTGTAAAAGACAGGGAGCTGGTGAAAAGAAACCTAGGCATTGTGTCAGGACTTCTTTTTTTAAATTTTAGGATCAATTCAGAGAAAGCCAGCATCAGTGAAAGTAGGAAGGTCTCTCTCATTGCCATTGGGTAGCTACCTGATTCAATGCATAATTCTCTTACCATTTTATAATCATCAAGGCGAAGTGACCAAGATTTGTTGTCATGGGGCTAGTCTCTCTTTTCAGTATGCTACTGACTTTCAGTGTAACCACCTCTTTTTACTTCAGATATGCTATCTACAAAATCAAATTAATGCTGCTTTCCCACAGTGGTAAACTGTCTCAGATGCACAGTTGAAAAATGCAAACCATGCATTTTTACTTATTTAGTCCTTTCAATCATGCTACTTTTAGTGTCTTTCATGTATTTGCATTGCTTCAGAATTTATGAATAAGCACAATTAATTTTGTAATAAAATAATAATTGTCATCCTAAATTGCATCCAGATGATCCACTTAAAACCAGTTATCTGTATCAGCATGCTAACTGTCACTTACATAAGCCATGTTTAATTTCGATTTATGATTTGACATTGATTTTTTTTCCCTTCCTTCAAGTGATAATATATTCCAACCCTCCTACTGATACTGAGATTCCAAATACAGTAACAGGGCAATACATTTATTTACTCTTGTTTTTGCCAAGCATCCAAATCAAATATTTCTTTGTAAAGACAATAAGCAAACTTAAAATTTACCTGCTGTTTAACCTGTTGCCATTCTAATGCATTCATAAATCACATAAATCAGGGATGTCAAACTCATCTGGCCCTGAGAACTGGACACCATGTTGCTTCGGGGCACATACAGAGTATCTCACCTCTTACTCAGTGTTCTCCTGTTTATCCATCCAGATAGACATCAGACAGTCTTGAGGAAAACAATTAGATAGTTCTATACTATCGCATTGTTTTCTAGAGATGAGTTTCTAACTATATCTATGGCAGACAAGGTTCTTTGGATGAATATGATATCTTAGCTAGCTTTTGGGTTTAAAAAGCCTTCATCAGGCTGGGAAAGCACCTGCAGTTGGTGTGTGCTCTTCCAGGAATCAATGGTGTCAACTGCAGATGCTTCCTCAGCCTGACAAAGGGTTTTTAAACCCAAAAGCTTGTTAAGAAAAATTTTTCCAACTATTTAAGTTGGTCTAATAAAAGATATCAGATTTACCCAAACAACGTTGTCTGCCTCTATATTTAGACCAACACAGCTATAACCTACACCCCTGTAACTATATTTATGGGCTTTCACATTGCAATGGCACGGACTAGAATTGTTCACAAACCTTCAGCATCTGAAGCTTGTCTGCCCAGTCAAAGTACCATGCTAGGATGTACCACAGTGAAGTCCTCCTGTTCTGCATGTGCTACTCAAAGAACATGCAATGTAGCTGTTTGAGTACAGCACTGGGCACATGGCAGCAAGCATTTCCAAGATGAACTTATTGATGTATGCCTAGCACCATATTAGGGTGGCTACATTATGTCTGTTTTCTAGTGTAGGGCACACACAGTGGGCTCACTGTCCTTCACTGCAGCATGTGCTGATGCTGTACATATGACCCTGCAGACAGTGTGCAATTCAGTGCTTGTAATCCTTACTCCTTGTCTCCCTGGCATCCAATTCAGTGTCCTAGCTACTGCTGTCTCAAGGTCAAGTGTTTCAGTGAACAGTTGTAAGAAGAAATGGCCCAGATGTAATAACCACAGGAAAAGTATTCTAAAACCCATATGTTTTTCTTAGGAGGCGCTGAAGTCTCCACTTCTGGGAGATTATACCATCTTGTGTAGCACATCCCAGATGGCATCAGCCCAGTTCATGCCTGAGAAGATAAGTTTGTATGTTTGGGGCCTGCCATGGCAGAAAAAAATACATTTATTGGAGAAGAATACTTATAGCCTCTAATCAAATAAAGAATTACTGTTATAGTAGGCCCTTTCACTACAACCAAAGATGCAACAAAAATAGCACATAAATACTACCAGCTGAGCAACATAACGTAAAGAATAGGAATTTCAGGCAAGAACGTCCAGACCACATTTTAACTTCATTTAAGTGATCTAATTGGAAATCTAAAGCTCTAACATATTCAGCTGGAAACTGTGTCCAAAAAAACGAGAGCTATGGAAATACGTTCTTTATTTTCTATTTTGGTATTATTTATATTGTGAAGGATGGTGTGAATTATGACTTCAGAGAAACTGTGCCAGAGCAATGTGACTATTTTCTTGGCACATTTCTTATGTCAAAACACATACAGGAACTTGCAGGAAGCTGAAAGCTAGGGTACTGCCCTTATCTCATACAGGGCTTTAAGAAAACAGTAGTCAGCACATTCATTAATCAAACATTGCTCCAACATTTGTGGTCTGACCTGTAGAAATCGAGATACTGCTTAACTGGAAACAATGTCAGCAATATTTGAGGTGTGGAATAGTACTTCAGTGGAGAAAACATTTGGTTTGCTTTGGTCTACTGAATTTAAGAAAGTAAACTCCAATCCTTTCTCATTTGCCCAGGGAGTTGGCCTATACTTTTTCCCTATGGCTGGATAGGTATCTCTTTCATGGGCAGCTATTTGTAAAATATTTCAGAAGGTTATGTTGGTGTGTAAGCTTTGTAGCAACGATCTTCACTGACAGATGGGACACTGTAGTTCAGGACAGAATGGCTGTGTCCCCACAAGAAGGGGCATACAGTTGCCACAGGAAAAAAGCAGCAGCACAAATTCATGCTGCTGCTTTTTGCCTCAGCACACACCCCTGCTCATGGGATTAGCATGGGGAAAAAAAATCTGGGTGGAGTAGGGTAGATTGGGGCCAGCACTTGAGCTAGCCCCAGCAACCTTACCTGGATTCCTGGGGGTCTCCCAGGGCTCCAGTGGTGGCAATTGGGGGGCATGGAGCCTGGCCATTAGTTGGAGCATGGCTCTTCCCAGCTAGGCTCCAGTTTCTGCCACACATTGGCCGCCACCATTTGTGTTGCCCTGGTTTTTACTAATATCAGTATGGTTATTTTTTGTCATCAGGATCACTTCAGATTAGCAGTACAGTAAACCACGCATCCATGCTCATCTGGATGCAGCCAATGAGGTGTGCAGGAGCTCAGGTCACAGGCCAGAAGCAATCAGTGCTTATGGTTTAAAGCGCATGGGGCAATGGGTCATCTTACTGTTCTGCATCCTCCTCTTGAAGTGGCTTGATAATATTGAGTTCATTCTTTTGCTTTGTACTGAGCAAAGACATCAACTTTGAAAGAGATAAACTAAAGCTTTGGTTGCAAAGACTTGTTTCCCATAGTGAATAATGTTAATATTAAAAGATGCTACTGCCTTTTACACAAAGAGCAAAAGAAAGAAAGCATCTTAATACTAAAAATAAATTAGATAGTTGGTTTAGAAATCAGAACTGGATCTGAAAACTGCATCTCCTATTGTCCACCTGAGAATTCTGTCTTTTTTTTTTTCAATGTGTGGAGGTGCGCAAAGTAGAAAGGTCTCAAGGGCTGAAGACAGACATTCAAAAAGCATAAGCCTGAGTTGATTCAAACTTTGCAGGTTAGTCTAACCTGGCTAGGCTAGGCCAGTTTGTAACCACACAGACGTCCCCTTCTGGTCTGAAAAAATGCAGGCACATTCCTGCAGTGGCTCAGGCTAGAAGCTGGGGGGGGTGCTAGAGCAGCCCTCCCTTACTTCCACAGTGCTGAGCTGAGGGGGGCGGGGCATACTGTCATTAGGGAGTCCCACCCTCCATCCCCCTCCTTGAGCAGCCCAGTAGGGAGTTGCTAACACAGTGTTTATCACCCCTAACTCAGTGTTTATCAGCTCATCAAGAAAACAAAGCCTCTCTCCAGTAGTTCAAGTTACACAGTTTTTCCAAGGAAGAAATGGAGGAACATTAACAGCTACCTGTCGATAAGCGCCAAAAACCACTAAACCAACAAAGTCCTGTCTGCCTTTTTCCCATCTCCCACAGCATGAACTGTAGCCAGCATGTGGTATGCTAGCTAATGCCAAGAGGTGTTTGTGTAAGGCAGAGGGGAGAGGGGAATCCCTTCTTGAACAGGGAGTGGTATGAGAGGAGGGGACCAGGAGGAAGCCAGGTAGACCCTGATGTGTTTGCAGTCTGTGCTGGAGCTTCAGCCAGGGAGCAGAAGGAAGGGGCCAGTCCTGCTGGGCTGGAGCAGAGAGCAGAACCCCGCCCAGGAAAGCATCTGGGATTCTGGGGGACTCTGATTTAAATTAAGCCAGGAAGGGGTCTGGGACAGACAATGCATAACTTGGTTTGGCCCAAATCAGTTAAGTTTGATGCTACATTCAACCAGGTTTATCTCAAACCAGTTTCAATGCACTGTTCTGTTACAGGTTTAAACCAGTTTCTGATCACTTAAACCAGTTTGTGTGTAACGTCTATCCCCAGCCAAGGTGGCCACAGAGGACACCTCTATAACTTCCAGTGGTGTCTCTCTTGCTGCAGGCTATCCAACTCCCATTTTCACTGAGACACTAGGCGTTACAATGAGCCTATTTGTTAACTGTGTCCACTCATTAATTCAAACTGCATAATGTGGATTATAATATCTGGGACTAATTCAGCTGCTATTCTACCAATCCCATCTCCTGCTCATAGTGCCCCTCTGCTGTCTATGTTGGACAGATGCGGTGATCCCTACCTGTAAGAATGAATGAATGAACACTGATCTGACATCAGTTCCAGAAGCACACACAAGCCCATAACAGAATACCTTAATCCCCCTGGACATTCCACCACTGACCTCAGAGAAGATGTTAGACAGCAAATCTTTAAAAATCTTTAAAAACTTGAACAGGAAATTGTGGAACAAGAAATCATCCACAGACTGGATTGTGTTAAGTATGGCTCATGAAAGCTTATGCTACATATGTCTGAATTAGTTAATCTGTGAGGTCCAAGCCTACCTTGCTTTCAGATTTCAGAGTAACACAGCTAACTCTGTCTCAGAAAAACTCTATAAGAAATAATGCGAAACTTCCTTCATTTAGCTTCCAAACAGAAAACCAGTTGATCACCTGGGTGAAACTTGGGGATGGAATTTTTCCATCCATGGAGTATGGTGGAGATTTCCACATTGACAAAGTATAATTAAAGTGCTGAAAAGTACATGGAGTTCAGGACAGTGTTTGGGTTCTTGTTTTTTTTTTAAGGATAATGTATAAAACATGTTTTCAGTTACATCCTGGCCTACAAGTAAGCCACTCCTGAGAAACATCCACTCATGTATCACTATGCCACTTCAGGATCTTCTGAATAGATTTGGCACTGCCATGAGTATCTATGCTTACAGAAATTATTGCAGACCCTTGAGTGAATGTGGGCCATAGTATTTACACTGGTATTACCTAGAGCAGAATTTGACCCAGTAGGAGATTAGTCTGTACACCAACTCATTTAGTAAATCATTTGAGCTGATCTGAAATGAGCAAATGCAGATTTCTGAAGGACTTCAATGATTTATGGCCAATTACAGAACAAGACAAAAGAGAACAAAAATCCATTAGATGGTTCGGTAGTGGGTTTTTTTGTTTGTTTGTTTTAAGTATGATAATCACTGTAGAAATACATAAATATAAAACCCCAAGATATTTCAGATTAGACGTTACACCCAAATCTAATTAAAATACTGAGGTTTAGGGATTTTTTTAAATGGTAATTCCCTAAAAGACACTTGATTCTGCATTTGAGATTAGAATTCATAAGAAGATGCAACTTTAGGCATATGTTTGATAAAGTAATGACATACCATTTTATGTTTAATGCAGTATTAATACTAACCCTCATGGTGCAGTGAAACTTGAGAGGTTATGCAAGCTCCATATCAGTTACATTAATACTGTATTTCAGGGGTTGTCAACTGGGGGTACATGTACCCCTAGGAGTACTTAGAAAGGCCATAGGGGGTATAGGTAGGTGGGGATGGAGCATGCCCTGGGGCACAGTGGTGGCATTTCCCCCTGTGTGTTTCCATACTTTGCTTCTTAGCTGGGGCGGGGGTACCCCGGGCGCTGCCAGCCCTGTGAAGTACACTGGAATACCTCCTTGCTGGTGAAGGGGTTCATGCCAATCACACGCTTCCCATTTCGCATGTGTGGCTCTGCAGGATGGCTTCGCCATGAGAAAGTGGTATGGGGCACGGCAATGGCACCAGGTAGTGACAGTGTGTGACCATCCAGGTGGCACATGTGTGGGTCACAGAGAGGCACCGCTGCCCTCGCCCCCCCAACCCTGCTCCTAAAAGTGGGCCCAGAGACACACTGCCCTCCCAGCCCACCATTCTTGATCTGGTCTGCCCTATCCCATCCACCCACACACATTTACCTGCTGGGGGAGGTGTCTGTGTTTCTGCATCTGTGTATATCTGTGCATGTGTGTCTAACTGCGTGTGTGTGTGTATGTCTGCCTCTGTGTGTGTGTGCGTGCGTGCATCTGCGTGTGTCTGTGTGTCTTCATCTATGTGTGTGTATGTCTTTGTGTGCGTCTGTGTCTGTGTCTTTGTGTGCATCTGTGTGTCTGTCCCCTGCCCCCCTGGTGGCAACAGGCACATGGCATTGTGAATCGGCAGCTGGGTGCAGAGTCCAACCTGCAGCAGAAGCTGCCTCTGCCCCACACACAGATCTGGGGGGCACATGCCCCCTGCACCTCTGCTGGGGTGCGCGCAGCAGTGGGAGCCACCCCCCTTCAACACCTCCTGGATGAACCACTCTTGTAGCTCTGCACTCTTGTAGCTCCCGCACTGCACCCTGGCTGTTCAGCGCCTACCTCTGCCCCAAGCCCAGCCCTACTCCCTCCCTCACCACAGGGGCCTTGATCTGCACCCACCACTAACAACAAGAGAAAAATACCAAGGGAGACATGAGGTGAAACTTTGAGACAGAAGGGGTATACTTGTTAAAAAAGGTTGAAAAACCCTGCTGTATTTAATCAAATGGTGTCAACTTAGCCTTCAGTATCACAAAAAACAAAGTGATTGGCTGTAGGCATTTCAAAGATCCATGTCCTTGTATTTTTTGAGCAGTTATAAACTTGTTCAGTATGGTTAGGAAGCTGGAGTAGCTCCAGCAAGAATCTTTTCTTACTTTTCAAAGGCTGAGTTATCTCTGTAACTGCTTCAGAAGCATTTGAACATGTTACCATAGACCCAGATTTTAATGATAATACAGAAAAAATAAACCTCTTGAAACATACTTATTTTAAAAAGGCAGTTATAAGGGAAAAGGCTGGCATTATATTAAAGCCACCAGACTGAAAATCAGGACCCATTCTCACCTCTGCCACAGATTTGCTATGCAGTTTTCACTTTGTTATTGCAAAGGGCCTCTATGTAGCGCTTAACAGAAGAGGATGCAAGAGGCCTAATATTGCTGTTTCTTAGTCCTACCCACATTGTTATAGCTATAAATGCCACAGCTGAAGAATGAGGGCTCCTTCATACACTAGGGACTGTACTCTACATGTCATATCATTCACCAGTACTGGCCAACTACAGGGGCAGGGAGCAATCTGTGTTTTTCTAGAAGCGTGTCATTGTGATGGTGTTTCCCAGTACTTCTGGAAGTCACTGAGCTTGTCTGGACTGTGGCTGTGCACGTGGTCTCTACCAAGGGCTGTGTCCTTTTCATGTTGCTGTTCCTTAGCTTCCTATATGTAAAGCAGGGATAACAACATTCAACTACATCACCAAAGTGATTGATTGTTATATGGTACTCTGAGATCCTCACTGGGAGAGTACTATATAAGTGCAAAGGATTTTTAGGTAAATTTAAAAATAATAAAAAGAACCTAATTTAACAATACATAGAAACATGTGTGAGTCTGAGGCTGTGATACATGTATTTCAGTGATGGAAGGATGGATTACTTGTGAACCCAAACATTCACAACAGATCTGCTTGGCTTTTCCATGGCAGTCAGACTTGAAGAATATGCACTGAATTCCTGATAAAGCTTTCAGCAGCTTTGCTCCACATGTCAAACTACTGTAACCTGCCCTTCTGTTATATAGGACATATTTGGAGTGGCACAAGTGGTAATTTTAACATTTTCCACCTCTTTCTTTTTTCCCCTCTGTCCCTCAACTTGTCCTGAGATGCATTTCTTTTTTTTTCATCTTGCTTTTTCAGAATGTGTGTAGCATAATTATGGCAACTGCTTTGATTGTGAATAGTCATTGACCCTTGTTGAAGAAGCACTTTGTCAATCACTGAAAATGCATCACTTAGCACTGTTGGATTCATTGACTTTTTATCCAACTTGAGACCCCTGCAGTTTATGAAATGGTATCTGCAATAATTTCCCATGCTTTTGACCTATGTCAACAGCTACTTTCTCCTACCATCTTCATCTATTTTTATTGCAGACTGTCTGTTGGCAGTGAGAGCCTAGGATTACTGTATAGAGGTTAGAAAAAAGATGCTTGTTTTCTAAAACTATGAAATTTTTAAAGTATTCCTTTTTCAAAATAACTTGAGCTCACTAAGATTTTTTAAAATCATGTATGATATGTATAACACCTTCTAAAACACTAAATTACTGATCAAAGGTAACTCTGAGAAATGGGATATGGGTATAGACCATTATGTCCTGAATCTTTGATGTACCATTAGAATGTGAAGTACAAGCTGAGGATGCTTCTGGGCACTGCTAAGCAATACAAAAATTAAATACAATTTGTGACATAGAAAGTAGATGCCATTATATAATGCTTTAGAAGAGCATATGACATCTATTTAGCATGACCTGTGAAGCAATTCTAGGATACCTGTTAATGTCCTGAAGGGGCCCCACCACATATTCATTCTCTATTTCTTTCCTTAAAAGTCTTCTGCCACCGTTAGTTCCAACCTCACTTCTATCTTTAAGTCAGTATAGGTGGCAAATGCTACAGTGTGTAACTTAAGTCTTACTTGAACAAATCTCTTATTGAAGTTAGGAGGAATTAAAAAGTGTTGGGTGAAAATATTGGCCCTAAGATGACAAAAATATATAGGTTAAAATGTAACTTTAAATTTGCTAAAATATTCCCCATGTCCTTTTTGCAACCACTGCTAACACCTTAATCATATAATAAATGTAACCCTATTATTCATCTATTGAGAAGGAGAGGAGTATGTTATAATGTCTTTACACTCTTTGTATAATAAACACAGAATCCTATATATAAAAAGATCTTGGTATGACAATATCAAGTGCACTAGTGTTTTATGTCTGGAGCTAGGGTGCAGACAGAAGTGCAGCTCCCAGTTGTAATTCAGAACTATTTCTGTTAG
Source organism: Crocodylus porosus (assembly GCF_001723895.1). Lineage (NCBI taxonomy): Eukaryota > Metazoa > Chordata > Crocodylia > Crocodylidae > Crocodylus > Crocodylus porosus. Next base: position 66,891,449 of record NW_017728950.1, read on the forward strand.
TGTTACCCCAGACCAAACAGACGTTCACTGGGGAGCGTCCAGTGGAGAGAAGGATCTAGTGGTGGCCTGGGAGCCTGCAGCCAGGTTCCCATAGCAATGGCCAAGCTCTTTTTGAGTGCTTGCTGTTTTCAGAATGGGGGTGGAAGGGAGTCAGCAGAGGGAGCTTGTTCTTAGGGCTCTCCAACTGGTGCTGAAGTGTGGGGTGGGTGAATGGGAGCCCCCCCCCCCCCCACTAGGGGGAGGGCCTTCATACACCCACTCCACCTTCTAGAGGGGGCTGAAAAAAACCCAGACTAAACTTCCTTTCTCTCTTCCCGCCCTCCCATTCTGAAAACAGGAACAGGCTGGGAGGTCCACAGACATAAGTTTTAGGAGATACTACATTTTGAAACATTTGTATCTGATACCTCATGCAATCAGATTTTCACCTGATTGGCTGTTTTTTAAGTTGTCTGCAGCCATGCCCTTGTGTTTGGTCACAGCTATAAACTGCTTTCTGTGGCCAGATCAAGAGAAAATTGTCACTTCTGTCTGCACCCCTAATTTCAAATGATTTTTATGGTCTCAAACACCAAAATAGCCCTAAAATGTTTATGGGCAAAATTATGCAGGGAAGCAGATATATTCTTAACATTTATTTCAGGAGACAGAAACACCAACCCTTTTGTCTTCCTTTCCTGCAGTAAAGGGGGCATGTGGTTCAAAAGCATATTTAGAAAATTTGAAGTTACATCTTAACCTAATTCTTAACTCAACTTAGTCATCAAAGCAGTAACACTGGAAGTGACTCAAGGAAGGGGGACTTCAGGAATCAATGGACATTTGAGTAGGCACTCACTCTTGTACACATTTCTTGCCAGAAGGATTGCAGTTGTGTATGTGAGCAGTCCAGGGGGACCACTGGTGTGTAGCTTTTGCAGATTTATGGACAACTGTATTATTTGTGTCTGTCCATGTGTTTTGTGGCTGTTACTTTGCTGACCACTTTCATAGAACCTGAAATGACATCATGAAATCTGAAAGATGAACCCTATGAAAGCTCATGTCTTTCTGAAAGAGTCAGTCTATTAGCTATCCCCCTGCCCTGCCTTCTGCCTAACTTCAGATCAACATGGATAACTGCCTCCCTCCCATTCATTACAATGACTTCAAGTGACAGTGTCTCTCATCACGGAGACTTCCTTGTTTCCTACTTCAGTATTAGGGTTTATCTATACCTGAAAGTTGACCTGGTATAAAGTAGGTTAGAAATTTAAATTAAACCACTGGATTAGGTCAATCTGGTATAATGTATTCTTATTCTGAAATATGAATGTCCACATGTAGTGTTTATCAATAACTATTCCAAAATAATTTTGCTTGTAGACAAATCCTAAGATAAAATCCTGCCTGATGTCAAAGTCTTCTTGACTGTATCTCACTCTGGTGACTTCTGGTGGAAGTCATTGCCTGGCTTCCTTCCAACATAACCCTCTCTAGATTCATTCCCTGTATTTTGGCAAATTCATATCTTGTTTTATAAGTGTTCCTCTTGTGTACTCTGTTTAAACTGTTGTGTTTCTGAGACATCTATTAATACGTTATCCACAGAGCTATTTCTGATTTCTTCCTGCAGACACAGAGATTTAGGTAAATGATAACATTCTGAGTGATTGAACTTTGACTGTAATAGGGAGTAGTATGTATAGCCAATGTTTTTCATAAACCCCAAATCCATATGTTCATGTTTTGTGCTCCAAGATTCATAGATGGTAAGGGGCTGGAAGGAACCTTGCAAGATCATTGGGTCCAGCTCCCCTGCACTAGGCAGGAAAAACAACTGGGGTCAGGTGACCATTCAGTCTCCTCTTGAAGATTTCAAGGGTAGGTGATTACAGCACTTCTGGGGGGAGTTTTTTCCACAGTCTAGACACCCTGACTATGAAGACATTTTTCTTAGAATTGAGCCTGAAACAGTCTTCCAGGAGTTTGTGGCCATTGCTCCTGGTTTTTCCTAAGGGTGCCCTGGTGAACAATTGTTCACCAAGTCCTTGATGTGTTCCCCTGATGTAGCAGTAAGCTGCTACCAAGTTCCCTCTTAGCCATCTCTTTTTTAGGCTAAAGAGGCCTAAGTTTCTCTGCCTCTCCTTGCATGCTCTGCTTTGCAAGTCTCTGATCATTTGGGTGGCTCTTCTCTGGACTCTCTCAAGTTTTTCCATGTTCTTGTTGAAGTGCGGTGCCCAGAACTGAATACAGTACTCCAGCTATGATCTCACCAGTGCTGAGTACAGTGGAAAAATCACTTCCTTGGTTTTACATGAGATGCATTGGTTGATGCATACCAGAGTATTGTTTGTCCTGCTGACTACAGCATCACACTGATGGCTCATGTTCATGCACAGATTATAACCCCTAGGTTGATTATTACCCCTAGGTCCCTTTTGCTCAAGGTGCTAGTCAAATTGGTGCCACTTAGCCTATAGGTATGTTGGGGATTGCTTGACTCCAGATGGAGCAGTTAACACTTCTCAGTGTTAAACTTCATTTGGTTCCAATTCGCCCAACTCTCCAGCCTGTCCAGGTCTGTCTGAATCTGCACCCTATCTTCAGGCGTGACCACACTTCCCCATAACTTGGTGTCATCTACAAACTTGGCCAGTGAGCTCTTCACCCCCACATCCAAATCATTGATACAGATGTTAGAAAGCACTGGGCCAAGCACGGACCCTTGAGGGACACCACTGGCCACTTCTCTCCAGGATGACACAGATCTATTCATAAGAATTCTCTGGGTCCTACCTCACAGCCATTGAGCAGTTAAGCCCACAATCTCCAGTTTTCCTGCAAGGATACCATGGGATGCAAGATCAAAGGCCTGTTGGAAGTCTAGGTATATAATGTTGACCTCCTCTCCCTTGTCCAGATGGTGAGATACCTGGTTGTAGAAGGAGATGAAATTGGTAAGACAAGACCTGCCTGCAATGAAGTCATGCTGGCTGTAGTTCAGAATCCTACCCTCTGTGAGCATATCACACATAGACTCCAGATGAGTTTTTCTAGGATTTTCCCTGTGATAGAAGTTAGGCTGATTGGTCCATAGTTGCCCAGGTCCTCCCTCTTTCCCTCTTGAAGATGGGCAGAATATTCAAGAACATCCAATCCTCATGGATCTTCCCTCAGTGCCACGAGTTTTGGAAAAGCTTCGCCAGGGGTCCCGCAATGACCTCAGCCAGCTCCTTCAGTACTCTCAGGTGGAGTTCATCCAGTCCTGCGGACTTATAAATGTCTAGCTTTTCTAGTTGGTCATGCACTAGCTCAGTATCAACAGTAGGAAGGTGGTCATGCCCCCTGTGAGCCTTAACTAGCATGTTTTCCCCTTGGAAATACCAAAGCAAAGTGGACATTCAGGAGTTCAGCTTTTTCCTGAGTGTCAGTTACCAGCTGTCCTGAGGTGTTAAGCAGGGGCCCCACACTTCCATTTCTTTTCCTTCTGTTTCCTACATACCTAAAGAAGGACTTCTTATTGTCCTTGACTCCTGTTGCTAACTTAAATTCAGTTGCCACCTTAGCTTTCCTAATCTTCTCCCTACAAGTATGAACTGCTGTTGTATGGGTCCTCCTTGAGGACTGTCCCAATAGGATTAAAGTATTAGATACTGGGTGCCTCTACATGAGACATTTTCTTTTGAGCTGCCTAATTAGCTCCATAGTAAACGTCTTCATGTCTTCACATGTGCCCCTATAAGGCCACAGGAAACTAATAAACTCCACCATACATTAGTACTTGTAAATACAAGTACAGTAAACTGTCTGGTAACTGGCACTTTACAAGCTGACATGCTCTGTTAACCGGCATGCCAGCTTGTAAGGAAAAGCGAAACTGGAAGTGCCAACCATGGCGCTTTTGGTTTCTCCAAGCCCCCACAGCCCAGAGCAAAGCAGCCTATGCTGCCAAGCCCCCATGGCCCGGGGGCATAACAGGCTGTGCGGGTCCCACCTCCCTGACCCTCAGGGCCAGCGGGCCCTGCAAGAGGGGTCACAATGTGGGGGCAAGGGTGGAGTGACATGCCAGACGCAGCTGGAGAAGCAGCAGCCCGGGGCACTCAACCGGCATATTTTGTTATTTGGCATCCCCCATTCCCCGGGGTTACCGAATAACAGAGCTTTTATTGTATTAGCCTGTGGCGGAATTTTTTTACGTGCAGTACATTAATAGTCAAGTGTAGACATGCCCACTGATGTAAAGCATAATCCTTTATTGTGGTTATTAACAGGAATCCTGGTTTCCCCTGATTTAAAAAAAACAAAATCGCAAATTCTCAGAAAAAAATCTCACAATCTGTGATTAAAATGAAAAGCCATTCTATACATAGGTATCACTTGAATACAATGTTTTTATTGATATATTTACAATTTTAAGGCAATTTGGAAGCCTATTAATTCCTTAATCACTATAATAATTTAATAAATTCTCAATACCTTTAAATTTTGGTACTTGATTTTGGATTATTTATCATGGAAAATCAGAGCTCCCCTGCCTCCTAGATCACAGAATGCAGGTCCAGAAATCCACTTTGTTCCCCATGGAAAACAGAAAATCCAGATCCCTTATTACTATGCTGTTTTTTCTCCCAGTTCATTTTTTACCTGCAGAGGGCAAGGTTTTGTCTTAAGCTAGTCTGTAGCTATTCTTTTTGCCTCTTGCATTAACATGTATTGTATCTGCTCAAAGAAATAATTACTGTTAACTACATATTTCTAACTTGAATGGAAACGTAGAAAATATTTTTCAAACACCTCTATCTGGCTGTATTTAAAAAAAAATGAAAGCAAAATCTTCAAGGATGGTGTCTCATGCAGATGGTTTAATTAAAATGCTGAACATATATTAAAATCTTCAGTGTTTTGGTAAATTTCTTAGAAAGCTACATTGATGACAAAAATATGGGTTTCTGTTTTCTATTTAATCATTGCACTTTAGTACTTTACAAATTAAGAATTAGCTTTTTTCCTCTCTTGCCGACACCTTTTCCTCAGTCTTTTTCATTTTCTCTATCTTAATTGGTGAAGATTTTAATACAAAAGACAACTTTTTGGGGGCATTGCATTGAATGAGTGAGAAGAAAAAATTGAGAAAATAGCTTCGTTTTACATAAAGATAAAATGTAGTTATTCTCTTTAGCACCTTAAAATAAAAACTGCCAGCCTAGATTAGCTTAGAGCAGGTTTTATTCAATGGCATTGATTACATGCACAGCTATGAACAACTGAATTGTCCACAGAACCACCCTGTGAGACTGGAAATGATGAGTTTTTTTGAAACAGTTTGGTCTCCAATCTGGGTTGGCTTTGATTTCTAGACATTCAGGAAATGGAACTTTTGCAGCTGAACTCAATGGGAAAATGTGCACTATTCCCCCTGAGCTAAAAGTTACTTTATGGAAATGTTAAAATGCACCTCATCGTTTTCATAGAATCTCTTTTTGGCAAGGACTGGGAATCTGTATAATCAATTACTCCAGAGATTTTCCTTCAAAGGTTCTGAGTAAGAAGATGTGGACACTTTCTAAATGAAAATATTTTTCATACAAATGAATTGGTTTTATACAGAATCATACTAATCCAAGATATATCAGCTGTTGGGCAGTGAAGCACATATATAGAAAACTAAAGTGAAATATGTAACAGAACACTCAAAATAACTGCTGAGTCTTGACCTACTCTTCAGTACTACAATCTTGTGATCAGGCACTCTTCCTTAGATTTAAGACCAACTGGCTAGCTTTTCCTTTTAATATATTAGGAAAAAAGCCCTATAGCTCCGTGGAATGTGTACTGAAGAAATGTCATGTTTCTATGCACCAACTTCTCTGCTAAGCAAATGAGTCTCCTGTGATGCTTTTAATTACACTCCAAATGTGTGTGTCAGTACATCCTCAATGCAATTATAAAAACTATTATACAGATCCCAGCAGAGGGTATTCATTAAAAATCCACAGAGCAACAGTGTAAGCAAGACTGTGAGCAAGCACGCTATATTGGTTCAGATTATTCTGTCTCTGACATCTTATATTGTCATTTACAACTGTGCAAAGCAGATGTAGAGTGCATTAAATCAGAAACACAGGATTTCACAGCGAGAATGCACAGGTGTAAATGACTACATATAGTGCAAAGTAGTGGAGACTCAGACTGTATTGTAATAGCTTAAGGCTGTTGAGTCTTCATATACCCGTACATGTACACACCCATTACAAAATGTATACACACACACACACAACTGCTTATATGGACATAGAGACACATATGATATATATAACCATTTGGTTTTATTGTAGGATGGTGTATTCTACCACCCTTCATTCCAGGCTTTGAGTCTGATTTTGCAAATTCCAGTGCTACTCCTGCAGAGAGCTTGCGCTAATTGACTTCATTAGGTTTGAAGGTACTCACATTGCATGAAACAACCAGAATCTCTTTCCGGTCTAAGCCTAGTTTTAGACAAATACATTCTTTAGAATGCAAATGCTAACCTCCTTTGTTAAATGCAGTAAATAACTTACCTGAGTAGGTTCTGCTTATGGTGCATAGACATACTGCTAAAGAGTAAGAACATGAATTTACAAATGAGCTCCATTTCATATATCAAAATATATTTTCCAGCTAAGTAATTCTTTAGGTCGTCTGAAGTGGTGCAGTAAGAAAAGGATTATGATTGTTTGGACTGAAGGAATGTATGATAAGTGTTTTCAGTAATCTGATTTGAGACAAAAGTAACCAAGACAAAAGAAATTAATTGTATGTTTTGAGACATCAGCTTATGGAATGTACTGAGACCATGTTTCTGCACTTGTTATTTAAGATACAAACCTCCACAAGCACTATTATTTTGCCTTTAGTTCAGATTTTTAATGGTCAGCAGATATTTAATGCTGAATAGGCAGTAAACAAATACAGAGAACATACTTTTAAAATGAATAATAAACCGTTTGGCAATTTATCTTGTCAGAGGAAACCATAAACTCTTCTCTTTGTCTCTCTCCATACAGAACCAGGTTACTGTGGTTCTGCTTAAACTTGTTTCCATGTCTCCCAGTCTCTCTCAGTTTGTATGGGCCAATTTACCCAAGAAAAGTGTTGCAAAACAACATATCCACCATTGCTACAATGGTTCTAACTCTACTGAGAGGTGTAGACTGAAGAAGGATAGTTGCCACCATTTTAAGCATCTAACCCAGGGATGGGCAAAGACTGGCCCCCGGACCAAACTGGGGCTGTGGCAAACTCCATTTCCCAGCAGCCTGTGCTCATGATGCTGCAGCTGGTCCCCATGGAAACCCCAGTAGCAGCAATGTTGTGACAGTATGGGTCCAGGCTTTCCATGGAGATCAGCTCCAGCAGCGCTGGCAGGGCGCGCAGCTGGGTGGGGAGCTGCTCCGAGGCTGGGCCCTTGCAGCAGTTACCATCTGGTCTGGAGCCAGAGCAGAGCTGTGAACCACTGCCTGAATGCCTCGGGCAAGGGCAACGGTGTGCAGACAACTCTGGACCACACTGTCACCACTGCAAGATCCCAGCCTCGGAGCAGCTCTCTGCCCAGCCACCTTGTCTGCCAGCACTGCTGGGCCCAGTCTCTGTGGAAACCCCATCTCCACACTGTCATGGTGCTGCTGCTGTTGGGGTCTCCATGGAAGCCAGCCAAGGGCTACTGGGAAATGAAGTCCGGCTGCTGGCTGGATCCACCATTTTGCTCACCCTGATCTAACCCAACTTAGAGCTCTCTTTGTTTGATATGGCACTTACAACAGTAATGTTAACAGCTGTCACTGTTTTACATTGGGTCTTCCAATGTTGAGGGGGCTGAACCAGCTGTAGTGATGGTGGAAATTTCCGTTGTGCAGACTTAGCTTCTATTCAGTCTCGCTCATTGTTTTCACTTTGTGAAATTCTTTTGGCACCAGTACTGGAGCCATGCTCCGAAATTACTTTGTGGACTGTGGTTTGTAACTCCTCACCATGTCACTGCAGCTTAGTCCCTTTTGCTGTGAGCAGCTGAGTGCCAATGTTTTTGCAGTGCAGAAAGCAAAGACCCCCCTGTTCTACTGAAAATGATTAATAGTAAGCAATCATAGCCAAATCTACAAGGATTTGGAGGTTGTATTTGTATAATTCCTGAAAAGCATGGTTAGGTCTCCAAAAATATCTCTTCCTTCTGATCTCAACATGCTAAGGGACAATTTAAACAGGTTCATACAAGAGTACCTAGTTTGACCAGTTAGTCAGAGATGGAGGGCAGATAAGGGGCTGCATGGGTTGCCTTACAGGTATATTGAGGGGCTGGGCTGCAAACCTGGGAGTAAAGGTAGGAAACGAATAGGTCTCCATTAAGGAGGTCTGCGTGAGAGACCTCCTCTCTCTGGCCTGCAGCATGGAGGAAACATTCACTGTAAGTCTGGGGAGTACCAACTTTTTTGATAGAGAAAAGCCCAAATTGTTTAGCCTCAATGGCTGCGTCCAGATAAGCATGGCCGTGCAACGTGTGGTGCTGTAGACATATCTGCAGCACCACATACCATGCATTCAGCTGTTTTCTGCATCACAAGGCAGTAATGCAGGGGGGTTTTGACCAGGGTAAAAACAAAAAACCTTGCAAAAAAAGAAAAAGCGCAGTACATGCTACCCAAAGCCAAAGCCTGGCTGGAGCCATGCTTCAGCTGCCAGCCAGGCTCCAAGTGCCAGGATCACCACTGCTGCAGCCCCGGGAGGCCTCCAGGTCCCCAAGTAAGGATTTTGGGGCACTGGGTCAGTGCTGGCCCCAGCCTCCAGTACCCCACCCAGGTTAACAGGCTGTGTGCCAGAGGGCACATGGCACAGGCATTCCCTGCGGGCAAGTAGCCCCAACACAAGGTGTGCCATTGGAAAAAGAGAAAGAGGACATGCTCAACTTCTGAATTGCTTCCCAACAATACAGAAAATGAAATAGATCTTGTAGGCCTTGATGTCTCTTGACATCACAGGTTTCTAGCACAGGAGCTACAGCCCTTGGGGTTTCTCTGACCATTACTGAGCCTAAGGCAATGCTCAAGGGAGGTAGGTTCCTTGGCACAGGACGGGGAAACCATGACATTACTGTGGTCCCATTCCTGCAATGTCTCCTGCCAATCTATAGAAATGGTATCTTGTACAACACAGCACAGATATTCCAGAGTGTGTCTCTCTTTTCATCCTGATGAGAATCTAGGTTTTATGTCTCTCTGTTTTCAGAAGCATGGGGCACTCAGTTCTCAGTCAAGCATAACTCATGTTATAATCAGTTGGAATTTTGCCTGGGTCAGTATTTCAGGATTTGAAGTAGAAGTAAGAATGCACAGGTGGAGATATTCTGCTGCAAGCAGAAGCCATTAATATTTTTTCTAGCAAGTGTCTCTTTGATGGTACCAGAAAATAAAGATGTGCTCTGAAAGTGGAGTGTATCCATGTCTCTACGTGTATATGTGCATACAGCTGCATATGCATGGTATGCAAGGTGTAGAGCATGCGGCAAGCAGGCAATAGCTGCCTTTCTTGGGAAGATGTGAATTGAATGTTTACAGTTTTATGGAATACAAGCAATTCAACAGCAACAGGAACTGTCAGTGAGCCAAAAGCATGCAAGTTTAACTGGGTTTCACTCAGAATAGCTTAACGTTCACAGTCATCCCAGATTCCTATCTGCTATACCAGGGGTCATCAACCAGGGGTATGCGTACCCCTGGGGGTACTTGGACTGGTCCTAGAGGATATGTGTGGGTGGTCAGGGACAGAGTGCTACTGCCTCCCAGAAGCAGGGCCAGGGTGGGGCGAGGCCAGCAGCACCCCTCTGCAGGGCAGGGAAGCTCACACGCGGCAGCCACCACTGCTGTACACCAGCCTGGTGAGCTTCCCCGCTCCGCAGAAGGGCACTGTTGCCCTCACCCCAGCCCGGTGAGCTTTCCCACCCCACCATGGCCCTGCTCCTGGGAGGCAGCGGTGCTCCATCCCTGCCTGCCTGTGTGCCTTCCCCTGCGTCCCCCTGCTTGGCATCCAGCTCCTGGGGGTACTTAGACTAAAAAAGTTTGAAAATCCCGGTGCTATACTGTGGATGTCAGTTTTTATGGTGCTCCTTCTGAATGGGTTCACAACAATTCAGGAAGTGTTTGACAGATAGAAAGCAAACTTTGAAGCCTGGTTTTGACCTTATCTTATAATTTGTTTGTATTGTGAGTTTCTTCTTGTAATGTAACTAGTTGCTCAGTATTGTGCTCATGCAAACACTTTGATTTTAAATAAAGCAGAGCTCCTGAAAGCTTAAGGGAATGAGTCCTTATGAATAACACCACTCTGCAATGAGCTAGAATTTTGTTTTGGTCTTTTCATGCCACGTGGTAAGGTTGATAGAGGTATTGGATAAACGTATTACAGAAATATCTGTTGGCAAAAAATGACTTAAAGCAGAATTACAAAAGATAAGCCTTTGGAAATCTCGTTAATTTCTGTTATGACTGACTATTAAGCTTTGTGTGTGTAGCCAGATCTATAAATGCAAAATGAGGGGAATGTATTAATTAATGATGATAAGTGATGTTTTTGGTCAAAAAGATATCCAAAATTAATTCCTATAAACAAGGGATTTATAGACTTGTCTATAGTACTAACTAAATTGGTTCTATTCATTTATTAACAAAATGCCAAGGTGAGCTGTGCATTCCCACTACCAAAATTAACTCTAATGTGATATGTGTTAGATTTCAGTAATAGGAAACTTCCCCAAGATTTCATACATTCCTTGATAATCTCCATAGAACCCTAATACTTACCAAATGTTTTCCTTGTTTGCAGGTGGAATGGATACAACAGCAGGTGGTTAAAAGAAGGATAAAGAGGGATTATAAAGCTGGTAGTACTCAAACCATTCTTTTCAATGATCCCAAGTGGCCAAGCATGTGGTACATGGTGAGTACATAAAGCACCATTGGTTTTCATTCATGCTAATCATTGCTCTAAATCATGATCATTTGGAGGGGGGCAAAGTAGTATGTTTAGAAAAAAGTACACTATCTACTCTGCTTAATGTAAATTAGAGAAGGCTTGTAAATTTAGAAATAAAATGAATGCTTCCCATTTCATAGCTCTGTGGGAGCTTTTATTGCATGATAAAAATTCAACAGTGGGAAAGGAAATGGGCATATCTGCAATCGGTCACAAGAAGGGAAAAACATTTCTTGCACTGTCCCACTTTATCCCTGTAACAAGTGGACATCCCAGGACTGGTCAAATTGTTTGCTTCCAGGCAAACCACCTGCCTGGCTTTCCTGCCACGCCTTGATGATAACAATTACAATGTTACTCAGGCAAGAGGCTGCCTATTTACTTGCCTGATGCTAAAGGTGTTACCCATGACTTCTATGTCCCCTTATCATGTCCCATGCCTCACAGGAACCTAAGCATTGGAGTCTCACCAGGACTCTCACTCCCCAGTGGAACTCATGGTCCAGCTCCCTCACCTTGGGTTCTTTCTTTAGATGCACACACACTGGGCCTCAAAGCCTCACACACTCTGGACCTCCAATCCTGCACTTGGCTCCACAGGGGCTCCAAGCCCTGTCCCCTTCCCTCCCTGAGCTGTCTCCTTATCCCTGGCTCCAGGAGCTTCCTTAATAGCTCCCCAAGGCTCTGGGGGATGTTTCAGGTCCCTCCACCAACCTGGGCCTTGCCTCAAGACTCCTGTGAGCCTAGGCTCACCCTGCCTGATCTCAACCTAACAGGGATGTGGGGCTGGGGTCAGAAGGTACCTCATACTTGCTTTTCACCAGGGAGGTAACTGGCCTGGCATTTCTGGGAGATTGTCCCACCACAGACAGTCCCAGCAGGCCATACATCCCTGGCAGGGTGCAGTTTTCAGTCATACCTAGGATCATGGGCCTCCTCCTTCCCCATAGCTCCAGCTCTTACCTCCTAGGGTATTCTGTGATCAGTAGCTCAGCCAGGTGTTGTTCCTTCAGCTGCTGGTAGCAAACTGCTGCTGCTTTGCTGTTCAGGACCCTGCACTTGTAGACAACAGCCAGGTCCCATTCCCGAATCAGGCAGTGGTGCGTAATTGGGATTGCAGGCAGCTGCAGGCTGCCTTGCTGCTGCTGCTCAGCCACTTGAAAGTAACAGAGCCTCTGTTATGATGCCCTTTGTGGTAAATTGAGGGCCTTGTTACATGTTGCTCAAATGTTGATCTCTGTTAGTGCTAGGTTAAGTTTCGAGCAGTCACATGTTAAAACTAAAAACCTTCTCTGACTATCCTCAACCTACACAGCTGTGACTGGCATGGGCTGGCAAGCAGAGGAGAGACTAGGAGCTACAGGTATAAGTTGCCACTAGAGGGCTGGCAAGCCAGGATAAGCTTTATCCCTGCTTGAAGCTGTGGTGGGTTGGAGAGATGGGTTGCAGGGTAGGATTGGTGGTGCAGGAACATGAAGCTGGGAAGCAAAGAGTTAATGGGAAAGTGGTAGGTAATGAAATGCAAGGTGGAGAGGCAGTGAGGATGGGAAAAGGGTGGTGAAATGAAGCCAGTCAGCCACTTAAGGATAAAATAATAAATAAAAAAGAAAGAAAGACAGAAAGAGGAAGTAAATTAAAGAAGGTGTCATGTTTTAGTAAGTTGGAATTGGGATTGGGGGTTGCTGGTCATGTTTCCAGGGACGTCTGGGAGGTGGGAGCAGTGAGAGAAGGTGCTTTTGGGGGAGCTACTGCCCCTGGCCTGAGAAGGAAGCCCTAGATCACAGGGACCCAGTCTGGCCCTCTAACTTATTTCCCCCTACCCTATCCCTAGCCTCCCCTCCTGTGCCCTAAGAGCTGGCCAGCCAGCCTCTGCACAATGCAAAAAATTCAATTAGAGTTCAAGTAGATTTCAGGGGATGGAATGTTTGTCCACACAGAACAGGAGGTTGGGGTAGGGAACACTGCATCATAGGGTGTTGGAGGACTGAAACTTGAGTGGCTTATCTCTAGGGAGTGGCCTCACATTAATGTAACACAAGCTGATTAACATGGATAAGAGAGAAACCTGTCCTGGAGTGGCATAATTTTAAGCTACCTACCGGGTGCTTAAAACTAGTGTCATATGCTAATGTGTGGACAGTCCAGGGGTTAAGAGCTCCAAGAGCTGCTGAAAATTAACATGTAACAGGACCTTACTTGTATCCTGAAGAAAGAGTAAAGAGCTCAGAACAATACCTATGTGACAGCTGTAGGCACACAGTGCTATAATGAATAACTCCATTGGACTAAACAGACTGCTGTCCATGTTGCTGCAAGCCTGACATGTGTATATTTCCCAAGCAAACAATTTTTTAAAATTGTGATAGAGCTGGACCTAGGATGGAATGTCTTGTCTATCCAGACAGGGTTTCAAAGTATGTTCTGAATTTGCATAGCAAGACCTAAATTAAACTATTTTAGTTTTGGGGTATAAAACTTGGTAACAAGGGAGAGACAAATCAGGCCAATGACTCAAGTTTAGTAATAGGAGTTTCATGTTTATTTCTTTGTGTACTGTGTTGAAAACCTTGTCATGACATCATCCCTCCATGTCTTCAAAGATTTGTTTATTAGGTCATACATGACTGCTGAAAGGCATGAAAGAGCTTTCTTAATGTAGGGCCAAATCCTACCCTGGCCCCACTGTGCTTAGGAACAAAGGCACTTTCCTGCCCCCCACTGGCAAAATCTTTCTAGCCAGGATAGGACATTCATAATCTCCATCCTTGGAGGCTTTCAAGACCCGGCTAGACAAAGGTTTGGCTGGGATGATCTAGTTGGGGGTGGTCCTGCTTTGAGCAGTGGGGTGGACTAGATGACTTCGTGAGGTCCCTTCCAACCCTAATTTTCTATGATTCTGTGATTATAAGTGAGGATGGGAAAGGAAAATGGCAGTTAAGGAAACATGTTTTATGGCCCACACTGCTGGAGATGAATACCAGGGACTTTGAATTAACATAAATGTGAGCATATTAACCATTCCCTTAGTTATGATACAAGCTGATTTCATGTTTATGCACCGTCCACCATTATTTCACTTGATACCCTTCAGTGGAATAATTGCTAGGAATTCTGATTCCTGTTCTTCCATGTGTACTGGCTCACACCTTCCTGCTCTAAGTATGATACCACCTGGGCTGTTCTAGCCTTTCCTTCTCCTCAGGTGTTCCTGCTCATCTTGCCAGCTATGTCTTGTTCTTATTCAGTGTGTGGGTCTCTGAAGAGAAGGAGAGTCTGGTCAATGGGACATGTAGTTTTACTGGACTTCTTGGTTTGGACTTTCTGCCTGGTGTCCCTTTATTTTTGTTGTCTACCTCTGTTGGACTGTTCCCCATCTAGTAAGTCTTCTAGTCTCCACCCCACCCCTCCGGTCAGTCCCCTCCAATTCATGCTTATTAATCCTTCTGGAGAAGCCTAGCGCCAAGCTTCTGGCTTATTAGGCTTCACTCAGTTTTTCTTCTCCTTTACTCATTATTGTTTTCCCTGGGTCTCTCCTCCTCTTTCTCCTCCTCCAGCAGGAGCTCTGTCCTTCTCCCTGGTCAGGGCCTTTCTGCCTGCCCACTGCTGGGGCCCTTCCCTTACATTTCTCTAAGGGGCACGGCCTCCAGCCTGTTTGGCTTCCCTTAAAGGGCTCTTCCTTTGCTCCCCTATAGTGGGGATTAAAGGGTCCATTATGCACACTACAGGCCCCCTCTCCCTCTCAGAAAGCAGGGGAAAAAGCACATTGTTGTAAGTACTACTACAGAAGAGTTTAATTTTAGAATAGACACACTGTTTATGGGTGCTATGTAGACCTTTCTACCCCAAACCAGATACTTAGAATATGATCAAAATTTTCCAAAATCTGCTGTATACAGACTATGTTTTACCTTTCCTTTCAAGAAGTATTTGTATTTCAAGCTCTTTATTTTGCATATTACCTTTTACCTTGATTCTTTTTTGCCAGCCATCATTTTACATTAGAACATCAAACAACTGCACCCCAATAAACCACGTTACCACTATAGCACATTTTCTTTTTTTTTTTTAAGGTTCTGTAGAGACTTTTTGCTCCTTTTTGATCAGGAAGTATCTCAGTAATTGTAAGAGCTAGAAAAAATACCTTCCTGAATTCCCTTATATGCTAATACCCACTGATGAAGACCTCCAGAGGTCATCTAGTCCAACCCCCTGCCGGAGGAAGGATCATTCCTATCCAAACTATCTTTTATAAATCCATAACCTAATCTCCACATAAAACTACCCTCAAACCTGACCCAACACAAGACATAACACCCTAACCTGCTATAAGTAAAGCAGGAGAACCATAGCAGCCAACCTCTTGCTTCTGTAAAAGGTTGTAAATATATGTTCAAGAGATCTCAGGTAGAGGGACATGCCCCCCACAACAGTGGAAGGAAAAACCTCCCACAGTCCATATCAGTCTGACCATGTGGTAAAATTCCTTCCTGATCTCATATATGTGAATCAGTTTGACCCTCAGTGGAGAAGCACAACCCTCTAGCCAGGAACCTCTGGCTTAAAGTCCTAGCAGGACCACTGGCACACCCCAGTCAAAGTCCCCAGCCTGGGCTGCAGTCAATGTTCAATGCCTCTGAGGAAGGCTTAAAAACACCGTGCCAAATGTAGCAGAAAGTGGGGAGGGGGAACCAGCAAAGCTCAGAAGCATGGGAAATAGCCATAGTAGAACGTAGTCATAGCTACACCTATATCATCCCCAATCAGTGGCTGTCTAACCTCTTCTTGAACACCTGCAGTCATGGTGAGTCCACAACTTCCAGTGCTTGTCCAGCTCCCCTTTCCAGTCCACAACTTCCAGGAAGAAGTTTTTCCTGATATCCAATCTAAACCTGCTTTGCTGCAACTTCGAGCCATTGGTTCTGTCCTACTCTCTGTGCCCGGAGACAAAATATGTTCTCCTTCTTATCTCTCTCAAGTCCTTCTAGGCTAAGTATGGACAGTCAAAAAGCCCGAGACTGAATTGATTCAATCTTCACAGGTTAGTTTAAGCCATGTAGATTGAACCAATAAACAAGGGAACAGACATTCACTTCTGATTCTATGTGTAATTTCTGTCCCTAGTCCTACAGGCAAAAGGGAGATGCTCCATAGGTGTATGCGTCACTGCTTATTAGAGCTGTGCGAGGCTGCAGACTGTGCTTTGGATCTGGAGAAGCTTCGGATGCTTCAGCATCTGAAGCAGCATGTCTGGATTGAAGTGCTGGCTTGGCTAGGCTTTCTGAAGTGGTTCGGAGCTTCTGAAGCACTTCGGAAAAGCTTTGGAGCCGCTTCAGAGATCTGGCCATAGGGTATAATGGGGAAACAATAAAATAGCTATAACTTTGTTATTTTTTGTCTGATGTGGATGAACCTTTTAGGTTTTGTAGCCTCTGCTGAGAAAATGGAGCCTGCCAAGTTTCAAGACTATCAGTGCAGGGGTTTGTGGGGAACTACACCTCAAGCTGCAGACAAGCAAAATTCGGGACATAGATGACCCTGTGTGTGTTATGGTGCAGCTGTCTGAAAACTGCAGGGGTGGTGGCCCCTGCTCAGGCTGCGAAGCCTGCCAGCTGTTGAGGAGATAGGTGCCGTTTTCAGCTCACTGCGCCTTAACACACACAGGGTCATCTATGTCACGAGTTTTGCCTGTCAGCAGCTTGACATGCAGTTCCCCCCAAACCCCTGCACCTTTCAACTTGAAACTTGGCAGGCTTTGTGGCCTCACCAGGGGCCACCACCCCTGCAGTTTTCACCCCCCTGTGTTGTAACACTGTGAGGGAGTGGGGCCTAGGAGCAGCCATGAACTCCCTAGCACCCCCTACCGTCACTCACGGTGGACTCGGCACCCTCGGATTCTCGCCTGCCATGACTTTGATAATAAATAGGTTTGTATGGGAGGCTGCCTTTATCCCCAAGTAGACGGTGTGTGTGTTCCTACCCCTACTCCATATGGGGTACCACTGGGCACCCCTGCCTTAAGGGCTATGCGTGCCTCCAAACCTCCCTTTTAGCATGCCCCAAGCCTCGCAGTTGTTCCGTGGGACGTGCCCCTCGGGTGCTCTCCCTCTGCTAACCCTTGCACCTATCTTCATGAAACTTGGACAGCTCCATGCTCTCATCAGAGGCTACCCCCCTTGAAAGTTTCATTAAAATCAGACAAAAAAACAACGAAGTTATAGATATTTAATTGATTCCCCATTATACTCTATGGCCAGATCTTCGAGGCTGGATCGAAACAGGAACCCGGTCCGGAGCTCCAGATCAGAGCCGTGGCATCCAAAGTGGCCGGATTCAAAGTCAGATCAAATAGCTGCTGACTGGCACAGGCCTACTGGTTATGTTTTTACTCTGCATGATTCTGTAGCAATACAAATGAGCTAAATTGCTGGAAGTTTAATCTTAAGTGCAATAGTGTTACAGTTGCAGTGGTTTTACTAAATTTATAATGCCACAGGAAAACTTGAATTAACAGTTAAAAAATCATGTGATTGATTGGTGGTATGATATAACCATCCAAGCATTGGCTCCAGTTAGCCCAGTTGTTTGGTGTTCTACTATATTAGAACATTCAACATTTCAGAATGCTCCTATCTTCCAGTACAGATAAGTGTATGTATTTATGGGCACATCACCAGTTGGCATGGACAGTGGCTTTGCTATGGCCCATCTTCTAGCTTCGCTGGGCTTTCATCTTCTGAAAGACATATCACCAGCCTGCTGAAATATACATTGTTCTTCTTCTCGTGTCACTATACCACATTTGACAATTTTGTTATACATGCTTGTGCCCGCTTACTGTTCTTTACAAGATCTTTCATCTCGCCTTGTTGTACTTGTCTTATGTAAGTCTCTGTTTACTGAAATTCCAGCATAACTTTAAAATAATCTCAATATGTTTGTCAAACAGTTGTTACAATATGCAGAAATACTGTTTTCACTGTCACCAAAAATTACTTGCTTTCATGTGAAATCACCCTTTTTTGGCTTATATTTGTCTTTGCTTGTCTGCCCTGTTGATAATCTTTACTGTAAATAGTATCTGTTTCAGCTTTGCTTTTCTAAGTGGTTTGGCTCCTGCCCTCATGAGATCACATCTCTTCCTGTATGATATTACAGCTTTTGATATCAGCTGAGGTTCTTGAGCTGTCAGCTTTCAGATCAGTAAAGCTATGCTTCTATCAATACAACATGGCTTTATCACTTTGGAACTTGTTTCTCTTTTCCATCCTACAGAATCTGAATGAATGGGCATGCTGCAAGGCCCCTCTGTTCTTCTAGGCTTTTGCTAAAGGAATAAATTAAAGCATGTAGAATTGGTTTCAAAGGGGTGATATTTGTTACTTGTGATAGGCCGTTTGGATATTTTTTTATGTATACTTATAACATTCCCTGGGTGCAGTATTTCTAAAATACTGTAATGCACTGAAAATAGATGATGAAGGCTCTAAGTACTGGGAATTATAGATGTTTTGGTGTAGGCTATCAGAGAGCCTGAAAAGTCTGAAGTTGGTTTGCAGGAAATCTTTCCTCTTTTATCATAAATATTTTTTTTAACGTAACTTCTCTTCTATTCATGGATTTTCCCTTCCAGAGCTTCTCGTTGTGACAAATTATGTTGTGTCCTGCCTATTGCAGGGGGACTGGACCTGATTATCTACAAGGTCCCTTCCGCCTCTAATAATCTACAAATCTATGAAAAAACATTGAATAACCCAAATGTTGTGCTGGCTGTGATATATTCTGGCCTCAGTTAACACT
This sequence comes from Crocodylus porosus, assembly GCF_001723895.1. NCBI lineage: Eukaryota > Metazoa > Chordata > Crocodylia > Crocodylidae > Crocodylus > Crocodylus porosus. The sequence continues at coordinate 66,910,229 of NW_017728950.1, forward strand.
GTTTCCTGGCATTAGGAAGGACTGTTGTAAATCACATACATTGCTCAATGATTGATTTGTACTTGCTGATGAAAGCATTTTATTGTTCTCTTGTCCACAAAACCAGGCATTTTTGACATTTGCAGAATTTTGGCATTCCAGTTTTTCTCTGAAAAAATAAATCAACATGACTTCATTAAACATTTCAGTTTAAATTGACTAGTTTTTTTTTTCCCTTGTGGACAAGGATGCAGTTGAAGTTTGTCTGACCAATTCTAGTTATCAACTGTAAATCAAAATTTTCAACCCTTGAGACAATAGTTTTGTTTAGGTAAGGTGAAAAAAGGGTACACACACACACACACACACTTATATAATATATATACAAAATTCAGGTGCTGCACTGATGTAATGAAGTGCGTTTAATGTACATTTTTATCTCAACTGTAATATTTTTGGCAGCTCTCTGTGAATGCTATTTTATTTTGAGTCACATGGTCATGACAAGACGTTGTAAAAATGTTTTAGAGTATGTATCTGATCTATTTAATTTGTAAGTTTATTCTAACTATCCTACAACCACTGCGACATACAGCTTCCAGTGAATGGTGGAAGTTTGTGATGTTATGGATCTAGAACAGGGGTGGGCAGAATGGCCGATCTGGACAGTGGTCGGACTCCATTTCCCAGCAGCCCCTACCTGTGTCACTGCAGCCAGTTTCCATGGTAATACCAGAAGCAGCAGAGCTATGACAGCACAGGGCCATGGTTTCCATCAAGACCAACCCCAGCAGCACTGGCAGAGCATGTGGCTTGGAGCTCTGGGGCTGAAATACCGCCAGACTTTTCCTGCCCCGGTCTAACAGATTTGACATTGAAGTTTCTAAAGTTCTTGCTTAGTGTTCTTATCTAAAACCAGAATATGTTAGTAGGATATTGCTAGGCAGTAGATGTTATTCCCATAAAGATTCAGGTAAAGAGGGGTGAAGAATACAAGTTAATATGATCAAAGACAGAATTATAAAAGAGATGAGAAAATGGACTAAAATGGTTCCTGATAGCTAATATAATTTATTTGTGGCTTATGTTATCATCAGGACTTTCTGATTAAATTAGCATTTTGGTGTAACAAAACTAAATTTATTTGCTTAGAACCATGATCCTAAACTCTTGGACTCAAGGCACCCCTTCATTGGCTTGAGGAACTCCTTGTTAGAATTGAGGCACACCTCAAAAATGCCAGTTTCCACTTTTCACTAATTTTTTGACTACAAAAAATAGTAGAGCAATTCTTCTGTTCCAAAGACTCAAAAAGACAGCCACAGGTCAGAATGTTTCTAACACTATAAATTCCTATTTGAAATCTCTGGGTTTATCATTTCAAGCATGTTTGCACACCTAAAAGGACTAATGTTGTATGGCACCCTGTACCATTTTTGAAAGGATCTCAAGGAATCCCTGGCTGCTGCAGCATGCTAGTTGAGTCTCACTGGCCTAGAAAACTGTTTAAGAGGAAAACGTTCTCTCATTTTGAGATGAGACGTTTTGGCTGGCCACTTCCTGCAGCTGTGATGGCCATGGGGAGCTGTTGAATACTTTATTGAGAGAGGAATTAATTAAATAAGAGAGAAAGGCCAAATATTTCAAAAGGTCTCAAAATTACTTGAATAAATGATCTTATAACTGACTCAGCTCATTCCCATTTGTTAACTTCACTTACCTTTTCTAGTTGAGGCAAAAATATAAAGAAAGCCAACTCATGAGTAGTTAATGCTTTCAGTCACTGCTGCATCAAAAAGAGAGGATTTTAGGTTACTGGTTACACATTTGTTATGAAGGAACTAAAGTATGATCATGTGGTGGCTTGGATTTTGATTAATGTGCAACTTAGTTAGCAGTAGAAATTGGTACCTTTGGCCCTTGAATTTGTTTAATCTTCAACAGAGCTGTAAATTTCATTGAGAAATGTTGATACAAGGTCTTTTATCCATCTACTTTGTCAAGCAATCACTCTGATTAATGTCATTCTCTCCCTCCCTTCCTTTTCTTTACAACCCCCACTTCTGTGACTTTAATGATCAGGAATGAAGACATGGAGTAAGTTATCTGAGTGACATCCATGCTTAGAAGTTATGAGGAGCATGACTTTGGATCATAACAAAACAGAGATGTGTGTCGCATGAGGTTTTCTCTAGAGACATATTTCAAACAAACATGTTATCTCTGTATTCTTCAATGTTGACTCTAAGGAAGTTCCTAGAAAGTAAAATTTAGAAATCTTGATAATTGCTTTCGTTCAGGGCCTGAGGCTTTGAGTTATCCTGGCTGGGGCTGGAACATTGCTCCCTGCCCCCAGGGGGCTGCCTGCTGCTGGGGTGGGGACAATGTCCTCCTGCCCCAGCAGCAGGGAGCTCCTAGCCCTGGCTCCCCAATTAGGGGCAGAGGACTTGGAAAGAGTGGCAGGGGAGGGGCAGGTCCCAACCCTCTGTCTCAATCTTTTGGTAGGGTAGCTAGCTGCTAGCTTGCTGCTAGCCACCCCACCAGCAGATTGGGGAGGGGGATGAGACCTACCCCACCTCTGCAGCTCTTTTCAAGCCCTGTGCCTTGATCACCCAATCAGGTAATGGAGCTGGGACATGCTCTGACTGGGGCTCCATGATTGTGAGGCAGGGGCCTGTTCCTCACCCAGCTCCATGATCATAGAGCTGAGTGAAGAATGGGCTCCCTGGCCTCTTCCCTACCCAGCTCTGCAATTACAGAGCTGGGCAGGGAACAGGATCCCCAGACCCCACCAGCAGGGAGCTCCCAGTGCTGGCTCTGTGATCACGGGGCCAGCACTGGGAGATCCTTATCTCCAATCCCAAGCCCCACAGTTGTGGAGCTCGATCTGAGAGATAAGGATCTCCCAGTGCTGGCTTCCTGGTTGCAGAGCTGGCACTAGGAGATAAGGATCTCTTACCCCCTCCCTCCCACTCCCTGATCACGATGGCGAAGTGGGGGCTGGGAGACAGTGCTGGTCCCGTGGTTACAGAGCTAGCTCTGGGAGATAAGGATCTCCCAGGACCAGCTCTGCAGTCATGGAACTTGTGCTGGGAGATAAGGAACTCCCAGTTCCCTGCTCCCCAACTGTGATGGCAAAGTGGTAGTTGAGAGAGAAGGATCTGCCAGCCCCTGCTTCACGATTGCAATATTGGAGTTGGGGGCTTAGAGGTCCCTGATGCCAGGGCAGGGGGACATAAATCCCAACCAGGCTCCAATGGCAGAGCCCACCCTGGACGCAGGCAGTTCCTGAGGGCAGGGAACAGTCTCCCACTCTCTGGTGGCCAGCTGACCTGGAGCAGACTTGTTTGTGATCAGGTGTCTACATGAACGCTACTGCACAAGTAAGTAATCACAAGTAAATTTGTTACTTGCATTTGCACGTAGCAAATTTACTCATGACTAACAAGGTTTACTGCTAAGTAGGAATGTACACATGTATATGTACATGCTTACTGGGCATGTCTACAAGTTCATTAAAGTGCAGTAATTACTGCACATTTAATTTAGTACTTGCTTAATGAAGTGCTAACTAAATGCTGCTGAATGCCTTCTTAGTGATGATACTGTACAGTAGCCTAATAATACTGTACAGTAGCATATTAGCACTGTCCATGCTGTCACATGTTACTGTTCAGTGTTATTAGGCTACTGCATATTCTCACTGCAAAGTAAACTGAGTTACTGTGCAGTAAAGCATCTCGTGGAGATGCACCCAGTAGTAATAAAAAGTGAAATGAAGGTGCTGGTAGTCTGAAGTCTCTTAACCCAGACCTGCTCTCAGCTTGCTCAGCTGGGCACTATATTCAGCGTTTGAACATAAATAGGAGCTTTTAGCAGGAATGATAGAATAAAAAGAACCAAGATATGAGAAAAGATGTTAATGTACACTAGAAGCGAGGCACTGTTGGGAGAGACAACGGGTATTAAAGCACCTGAGAGCAAATGGTGCAATCAAAATGTTTTTTTGGAACTGACTGAAAGCTAAATGATTGCTCTACATTGGGCTTCACCTCAGCAGGTGAGGAAGAAATGTTGATTCGGCAGTTATATTTTATAGCCAATGAAGGTGTGGGACTCCAGAAGGAAAAAAGGAGAAAACTGGAACTGCACTGACTCATGGAGAAAAGATAGTATTCCTCTGAGAAACTGCAGCATAAAATCATGGAACTACCTACTATATATAACATAGCTTTTAAAAGTACTTAAAGAAGAAGGTTGCCAATACAAAGCGATCTTAAAAGTGGGTGCATGGGGGTCATCTTGAAAACGTATGTACCAGTGAACATTTCTTAAGAACTCGGAGAAACAAGTGACAAAAACCATTAGAGCTATAAAACAATGCAGTAAGTGCAGAACAAAAGCATACCTGTTGACTTCTCAAAAAGAGTATTGAGATGATCAATAGCATGCCCAGAGGACTTGGAATACAGAGGTAGATGCCAGCCTTTGCCTGTCTAAAGTTTGGACAGATTTTCCACTTTTCACTATTGATGTTGTAAAAAGCCCAGGCCCACCATTAAATCGTAGTCAAAACTTTGTACAAAGCAAACTTTTTAGAGAAGAAATAAAGCTGCTTTCCCCCTGCCCTTCTCTCATTACATTTTCTTTCTTTTCCACTGTTGAACTTCTATTTTATTTTTCATATATTTTTCATTCATATTTTATTTTTATGAATCTCAGTCCTTTTCCATTTCCCTGCTTTCTCAAATCACAGTATGTTTATCCCAAAATTATGCTATGCCACCCAGGGTGCTGTGGTCAGGGGGTTCACACACACACACACATGCATGCATGCACGCACGCACACACACTCTCAGCCTGCGTTCACAGCAGTACTCTCCCTCTGCACCATCCTCTGTTTGATCCCCCGTCCAGGCAGGAGGAATAATGCCCAACCCAGCCCAACCCTTACTTTCAGCTGCTGTTCAGGAGGAGCCAGGCTGGACACATGCAGGCAGGTTGGTGCCTACTCCCTTCTGCTTGCCTTGCTCCTCCACACCAGCAGTGGTACCTGCCTGCCCATTTGCTTGGTGTTCCATGCGGCTCTACCTTCCTGCTGGACTGTACTCTGCACACCTGCCTCTGCCTGCACCTCAGTCCCTGGAAAAATCATGGAGCAGATCCTCAAGAAATCCATTTCTAAGCACTTGGAGGGGAAGGTGATTAGGAATGGTTAGCATGGATTCTCCAAGGGCAAGTTATGCCTGACCAACCTGATTGCCTTCTATAATGAGATGACTGGCTCTATGGATGCAGGGAGACCAGTGGATGCAATATACCTTGATTTTAGCAAGGCTTTTCATACAGTGTCCCACAACATTCTTGCAGGCAAGCAAAGGAAGTATGGGCTGGATGAATAAACTGTAAGGTGGACAGAAAACTGGCTGGAGCATGAGACTCAGAGAGTAGTAATTAATGGCTCAATGTCTAGTTGACAGCTGGTATCAAATTGAGTTTTCCAGGGGTCAATCTTGGGGCTGGTTTTGTTCATTAAGTTGCAGGTGACACCAGGCTGCATGGAGTAGTAGCTATGCTGTCGGGTAGGGCTAGTATTCAGTGTGACCTAGACAAATTGTAGGATTGGTCCAAAAGAAATCTCATGAGGATTAACAAGGACAAGTGCAAAGTCCTGCACTTAGGATAGAACAACCCCATGAACCCAGTACAGGCTGGGCAGCAGCTCTGCAGAAAAGGATCTGGGAGTCACAGTGGACAATAAGCTGAATATGAGTCAACAGTGTGCTCTTGTTACCAAGAAGGCTAACGGCATACTGGGCTGCATTGATAGGAGTGTTGCCAGCCGGTCAAGGGAAGTGATTATTCCCCTCCATTCAGCACTGGTGAGGCCACATCTGAAATACTGTGTTCAGTTTTGGGACCCCCACTGCAGAAAGGATGTAGACAAAATGGAGAGAGTCCAGTGGAGGGTAATGGAAGTGGTGAGGGGGCTGGGGGATATGACTTCTGAGGAGAAGCTGAGGGAACTGGGCTTATTTAGTCCAGATAAGAGAAGACGGAGGGGGTCTCAAATTGCAGCAAAGGAAGTTTTGGTTAGATATTAGGAAGATTTTTCTCACAAGAAGAGTACTAAAATACTGGAACAGGTTACCCAGAGAGGTTGTGGACCCTCCATCTTTGGTAGTTTTTAAGACCTGCCTAGACAAAGTCTTGGCTTTGATGATCTAGTTGGGGGTGGTTCTGCTTTGAAAAGGGGGTTGGAATAGATGACCTCCTGAGGTTCCTTCCAACCCTAATTTTCTATGACAGGATAATCAGTAAATTTAATTTATTTAGGCTGTTGAAAAGAGCCTACATTTTTTAAGAGCTGTCTTGCAAGAGACTGTTGCAAGGATTTGGTAAATCCAGGCAGAAGCTAAGGATATAGTTTTGTCACCTCTCATACTGGTTACTTTGAAGTAACCCCAGTGCTTGTCATTACTCCTGATCTGCACACTTGTGAGTTAGAAGAAAATTAGACATAAAGTCCTGCTGTGGATGAATAACAGGTTAATAGCTGATTGGTTATAAGACAGGAAAAGAAAATGTAGAAGTTAAATGGCCTGTTATCAGCATCAAATAGATTAATAGAAGGATGTGCATATAGTAGGAGGTAGCAGTGCTGGAGTGTAGACTCTATTTGGTGTGTAGAGTTCTCAGATGAATGGAGGGAGCATTGGATTGTTAATTTAGAGTAACCAAGAAAAAGGGAGGTTGATTAGGAATTCCAGAAAGGCCCAACAAAACTATATAACAGCTGTCCCACAGTGCAACAAATACTTAGTTAGCACTCAGAAACCAGATTACTTAATGCTTAATTGCTTAAGCACAACAACATATTTCTTGACTTTACAAGTAGACTGTTTAGAGTAAGATTGCTCCAGTTTCTAGAAATATCTGGAAAATGCTGGACATGTTCAGAGTTTTCATTTGGGTACTGGCATTATCATTCAGCCTCTTGTATTAGTAACGTGATATTTACGGTGTGAAAGGTAATGCATCCTGGAATTTAAACTACTCCATACACATTGATGAGCTCTGCATTCATTACAGCTAGGTTGTTTGAAACACTTATACTGAAACCCAAGCCAAGTGAAACTCATTTGGTTTTAGATTTCTGTGAAAAGAGAAAATTACATGGGGACCGGATTGGAGAAACCAATGAGTTATGCTTTATGGACCAGGCTGGAGAAACAGAGAAGTCACAACTGATAGAGGTTAGGGACAGTGGAGGAGATGATCAGTTCTAGACCAGGGGTGGCAAATTCCACCCTGCACTGGATCCAGACTGGGGGACTTTTTCTGGGCCAAAGCTGGATGTGGTGGGGAGAGCAGTAGTGGGGGGTTAACACTGATATTGCATTGTCCCCTGCTGCCAACACTCTTTCTACCTCAGATTTTGGCAGTGGACCCTACCCCTGGTCACCTCATCTCCAGAGGCCAGATGACATGTCTCCATGGCTGACGTATGGCCTGCAGGCCATACATCTGACACAAAGACCTAGACCCCTGCAGCACTCTTTGTCAGGCTACATAGGAGATGAGAATCCAGGAACAAGATTTCATTAGCTGGCTATTTGTCCACATTGTCCTGTTCATGTCCTCATGCTTATGAAGAAGCACTAAGAAAAACAAAATAAATTAAAGCTGCTAGCATATGTATATGATAGCCTATTAACACATGCTACTGTTTCTCCTTTACTAGATCCCTATTTTGCATACTTTCTATTGTCACACACACCCTTTTTACAGTCAAAACCAGGTTCTTTGTTATTGGGGTACACAACAATAATCTATTCTTCATGTATCTTTTTTTGGCGTCATTTTTTTTTTTTACCATTCCTTGGCTGTTTACTAGTGGAAGCATAACACCTGCTCTGTGTAGGATATGATAATACAAGCTAACTTTAGGAAACACTAGATCAAGCTGTCAGTTGATACTCAGTGCCTTACGCAGAGCAACAGCTCACATTTGGATTTAACATGTAGTTACTGACCGCCAGAGCTTATTGAAGCAACTAATTTAGTGATCTTAGTGGTTTAGCATGAGTACCAAAAGACTAGAGACTGCTATTCTCTTTCAGGCTTGCAGTTATTATACCCTTATTTCCTTCAGTACCTACACTATCGTTGGTTTTATATCTGGAAGTGCCCAGTGAATGCAAAGTAGATGTCAAACAGTATTCTGGCAATTATTTTCACTGAACCAAGAAATGGTAATCTTAAAGTGATCTGTGTAGTAGCTATCCAGATAGATTTTCCTGCTTGCCAAAAATGAGATGGTTTCATCTCCACCGAAAACGTATTTCTTTTTCTGTAATAAATCATAGTAATAACACACATTCCCCTGCCTACTGCTGTTGATCTTATTTTCAAAAACAGAGAATCCACATCTTTTTATCTTTTAAAACTTACGTTATATGTTTTTAAGACAGCTGATTCAAGCTGAGAATTCCAATTTCATCTCTATATACGTTGTATTTTTAAACTAAATTTTCTGTAGTAGTTTTGATAATTAGCAAATAAAAGTCAATTCCATAAAATATTTCTAGCAAGATGGAATAAATGTCCTTCTGTCTTTAATTTTAGTCCAGGAAAAAAGTAATAAGAATAAGCATTAAAGGGTGCATTCAGATGAGCGCACATGTATGTTTCTTTGGGGACAAATAGCAGTGGGACATAATTGTGCTGGTGCGACTTGTCCCCGGGGAACTCCCATGCATGCATGCTCTGACATGGGGCAAGTTGCACTTGGAGAGGTAAGGAAGGCTGTGGCCAGCACCTGAACTGGTCTCAGCAGCTTTACCTGGGGTCCTGGGTGCCTCCTAGGGATCTGGGTGTGCAGAACCTGGCCAGCAGCTGGAATGTGGCTCCAGCTGGTTAGACTTGGGTTTTGGGTTGTGCATGCTGCTGCCAAATGCGGGGTAGCATACATATTTGGTGCAAGTTTTTTTTTTTTTACACTGGGATCTCCCAGTGTCAAAAAACATGCCACACTGCAAATTAGCATTATGAAGAATACCTTCATGGGTGGCATGTGCAGTTTGTGGTGCCACGGATGGGGCTGCGGTGCTACAAACTGCACGTGTGCGCTTATCTAGATGTGCCTACTGCATGCAAATTGATTGTAAATTGCTAACTTGCTATCAGTGTATTTACTAGGGTGCTACACGGTGTATTTGAGTTTTTATCTTCCATGGCATTTCAGCAGAAAAAAATGATTGCTTGCATTTACAGACATAACATATTGCATATTTTTTTAAAGTAGAAGTCATTCTCAATCATCACATTTCCAGGATAGCTGTTTAGTCAAAATCCATGTCACCATCTTTTCAGGTTTTTTAGTATTCTAGGGTGCCAGATTCACAGAAAGATCTTCCATTGTGGAGATTACCATATGCTTTGCCATGATGACTGAAAAAGGAAAGATCACTCTTGTAATTCTAAGGAACTTTGGATATAGTATTTTCACTTAGAAGCCTTATTTGCTTTTCAATCAAAATGATTTTCCTGTGGCTTTCCTACTATAGGTTAATGGTTACTTATCAGAGTATCTATTAAATAGCTAGTTCATGTAGCATTTTTCAGATTGACAGGTTTATACAATCCTCAGAGGCTGGATTGTGGGCAGAACTGTATAGCCAGGGAGTAATGAAGAATAAGACACCCCACTCTGTGCTTCTGCAGAGCCTGTCTTACCTTGTGTTTGGGTGCATAAGAAGGAACATGCGTGGTACAGGTGGGAAGGAATGAGCAATCTTGGTTTTTCTCCAGAATGTTCCCAGCTCGTGCATCATTATTCTATTTCAGAGGGCAAAATGGTGATCCGCAATGTGGCCTTAAGGAATATAGCCATATAACATTCCTTTAAACAGCATCATGCCTATTGTTTATTGAAACGCCAAGGTTAAGTGATCTGGAACTCATAGTGAATGGTGGAACTGGTACTCCAGAATTCCTGACTATGAACCCTGTGCTCGAACTGTAAACCTGTGCTTCCCACATGCTTGTCAAACATCATGCAGTTGTCACTGAAATCAAGTGTGGCACAGGAATTTTTTCTTTCAAGATAGGTGTCCTCCTTTTTTAAAATAAATTGAACACATTTAAATCCAAGAGGTAGTCTTTCAATACAACCTACTCAGTGTCACTGAACAAAATGGATTCATAGTGTACAAAGGGATTAAATTGCCTCTACATAATTTGCTCCTCCTAGGGTGCGTCTACCCTAGATGTTTACTGCAAAGCTACCTAATTAGCTCCACAGAAAATATCTTGCCATCTACACATGCCGCCCTATTAGGCCACAGTAAACTAATAAACTCTGCGGCAGGGTAGTACTTGTAAATACAAGTTTTTTAGTGCACAGTAGTGCATGCATAGGTACTAACCTGGCTGACTGGGTCATGAGGGTGCATCAGTCCGAGAATTGTCTGGTGGCTAGCCCTATACTGAAGCACTGTTACGCCCCAGCCAGACCCTCCCTATCATTTTGAGCCAGTGGGAGCAGCCCCAAGCTGGTAGGCTGACCCCCCGGACCCTCTGCCAGCTGGGGCTGGTCTGACCTGGCTCAGTTTGCTGTGGTCTCAGGCACACATTCTAATGGCATGCCTGGGAACAATAAACTTTGGCGCAATATATGCCGGAGTTTATTGCTTCAAATTACTTGCACATATAGATGCACCCCTAATGTCTAAAAGCTGCGCTGCAGATCATGCCTTTCTGGAAGCTCTTAGGATGAGGGTTTACATTCTGGATTGTCCATTGTCCAGATATGAAAAATATCCCTCAACTAAGTAATTATTGATACAGGGGGTTATTAGTATACTAACATCTAGGTTTTTGGCAATGGTTCTTTGGAAGGTAATCCTACAGAGAAAAAAGTAGGTCTGTGTCATCCTCAGTAACTTTTAGATACAGGTTTCTTATATGTAAAGGAGAACTAGCCAGCTCAGATTAGTCTAAAAAAAATGAGGGAGCAGTGACAAACATTTGCTGACTCTCAGACTAAGACCACAAATTCATGTAAGTTAAGTATGTTTAAGGGGGAGTAAGAAGGGAGATTTAGGTGTGTCAGTCCAGAAGTGAAGGGAAAGAATCTGCTTTGCTTAGCATTCTCCTCTGACAAACTGTAAATTCCATCAGGAAGTAATGTGGACAATTCAGCATAAAGTCTCGCTCTTCAGCAAGCTAAAAGGCGAGGTGCTCATGTGTATAGAAAGTCAGTGGCATGATGGATCCTCCCTTGAGGATGCTCAGTGATCCAAAGGATGTCCATACAGATCTTGGGATAATCAAGTGGCCACAAATCCTTCCCAGTTTCCAAAGTCCTGCTGTCAGCAGCCAAGGGATGGTATCAAAGCAAAGGATGTTTCCTGCATCCTGATTTTCTTCAGGAGAGTGTAAGATAAGTCTCAATTTTGGAACAATTCAGAACTGCTTTAAATCCAAAGAATACAAACATAGGGATATAGGAGAACTCAAACATCAATGTAGAGGCAAATTTTACACTTGCCTGGGCACAACAGATAAGTGCTTAGAACAAGTTAATATGTAAATAAGAATACATTGCTAACTGAGAGAAGGTTGGCTTGTATTGAAATATAAAACCCCAAAGACAAGATTTTATGTGGAGACGGTAAACCAGTCTGGGGAAAGAAAAAGAAAAGCAAAAAATGAACAATATGAAGCAAAAGAAAATGTTTCTGAAATTCAGAAAGGATCAGGTAACATGTCTTTGTTCAACTTCCATGTGTTCCTGTGCCTCCTGGTTTTGGCTGGATCCAGAAGGAGAGGGAGAGAAAAAACGCTGCTTTTTCTTTCAGATCTGTGACCTGGCTATTATCAAAACATTTAGGAAATTTTAAAAGTGATCCCAGTATGACCTTGTAAGGTTCCCAGACCCAGTCTCTGAGCTAACAACCTAACCCAAACTACTGAGTTTTTGGTTAACTAAATGCCAGCTACATGAATTAGATAAACAGATGGGGGATTTAATTCATATACATGGTTCCCATTAAAATGTTAACCTTTATGATATGGAAGTTATTAGTCTTACTGCAGTATTTCAGTGTTTTAATGCAAAACCTATAATGCCTTTGGGGTAGGAAAAAAACCATTTGCAATTGACTTCAGCTTTTTGAGGCCTCTCTACTTAGTGGGGCTTTACCCCTGTTAAATTTTGTATTCATGATCAAGTAATACTTGCTAAATTGTAGGCCTGGTGTACTCTTTTATAACTCTGTACCCTCTGCTTTTGTACTTCAGTACTTCCCTATTGCTTATAAACTGTGTGACCTCTAAAAGGATTATGAACCATTGCACAATTTCAAAGGGATCAAATGTCATGTACCAGTCTTTTTTTTTTTATTATGTGTCTTTTTAAACATTTTACCAAGTTCCCCATAAATTGACCCGTTCTTTTTCTTCAGGAAACAGGCTCCATAGTAATGCTAGTGATCAGTGAGATACTAAGTAAAAACTGAAATGCTCTTGTCTTTTTCCTTCAGACTGGACATGCAGCCTATTGTTTACTATAGTTGGGTTATTGCTCTCTTCTGACATTGGAGATCCAAATATTTGTAGGGGTCTTGTCAAAGAACTGTGATTATATTACTCAGGTACAGTGCATCAAAGGCATGCTACTAGGCTTGGAAGATGGTACAAGACAAGTAAGCTATATCCATTCATGAGGTTTTTCATTCTGAGGATTAATTCACTGGATATTTTCAATGAAGGAGCTTACAGGGTAGCTGCAGTACTTGGTAAACTTGGCTTGTTACTTTGCCAAGCCCTAAGTAATGTCTCAGATTGTCTCCACATTTGAAAAATTCAAACACACACTTAACATTTATCCCACAGTCTAATAGGAAAAATATAGCTGAGGTTGAGCAGTTTATTTAATTTTGGAAAAGCCACAGGAACTGCTTAACAGATATGGGTGTGATGTGTCTGAGATTCTGCAAAGAATAGTTTAAGAGTCATGTTATCTCCAGGAGAACAATGAGCAACATAGATTGACTAAAATCTCCCAAATCAATTATGTGGGCGGACTAGCGGAATGAATTAACTCCATGTATATATATTATTTTTTCCTGCAGCTAAACAAACACTCTGTTTTCCCACACTGTCACTGCTAGGATTTTTTGTATTGTTTGTTTCAAAAAAGGGAGCTCAGATTAGCATTGTCAGGCATGAAATGACAGCCTTGTACAGTTTTCCTTTTCTTTGTACCAGCCTTACGATTATAGTTGTGTCACTGGCAGGTCAAGTTGTTCATCTGATTCATGTGCTGGTTTGGGAGGGGAAAAAAAAGGAAATATAGGGCAGTCAAGTAAAGCATTCATTGTGCTTTACTTGACTGCCTTAGCTCTCACCTAGTTTCCTTTTTTTTAAAAAAATCCCTTTTTCCTTGCTAGTTAAATGCTTCCATCTGCAGCAGTGTAAGTCAAAGGGCATTAGGTTAACTGGGGGCAAGTGGCTGAATAAAGTAAAAGAAAGTGCAAGCTTGGCTTTCTAATGAGAAAAGGGAAAGTTTGGATACTGACTGGGGCACTGGAAAAATCTGCTGGTGAGGATGACAGGCCCAGTTCAGCAAGATGTTAAGCACAGTATTAGATCTTGCTGACCTCATTGTGATACATACACATCTGCCTCACAGCTTTGTCAAGTTGGATGGATTTAAGCGCATCCTTAAAAGCCTTGTTGATTTGGATCCTGGATTCAGCTTCACACCCCACAAGTTAAAACTTGGTTGACTGATCACTGGCTTGAACACGATTGCTTGAATGTGTGTGGCATCTTACGACTGAATACTAGTTAGTTTTGTTGATTTCTTTGTTTTTTTTCTGTCAAGAGCCACAGAAAAAAATGGTGGTGACTTCCACAACAGAAGTGTAGCTACATACCCAAATGGGCTCAGATTAGCACAACACAGAATGGTTATTTGGTTTTAGCTTTTATACAATTTTAACAAACAAAACCTGCCAAAAACAAAAAAAGTCTTTTTTATGTAGTAGCCTGATTTTCCCTTTAACATATTTTCCTCTAATGTAGGTGTCAGGGCAATAAAGTTACACCTGCACTGATAAGTAGAATAGCTTATTGTTCCTTTAGTTTCAAAATTCCATGCTTCTGCTGAGAGATTTGCAGAATTAAAATTCTAGAAGTAATTTACTAGCTTCCAATAAATTGTTATAATTATTTCAAAATGTACATACACAAGAAAAAATCTATTCGTTTGAGCTGTTATTTGCCTCTGTCTCAAATGAGGTGTGTATATGTTATTGACGTAATTAAACATTTGCAAATAGAATCATAGAACTGAAAGGGACCTGTAAGATCATCAAGTCCAGCCCCTGCCATGGGCAGAAAGTTATTGGGCTTGGACGAACTCAACAAGGTGCCTCTCCAGCCTCATCATGAACACCTCCAAGAAGGGTGACTGCACCACCTCTGCTGGGCATGTGTTCCAAATTCTGGTGACCCTTATAGAGAAAAAAGGTTTTTTTCTTATGTCTAGCCTGGATTTACCATCTATTAGTTTATGCCCGTCAGTCCTAGTCCTCCCTTGAGGTAGCTTCCTAAAGAGTTGCTCCCTTAGTTCTTGATGCTCACTCCTGATGTACTAGTAGGCAGTTATCAAGTCACCTCTCAAACTTCTCTTGCTCATACTGAACAGGCCCAGTTCCCAGAGTCTGTTGTCACAGGGCCTACCCTCCATGCCCTTAACCATATGGGTGGCCCTTCTTTGTACCCGCTCAAGCTTATCCACATCCTTCTTGAAGCACGGTGCCTAGAACTGGGCACGGTACTCCACCTGAGGCCTCCCCAATCCTGAATAGAGAGGGAGAAGCACCTCCCTGGATCTCTTGGTCACACATTGGCTGATGCAGGCCACAGTTCTATTTGCCCTTCTGGCAGCCTCATCACATTGTTGGCTCATGTTCATCTTCTGGTCGATCGTGACCTCCGGGTCTCATTCAGATGCTGTGCCAGCCAGTGGACTAGCTCCCATTGCTTAGTTGTGGTGAGGGTCCTTCCTACTCAGGTGAAGGACCTTGCATTTCTCCTTGTTAAACCTCATCTGATTTCATTCCATCCATGAATCTCCAGTCTGTCAAGGTCATCCTGAATTGCTGCCCTATCCTCTGGTGTGCTCACATTTCCCCGTAGCTTGGTATCATCTGCAAACTTAATCATTGAGCTTTCCACCCCCAGTGAGGTAAACAGCTCCTATTTGATTTCAGGAATATCAACATGAAGTATGTATTTAGGAGTTCTGCCTTTTCGTGGGCATCAACTGTGGGCTGTCTCTGAGCATTCAGTATCTTCAGAATCTAAAATATTTTTTTCTTGCTGTCTGTATATATGTAGAAGGGCTTTTTGTTGTCTTTTATGCCAGTTGCCAGCTTAATTTCCATACCTGCCTTAATGTTCTGTGTCTCGTATCTGCAGTACAGGTGTAGATGCTCCATTCTTCCATTACTTATATGCTTCTTTCTTTTTCAATAGCATCCTAATATGCCTGTTAAGCCAAGTGGGTCTCTTGGCTCCTTTCCTGCTTTTTGTCTGCATGGGGATGGCCTGTTTTTGAGCTGTGAGTTTGGTCTTAATAAGGGATGATAGATATCATAAGGTCTATCCAGAAACCCTAGTGAATGAGGTTTCACAATCAGCAAAAATCTCCCAAGAGGATTTGAAGAGCAATCAAGGGATATAGAATTTTAACTTATCTCAAATTTAAGCCTTACTTATGAGCCTCCTGAGAAACTTTTGGTACTGACCTTAGTGTCTTTCCTTTGACAGAAACTAGTATCAGTATTTGTCCTCCCTTGTTTTCCCTCTCTATAGGACAGGTCAAAATTCACAGATGTTAAGATGCAGATGACACCAAATTATGGGGTAAAGTAAACACTGTAGTGGGCAGGGAACAAATCCAGGCAGATCTGGACAGTTTGGAGAAGTGGGCAGAACAGAATACAGTTCAACAAGGACAAATGCAAGGTGCTGCACCTAGGGAGAAAGATCTGAGCCTGTAAGGGAGAACACACTTACAGGCTTGAGGATAACCCTCTCAGCAGCACTGTAGCAGAAAGGGATCTTGGCATCATAGCTGACTCCAACATGAGCATGAGTCATCAGTGTGATGAAGTGATCAGTAAAGTTAACCACACTTTTATCATGCATTAGCAGGTGCATCACAAACAGGTCCAGGGAAGTGATATTTCCCCTCTATGCGGCATTGGTGAGGCCACAGCTGGAGTACTGCATCCATTTTTGGGCACTGTACTTCAAGAGGGATGTGGATAACCTTGAGAGGGTCCAGAGGAAGGCCACTTGTATGGCTGGGGGCCTGCAGGTAAGGCCCTACAAGGAGAGATTGTGGGACCTGAATCTCTTCAGCCTCTGCAAGAAAAGGCTGAGAGGTGATCTTGTGACTGCCTACAAACTCATCATGGGGGGGATAGCAAGGGATAGGAGATGTTCTGTTCACCAGTTACTAGTAACCCTTGGAGTAACTAGAAATAATGGCCACAAGCTGACAGAGAGCAGCTTCAGGTAAGACATCAGGAAGAACATTTTTATGGTAGGGGTTGCCAGAATCTGGAATGGGCTTCCAAGGGAGGTGGTGCTCTTCCCTACCTTGGGGGTCTTTAAGAGAGGAGACTGGACAAGCGCCTGGACAAGCATCTGACCCCAGCGCTTATTCCTGCCCAGGGCAGGGGGTCATACTTGATGAACTCCTGAGGTCCCTTCTGACCCTAGTATCTATGAATCTATGAATATCTATGAATCTAAGACCAGAAGGATAATTTGGGTTATTTACTTTGACCTCCTGCACAAAGCTTCATCCAGTAGTTTCCATCTCAGCTGACAATTTCTGATGAAGATACAGGAATTTTTCTAGAAAGATACCCAGTCTAAATGTAAAGATTAGGAGTGATGAAGAATGTCTCTAGTCAAGTCTCTAGGCAAGTTATTCTAATGGTTCATTACTCTCACTGTTAAAAAGCTGCCTCGCCTACTTGAAATTTATTAAATTTTGCATTATATTTTGTAATGCCTTCTTCTGTGAGATTGAAGAACCATCTGGAATCATCTTTCCCTGAAGTTACTTGTAGACAGTGATCAAGCCATCTCTTAAAATTTTCTTGGATACAAAATAGATTAAGCTTTTCATTCTCTTTGCATTCCAAATACTCTCTTCCATTTTAATTGTTTTGATCTGGAGGCATGATCATATGTTTGACTACACTTAATCACATGGCGTTCAAATGGCCTCTCTTCACCAAGTGGTCCATATCAGTCTGGGTACAGACAAACTTCACAATTTTATCTGTATCAAAAAATACTGTTACAAAATGTTAGCTGTCTGCACGATTCAGTAGTGAAACAAGTGTAGCAAAACCACTTTATATTTAACCTTGTTTCATGGTTACCTCAGTCAGAATTAGGGCAGTTTAGTGAAGGATCATGGAAATGTCATTTAGATTATAAGTAATGCATGCTCCCACACAACAGTCCCCCTCCCCTTTTAAAGCAGCTAAAAGTATGTTCATCCATACTTTTTGTGTAATTTAACTTGTAATACTTTTATTGACCCTTCTAGTTCTGTGTCATCTGCTATGATTATCTCATATTTTTTTGGCAAACACTTAATGTCTAAAAATATAATCATTATGCCGATAATATATACTTACAGGATACAACTTGAAACAACCCTTTGAAATGATGATAACCAATTATAATTATTTTCTCATATCTGTCATTGATAGATCAGTGTTTAATATAATATTGCCTCTATATAATTTTTATAGTGCCTCTCTTCATTAGAAATTCATGCAGGAATCAGGGCTTCTCTACTCAGTGATGTTGAAGTGCATTAAGCTAGGCTGTGAATTGACAGTTCACTGGCCACTATATATAAACTCTCCATGTGGAACTGTAGTGCACATTAAGAATGCTTTGTGGGAGATAACTTCCCACATTTTCAGGGTGAAGTAACTACCACAGTCTTAGTATGCACTAAGGCTGCTTACAGACATTTTAAAAAAAAAAAAACCCCAAAAGGGGCACTTTACTTTAAACTCATCGGGCTCCTGTGCTGAACCCAGCACATGCCCAGAACAGGTATTATGTTAGTTGGACCCAGCTCACCCAACATCTGTATAGGTCAAGTGCTTTAGTGGGGCTTTTCTGGCACTTTTATGTACTAGTTGATTGAATCAGCTTTGGATAAAAGCTACAAAAAGCCCCACTGAAGTACCCAATCCATACAGACTCTGAGGAGCTGGGTCGAAGTAACTCACTGTTTCTTATGGTAAAGCATGGTTTTTGCTTCTTTTTTTTTTTTAATGTCTGTAGCCAGCATACGAATGTCCATATGGGGAATGACTGCAGTATATCCAGGGTGCTGTAAATTCTCACCCTCTCTTCCTTCTCTCCTCTCAATGTAGACAAGCCCTAAGTTAAAAGTCTCATAGCAGTCTGTTATATGAACACAGTTACATTGATCAAACACACTAGCAAGCTATTTTGTCATGCTGTTTAATTGCTATGGTTGTTGTTTAACATCGTCTCAGATGGAAAAGAAAGCATGTCTTTATCACTGTAAGAGAGAAATCTGTCTTCCTTCTTTTTTTCCAAGAACAGAATAGAAATATTGGAGCCACTTCTGCTTTTCAGCATCCCCGCTTAGAATTCTGCAGTATTTTTCAGATCCATATCTATACCAGAATTGGCATTTCATTTGTTTCTATTCTAATTTTTTTAATTACTTCTTTTTGTCTTTAATTTCGGTACTTTACTCGCTATATTTTTTTTGTTTATGCCTTTAGTTTCCCATATCAATTATATACTCCCAAATCAGTTACATGCATTTTCTAGCTCCTGTTTTGTACTCAGTGGCCACTTCTACACATGTGCTTAACTGCAGAGTAGACTAATTAACTGTAAAGTAAAGCATCACTATCTGCACATGCAATACAATTAGGCCACAGTAAACTAATTAGTGGTGTCATAAGATAGTACTGTTGGGAACAGTACTGTCTTACAGTGGGGTAATTAACTGTGATTAAACATACGTGTAGATGCTGACCATGGCGTAAATTGCACTCGGTCAGCCCCGTGAGCAGAGGGCCAGATTCCTGCCTGCTGCCTAGTCACACAACAGACTTTTAGCATCCTCATGCCCCAGCCAGCCTCTCTGCCACTTGACACCACTGGGGCTGACACCCTGTGTCCCCAGTTCTGGTGTAAACTGCTCTGCCCTGGCTCAAATTGCTGGCTGCTGTCCCAAGTGCACATGCATACCCAGGGTGTAGTTTTCTTCAGCTTAACTGTTCTGAAGTTTATTGCTTCACATTGATTGCACATGTAGATACACCCAGTGATATCAACTTATTTCTATATTTGTTCTATAGTTTGTTTAATTGCTGTTTTCTTTCTTTTACCAGAAGGTTTTTAATCAAAGAAGCATTCTTGCATATTGCCAGAATTGTATTTACTTGGTAACTAACTGTAATTTACTTAATGTTTAATTTTGAACTGCACTCAGTTTTGCTCACGATTGCTTTCAGCTCTGGGAAGACGGTTTAGGGCAGTGCAATTTAAACTGTCCTGTTCTACGGAGTGTACATGGCCTACTCTATTTAGTAATTGCCAAATTACTAATGTTTAAAACTTGATGACTCTGCATGCTTAGTAATGTTTCATTAATGTTGTTAATTCAGCTATCTATTTGATTATCATAATAGCTTCAAAGTACAAACTGACATGGCAAACCCTCCGTTAACTTCCCTATCAGTGATTGCAATAGAGTAAATAAAGAGCATTTTCAAAGTTGTTTGCTTACAGATTTACACTGTGTTCTCTATGACTTCAGTGATCCTATTATGTTATACTGGGTAAATAGAAAATATTTTTAAACATGGCATGACACAGTAAAACAGTTAAAAATGCTGAAACTGTCTATATTGTACAGATACAATACACTCCTGTGAGAGTTTACTTTCTTCAATTACAGTGCCATTTTACTTTGTATAGTATTTTTCATGGAATTTGTACTGTAAAAGAGTATACACAGTTACACAACACAGCAATAAACCAGAAAATAATAATATAAAAGTAAAGAAGGAAGAAAATAGATTTTTTTTCATGCCTGAATAAAAGAAGGCAGAGGGGATCCAGAGAAACAGTTCCATAGATAGGACCTATGAAAGTGAAGATTGTGCCCCACTCCCCCCATGGGTAAGAAATTATATAAATTAGCAGAAAGAACACTAATGCTCTACAAGAAGGGGTAGGGAGAAGATCACAACAGTAATGCAGAACAAATCACTGTAGAAATGCAGAAATGATACAAATGTCCATGACCATATAATACTTCTTACAATAATGCATTTCTTGGTGTCTGCTTTACTGTGCTTGGATCTCTCTTCATCTACTTCAAGCCTTTTTGTCATCCAGTATCTCCCTCTGCTTTCCCTGATACTTATGATCTCTGAAAACTTTAAATGCTCTTACTGATAAATAAAACACAGATTTTATAAGAATGCAGTTATGGCTATGATTCACCTTACCCATGATTATACCAGTCTAATTCCTGCTGTGGATGCCCTTATCTTGGTATATATGTTTCTCATACAGTGATAGCTTTTTCTCGTTTCCTGCAGGGATCAAATAGTAAGATATTAACTATGAAATACCTGTATATGGCAGTAACTACCTTCATTTTTATGGGGGTTGTACTGCTTTAACTATACTGGTGTACTTCAAAAAGTGTGACTTCTTTGTTGTCACCAAATTACTGCATGATGTGAAAGAATGACCTAATCACCTCTGCAGATGAAGTGAAGAGGGAGAAATACGGAGAAAATGTAATACTCCTTAAAAAGGAATGTATCTTTGTTTCATTTACTTTCATATTGTATACCCCAATTCTTTTAGGCCCACTTGTCCATAAGTTCAGCAAATCCAAAGTCTCCTAATGAAGCAGGCCTTACCCCATGTCCAGCTTGTCTCCAAATCAGTACCTTTTTCTTAAAGTATCTTTATTCACTTTTTACATACTTTTTGCAATGCTTGTGTCTTCCGATACTTCCTGAATGCTGGGGTTCTTTTTATTATGATAATATGCTTACATACCATATCTGCTCTGAGTTGTCTTTTAGGTATAGTTATATCTCATGTCACATGTCCAGCTTTTCTTCATATTTCATAAGGGCTTTGGCATTTAAAAAACTGAGCCAGTTTCCCTATCAGATGATCACAAGTGTAAGAGGGAGCAAGATATAACTAGCCACTCCCTCTTAGTTAGGTTTCTCTTTTAATATATAGTTGGCTTCACTTTTATCAGACATAAATAAATTAGAATGGTGAAAAAGCCTACTGGTGTGCAGAATGCTTCCATACAGAAAAATGATAAGCGTTGTCTTGATCTGATCTTGTGCTGCTAATTAATTTTTGTACCATCCATTTCAAAGTCTGATTTAAATCTTTCTATGAGATGATAGTAAGGATGGCTTTCATACTTCATATGCATAATTCCCAATCTGTTTAATTAATTTAGACAAATTTTGTTCTCTGGTAAATTGTTATAATCTCTTCTGGTGCTCCAACTTGCACTAATAATGGGACCAAGGCTTTTAACCTAATGGTTCAGTAAGTCCTGTCAGCAGGGGAAATACTTCTGGATGTCAAGTAGCATGACCATTTACTACCAAATTATGGTAGTGTCTAAGAAGACTTCACTTTAAAAGTCTCAACATGTGTATAAGAATTTGAGAAAGATCTACCTCTCTTAGTCCATAGTGGAATAAAATGTGGGTTCCCTTATGAGTTACTTTTTGATGTTCATGGTTGTCTCCTAGGCCACATCCACATGTTACATTTAAGACACGACTAACCAGTTAATCATGTCTTAAGTGGTCACTCAGCCACACTTTCATTCAATTAATGGCATGATAAAAAGAAGAATAAGCTACAACGTTATTCCACAGGAATCCTCAAACAATTGCGACCCATACTAGAAGAAGACCCCTCTCTTACTGAGATTTTTCTAGAACCACCCATCCTAGCCTTCACACAAACACCAAACCTCACTAACTTCATCACCAGTATCAAACTCCCTATGACCCAGACCACACCGAATGGATCCATACCATGCCAGGACAAGAAATGAATGACCTGCTTCCTGCTATGCCATGAATTGAATGTGTGGCAAGGGGTGGCCATCTGCTGATCAGAGCTCCCATCTTAGGGAGGTCATATGCAACCCCAAGCCTGGGAACTCCTAGCTAATGTTGGCTTCCAGCCACAGGAGCACATCCTCAGTGGCTGGGAGCCATGTCAGTTGACAGGGCTTCCAACCGTGGGGGCTTCCAAGGCACTTTCATGGCTTTGGAACCACAACTGATGCTGTGTTCCAGCTACAGGATGCTCCAAGCACTCCCACAGCTGGGACACCATGTCAGTTGCAGTCTTCCTTCCATGGAGACTCGGGGCACCCCCATAGCTGGGAGCTCAGGTCAGTCTAGAGGGTCCCAGCTGTGTGAGTGCATGGTGTGCCCCCAGGCCTGGGAGCCTCATCAGATGAGGGGGCTCCCAGCTGCAGGAACTTGCTCCTTGCTGGTGCAGGCGGAGCCCAGGATAGGTGCGATCAAATCTGGTTTGTGATCCCACAGCCACACCCCTTATCATGCACATGTGGTAGGGCAGGCGGCACAATTGTATGGATAGTGCATCAGACCCTATTGCTCCTTTACCTGCATATGTAGAGAGACCCTTACAGTCATATGCCTATTGATATGCGCCAGGCCAGAAAAATCTTGCTATCCATATTGTATGTCTTATTTTGCCGTAAGTGTTCAGCCCAAGGAAAGGTACATGCTACTTTTGAAACCATTTCCCTACAAATTTTTGGAATCATCAGCTGCCTCCCTTAAGATCTCAGAGCATAAAGTAAATCTTTTAGCATATACATCCTTGTGTGGTTGCATCTTGTATCTGTCTGTCAACAAGTACTCCATCAGTTTTAATTGCTTTGGCTGAAGGGAGGATCTTTGGTTTGATGTTGCTTCAAGTTTAGTGATAAAATTCACAAATAGTCAACCTCAACTTTCCTTACCCTGAAATATATACATATATTTTCCCTTTGATTATTCATCTGCATTTATTTTCCCACTGCTTCTCAAGATACCCAAAAATCCTGGGTTAGTTCAGAGAAGAAATTCCTCTTTCCTGCTTGACATAATCTTCCCACAAAATATTTTTTCCTTACATAGAAAGTCAGCCAACTAGGCTTAAAACCAAATCATATGGGATAATTGTTCCATCTGTCATCTTGCATAAAATTGTAATGAGTTCTTATACCAAGTAGCATCTTTATAGTGAAGGATAGCTTTCTAGTCTGTAGGTATACTGTCTGCTTTCTTAGTTCTCTCTTGAGTTAAGTCTGTCCCAGTAATGCAGAGTGTTCAGCCTCAAGATCCAGTCTGAGTTACATAATCTGGCACTTGGTTCTCCCCATGGATCTGGAAATTTGGGGGGGGACTATGGCAATTAACACTGACCCCCTTACCCCCACACCTGGCCACCACATTTTCAAGATTCACAAAGCTGGATCAGCCCTGGCTGTACCAGCCCTGCACAGAGCAATTGGGGCTCGGTGCAACCATACAGAAGTAGCTGACCAAGCCTTGATACAGCTATGTGTGATTGGGCACCAGCTGGTCCCCCTCGGCTGTATCGGATCCCTGTACCATGTGGCTGCTTCAGGCCCTGGCCAGGCCATTTCCACACTGCTGCATTGGGCCTGAGGTGGGCCAGCTGGATTGGACCCATGCACTAGATCCAGCTCACAGATGACCCTAGCACCACTTATGCAGCCCACAGGCTGAAAAGTTTGGGCACCACTGTAGTAATCCTTTGACTATGTTCTGTTTAGAGAAGTGGAACTTCCTATATCTGATAGCACTTCACTTTTACTCTCTTGCTGTTTGGTGTAAAGAAGCACATTTGTTCCTATCCTTTTGCAAATAGATTTCCTCCATCGGTACATACATAATATAGGTTGTGTGTCCTATATAATTACACAATAATAACAAATAAATGGCAACTTCCCTTTTCTTACTGACATTCTCATTACCCAGTCATAGTTTTGCTGTTTATTAGCAAAGTTAGAAGAGGAACTAAAACAGTCCCTAATAGTGGCATTGGCTGATGCATCTCCAAATGTATCTTGGGCAGCCTTACCACATCTGTGCTCATCTATGGTGACCACTTTTGAACTCATGTTTCATATTTCTTTATCAATATAGTCAGGACCTGTCAGCCAGTCAAATATCCTTGTATCTCATTGGGGTTTTCTCTTTGTGGGGTTATTGCTGCTGCCTGGAATCACTGTCACTGTTTTCCATCCTCCCCTTAATCTTCTGAACTCAGCCGTTTCTAATTTCTCATCTCTATCTCAAAACTTACATTGCCTCAAGAACATCCCACTTCTGGCACCAGGTGTCATCAAACCTTTGACTACTGAGTCAGGAAGATATCATAGGAGAGGGAGGAATCAATAAAGCAGAATGAAGTAGTTCTATTAAAAAAGAATGATCAGTATTTAGTTTATCGTTTAGTCTCATTTCCCCATAATTTACCTCATCACTCTGGCAAGTCCAGCATCTTCCAGGGAGACAAGTCCCCATTATTCTGTGAAGCAGTTTTCTCTCCACACTGCCGTCAATATCCCAGTATAATTTTCAATGATCATACATTGACTTAAATGGGGGGGAGGGCACACTGAATTTTAAACAAAGTAATTTGTCATCTAAAGTTTAAATTAGTCATGGTAACAGAATGGGTGTTAAAAAAAAGATATTTAAATAACTTAAGTAAAATTTACTTAGCTGAGGGCATATCTACATGAGATATTTACTGCACAGTTGCCTTATTAACTGTGTAGTATACACCTCAGCATCTTCATGTGTGCTCCTATTCAAGTGCACGAAACTAATACATTCTGCAGCAGGGTAGTACTTGTAAATATAAGTATTACCCTGCTGTGGCATATTTTTGTTCACAGCAACGCATGTGTAGATGCAGACTTGGCTGGCTGAAGCATGAGGAGACTTCAGTACTAGGGCTGCCTGCTGGCTACCCTGTGCTGAAGCACCCTTGTGCCCCAGCCAGCTCCTCTGCAGCATGTTGAGCCCAGTCAGAGCAGCCGTGGGCTGGCAGGCTGACCCCCCTGAGTCCCCTGCCAGCTGGGGTTGCTCCAACCTCGCTCAATTTGCTGTGGTCTGGGTGTACGTGCAGACGTGCACCCAGCAACTACAAGCTCCAGA
This sequence comes from Crocodylus porosus, assembly GCF_001723895.1. Taxonomy (NCBI): domain Eukaryota; kingdom Metazoa; phylum Chordata; order Crocodylia; family Crocodylidae; genus Crocodylus; species Crocodylus porosus. The sequence continues at coordinate 66,935,587 of NW_017728950.1, forward strand.
GCTTATTGCTGCATGTTAATTGGCTCATGTAGACGTGGCCTGAATTGCTCAGTTTTTACATTATCAAATAATGTGATGTGAACCATTGTATTAGTTTTCTGGACATCATAAAATTACAAAAGGCAAACAATTTGAATTTACAATGTAAAAAACAATGGTATTTTTAAAAAATCTTTAGGGCCTTTTTTAATGAATGAATGAATTAATTAATTAATTAATTAATTAATGTCACTTGTAATCAAGTACGACTGCTACTGATACTTGAAATCAGTTTCTACATGTAGCGTTCAAGAGGCGGCCCAGGGCAAGTTGGTGTCTAAGTTCCCTCCTACTGTCAGTCAAGGTGGCACAATGTTCTGTTCATTCTGGTTCCTTCATAGTCTAGTGCCAAACTCGCCCATCATGGGCTGTATCCTCGCACAATATTAAGTCCAGCCCAGCAGACTGTGCGCACTGCTTAATGCAGTCCTTGTAGCAGAGTTTAGGACTGCCAGCCTTCCCACTGCTTTTTCAAATTGACTGTACAAAACTCTCCTAGGCAGTCGATTGCTGTCTATACGTGTGATGTGGCTCACCCAGGTCACTTGCCTCCATGCTAGCACGGTTTCTATGCTTGGCATGGATGCCAGCCATAGTACTTCAATGTTGCTGATTTTGTCAGACCATTTAACACCTATTATGCTGTGTAGGTGGTGTTATTGCAAACAATTAAGTTTTTTGATATGGTGACATTAAAGGGGCAGGTCTCTAATGAGTATAGAAGACCAGGGAGCACAACAGCTCTGTAAACTTGGCATTTTGTAGACACTTTGACCTCCCATCTTGTCCACAGTCTTTTTTGTAGGCAACTGAAAGCTGGGGCAGCTGACTTTAAGTGTGCTGAAAGTTCTTTGTCAATGCTGGTGTTATCAGTAATTGTGCTACTTAAGTAGCAAAAGGATTTGAATCTGTTTAATTGGCTGCCATTCAATTTTATTTCTGGTGGTGATGGAGGTGATAAGTTTCTGCCAGGCAGTGGTTGTGTGAGCTCGATGCCGAATTATATAGGACAGAATTAAGCACAGGCTCAGACCTGTTCAATTTAAAACTTCTATTGTTTCACAAAGTCATAAACTAAAGGAGGTCTGTTGGTTCACGAGGTTCCCAAATCAAGCCCTTGCTCTCTACCCCGGAGGCTA
>NW_017728950.1:66936976-66939247 GCF_001723895.1 Crocodylus porosus
GGTTGTTTTTTCGTCATTGCGGTTTAGCCATGCAGCTTCCTATTCTTAACAATGTAAGCGGCATGTCTGCTATTTTTATCATTGTTCAAAGGTCAGAAGTTCAGCATTTTCATCTAAGGTTCATAAAGTGATTACCAGAATGTCAATCGCTGACTTCTCAACCTCCTTGAAGCATTCTGGGAGTTTTAGTGCATTGTTTCTAATGCTAGGCCTTTCTTAGCATAAGCACTCTTTCACAGTGGTTGGTACACGATTTCAGTTTTCTTTACTTTAAGACACGGTGTGTCTACACAATAATACAGGGTGCATCTAATGTAGCTTGTTGCTACAGCAACATAGCGTTAGTGGTCACAAACTGTGACACCGACACTACTGCTTAGTAGCTCATTGCTACTGTGCCGTAGGGTTGGAAATGATCCATGTGCCACCAGTACTGTGCAGTAATGGTGGTTACTCTGCTAGCAAGTACTAAATGACTGTACAATAACAACTGTGCAGTCAGGGACATGTGTAGACATACCCTCAGAGGCCAAAAAGGGATGTAGCATGGGCAAAGGAATTCAGTAAATGTTATAGGGCATTCTCAGAAAGGGTGACAAACGCTGAGTTGTTGCCAGTAGGTCATTTACTTCACTTTGTTGGGATTTGCTTTTGGCCTTGAATCAAAGGTTTAGAAGTCTGCCATCAAATCATGTTGTTAGGGTGATACCAGTAGCGGTAGCACATGTGGCGGCTTCTAGCGCTCCAGCCAAGAACAGAGTAAATAATGTAGGGGCAAGCACACATCCCTGTTTAACCCCATGGGCTACAGGAAACGCATCAGGTGAGTCAGCATTCACTGATTCATGGGCCTGCATGTTGTCCTGGAAGCTGTGTGTGAGGTTAATTAGTTTGTCTGGGCAGCCGAACTTTGCAAGAAGGCCAGAGAGCATAGTGTCCAATAGAGTTGAACACCTTAGAAAAGCTGGCAACAGATTTTTAAAAAAAATTAGGACCTTTTGTATAAATCATAGGAAATCCCAAAGCTATATTTGAAGTTCATCTTACAGTAACAAATGAGGGGAATTAGATTTATTTTAGGCTTTACTATGCAATACCTGAGTATCAGGAGCTCCAGAAATAGAAGAGAAAGCAATTCAACTTTGTAAAGGATGCTTTCTTTAATTCACCCAACTGCTGAAACTTTGCACGCATATGTCTCAAACACACTCACAGGCACTAATTGTAGCTGTGTTTGAGACTTCTACAAGTAATGAAACAGGTTGTCATGAATTAAGAATATTATTACCAACTCAAACACTGAAAAATCAACAGTTAGAGTCAAAATATAATCTTGAGTTTGAATTTGAAATGTCAAGGTTTTATTTTTTCTTTCACAATATATTTTGCATTAAGCTTTTAAAAATTAGAAAGCTGAGAGTCTCTCTTAATCATATAATTCTGTGATCTACTACTCTATATATCATGCAACTCAATAAATTCAACTCTTCCACCTTTCTTTTTGCAACTTGAGGAGGTAAAATGCTTGTAGTGAATGAGATAAAGGCCACACAAATGGCAGAATGGAAAGAACAAGGTGGAATAACTCATCCTTCCTGAATACCACAACTCATTAGTTGTAGTAGCACAGCTTAGGGCAAGGAGCAGCCACTGTATACACCTGGTCCCTCTATCTGAATAACAAGATTTCTGTTACTTTTTTAGACAATAGTTAAAGCAGGTAAAAATGCGTTGGCTTCTGACCTACTCCATTCTCTTTCTGCTAAGGGGAGCAGGATGTTTATATATCAGTTGAAGTATCCTGAGAGACTACCACCACCAGCAAGGAAAGATGTTGATAGAAAGCCAAAAGGAGGTCTCTGGGCCCATGTGACTTTGGTCTGATTTTCTCATTACTGAGACCCACAGGATTTGGAAGCTATATTGTTATGTCTCTCGCCTTATTTCTAACTCTAAACCATCTTGCCTGAGGAGAGCATTGGCAAGAAATTTTGCTACATTCATCCCTTGTATGGCTTTACACATAGGACAGGACACACATTCTCTGATGGACTGTTTCCTGTTTTTAAAGAAAGGAATTTACTGAATTCCTTTCAGTGGAATCACAGTGGTCAATGCTGACCTCGTGAAGGAACACCTTGAGAAGCTAGATACCTTCAAGTCAGCTGGCCCTGACAGTCTGCACCCCAGGGTACTCAAGGAGCTGGTGAGCGTCATAGCCCAGCCCCTGGCACGGATCTTTGAAAACTCCTGGCGCTCTGGTGTAGTGCC